>NC_054373.1:164723652-165094902 GCF_017654675.1 Xenopus laevis
TGGTTTGAAATAAACATTTTCAGTGTCAGCATTTAAATGCATGATTTGCTCAATTTGCTTCTCTAACTATACAGGAGTTTCCTTATGCAGCTGATTTCTGCACATCCTGACCAATCACCAAGTCCTGCTCTCAGATATGTACAGTATATTGCAAAAGTTTATTCTCATATTTAAATCTTAATCCTGTCAACTGTATTAGCAAAAGTATCTGGATACCTGCCTGTCCAACACCTTATTCCCAAATTTCTTCAGAAACTGTGGCACAAATTTGCTACAAAAAAACCGATGTGACAAAAATGTTGCCGAGACAAAAAAAGTCACCTTAAGAAAAAAACACCCATATCATTCAAGAGAACTTGGAACTTTAGAATTTGGCATTGATTGTTACAAATGCAGTGTGATTTTAGAGGGAGTGTTCCATTTGGATACTTTTGGTCATATAGTACACCTTTCCCCCAGTTTACACATTATACCAAGCAGGGCCGCCATTAAAAATCATGGGTCCCCGTACAACAACATTTTTGGGGCCCCCTGGACCCCGCCCACCTCAGCCCCCAAGCCCTTCCCCAGATCTCGCTCACCCCCACAGTTAAAAGACCACACAGACATCAGCGCTAAAAACGATAAACTCCCCCACACACAAGTTATAAATGGCCATTAATGGTCAGGGCCCCCTATAAGTGAAAAAAACTGTGGTGCCAGGGACCCCATAAAAGCTTTTTTTTAAATAAAAACATTGGTGCCAGGGACCCCCATAAAAGTATTTTTAAAAATCATTGGTGGCCAGGGCCCCTCTTACAAGTTAAGAAAAAATTGGGGCCCCAGAAAATATTTTTTAAAAAAAAACAAAATTGGTGGCAGGGGCCTGAAGAGTATTAAAATGATACATTGGTGGCTATGGCTTTAAAACAAATAAAAAAACACACACACATTGGTGTTCAGCAGAACTGAACTCATGGCTTCAGGACTTCAAGTTTGGCTTTTTTCATGCCTTCAGGTGATGGTCTTTTTGCTGCTTCGGGACTTTGGTAGTTCTGGACTTTGGCTTTTCAGCGGTTCAGGACTTTCGAAGAGACGTCACGTTTTCGGTGCTTCCTTAAACCAATAGGGGAACCCATCATTGCACATCACTGTAGCTTCCAGGTTTAGCTGAACATCTGAGACCTTCAAGGAAGAGTAGCATGTAATGTAACTATTGCCTCACACCAGAGAGCTTTACTGTAACTATTTGCTGTGCTGGGTTATACTCATATCAATGCCAGTGCTTAGTAAAGCTAGCAAGCTAAACGACACACACAATGTTTAGTGCAAGTACTTTTGCTCACTTTCTGTAATGGTCAAAGGCAACTGAAACTTTTCATGCTGTTTTTGAGTAAAATTTTGTATAGGTATTTTCCATTTCTGATCCATCTTCTACCAGAGGGCTGTTTTCAGGGCACAGACCAGGTGCCCCACTTTACAGAGAGGTCCCTGGTTATATAATCTTTAATGATGTATTACTTTTCTTAAGTTGGGCTCCCAGGGTTGCTATTATGAATGGGGTCCATGAATGTTCCTCATTTCAATGTAGCTGTCGACATTTTATGGCAATAATAATTATCAAGCTATAATTGCAAGCCATGATATTCCATCTGAAAGATACACTGCACTGATCAGGGTAAAGTGATGCTTTAATCAATGGGAAACGGAGGTATTTGTGACAAGGAGTCTTCCTGATCACTTTCAACAAACCAAAATATTTTTGAACTGCAAGAGTTTTTCAGCTCTTTTTTTCCCTTAAAAATAGTTTATTTAGTAGCACTGCTGAACAATCCAATAGCCACAAGAAATCCACTGTAAATAAGAAGCCCAGGCTAAGCTACAATCGATTGGATGTTATTTTAGGAGCATATGTGCTAGAGTGCTAAGGGGTGAGAAATAGGTCCCATGCACGGAGCTCTTGTGCCCATAGTATTGAGTGGAGCATTATATAGTGAAATAAAGACCAGAGACCTTTTTTGTTCATGATACAAACCATGATGAAACAATAAAGGCTTTTTATGTATAATGGAGTGCTGTCCACTGAAAAAATGAAGTTGTTTGGTGTTTTGTGACCACAGGGTAATGTGCTCCCATCTCTAGAAAGAAAATTTGAGCTGACCCAGAATCAGGGCCGGATTTACATAGCAGGCACCCCTAGGCCCATTTGCTGTTGGTCGCCTCTGTCCCCTTAATAGGGATTGGCGCATGGGAAATGTAAAAAAATGATTGTATCTCCAACGCATCCCCAGTGTTTCTGAACCAATGTGTTTGTGGTTGAGCAGCATGCCGCCCCTAAAATCCTGCCACACTAGGCCCCGGCCTTGGTGGCATTTCCAAAAATCCAGGCCTGCCCAGAATCTTAGTTTGAAATATTGTACACATACAAACCAAGGACTATTCCTTATCACCCCATTCTGGTGGATTTGGGACATGGTACAGCTGTACCCTACTTGCTATTTTATTCTCATTTGTGAAAGGCAACCGGAACAAGTGAGATAAGAGTCTGCCACGTTTAATTGTAGCATACCATAGGAGTAGTGTACATTCCTCTATAGTTTATTCCCCATTTATGGTGGTCTTTAGGAGGTAGGTGGCATTGACTGTACAGCATATTATTGGAGAGGATTATTATGTTATTATTATTAACATGTATTTTTAGAGCGCCAACAAATTGTGCAGCGCTGTAAGATAAATGTGTTTATACAAAGAAATGACATGCATTAGATCCATAGAACATACAGAGTTACATAAATAACGACCAGTACTGGTAGAAAAGGTGAGGAAGGAAATGAGACACAAGGTGTGAGAGTGGGTAAAATCAGAAATAAGCAGATGAGAAATGTAGCATATGGTTTTGCATTTGGTAGCTAAGCAGAGTCAGGGTAGGCTTCTCTAAATAAGTGTGTTTTAAGAGATCTTTTGAAAGCAGAAAGGTTGGGAGAAAGTCTGACAGACCGTGGGAGAGCGTTCCAGAGGAGGGGTGCAGCCCTTGCAAAGTCTTGAATGCGAGCATGTGAGGAGGAAATGAGAGAAGAGTTGAGTAGCAGGTCAGTAGAGCAGTTGGGTGCGTATGTAGAAATGAGTTCAGAGATGTAGGGTGGAGCAGAGTTATGAAGTGCTTTGAATGTCCGGTCATTCGTTTGAATTTTATTTTGAAAGGTGGTGGAAGTCAATGCAAGGATTGGCAGAGTGGCATGGCAGAGGAGGAGCGGTTGCTGAGGTGTATAAGCCTGGCGGCAGTGTTCATTATGGACTGTAGTGGTGACAGTCTCTGGTGGGGAAGGCCAATTAATAGAGAATCACAGTAGTCTATACGTGATATGATGAGAGAGTGAATAAGTATTTTGGTAGCATCTTGGGTGATAAATGATCATATTTTGGATATGTTCCTTAGGTGAAAGCAGGGCCAGAACTAGGGGTAGGCAGAGTAGGCACGTGCCTAGGGCGCAAAGCTGGTGGGGGTGCCAGGCACATACCTGCTCTGTCGTCTACCCCATGTCAGGTCCCCTCAATCTCCATCTTCTTGCGATTGTGCGTCACCTCGCGCATGTGCGTGCTAAGTCGCCATGGCTGGCCAGGTTGCTTAGGGAACCTGCCCGGTGTGGCCTGGCTCTGGGTGAAAGTGACATGATTTAAAAAGTGACTGGATATGAGGAGTGAAGGACAGTTTAGAATCTAGGATAACCCCAAGGCGCGGGGCCTGGGTAGATGGGGTGATATTGTTAACAACAACAGATACTACTGGGCTATTACGAGTGTTAGTTGGGGGAAAGAGAATTAATTTCCGTTTTAGAGAGGTTTTATTTAAGGTAGCGTTGTGACATCCAAGTAGAGATAGCGGACAGGCATGAGGAGACCCAAGCTCTGGGTTGAGCTCAGGAGAGGAGAGATAGATCTGAGTATCGTCAGCATAGAGGTGGTATTGGAAACAATACAAGTTGATTCATTTGCCGAAGGAGGAAGTATAGAGAGAAAATAATAAGGGACCCAGGACAGAGCCCTGAGGAACCCCAACAGAAAGAGGTAGGGGAGAAGATGAAACTCCATTGTAGGAGACACTGAAGAACGATTAGTGAGGTAAGAAGAGAACCAGGACAGGATGTCAGTATACACTTTAGTAACCATACCCTCTATTTAAGAGAAGTAGCAGAATGATTGGCAGGTAGCTGGAATGTGGTTTTAAACACCAGCAAGAAGAAAATACTGGCAAGCGATAACTGCCAAGGTATACAGAGAGCATATATTGTTAAAAGATTTAACCAATAAAAATGGTGTGCCTCAAACTGCAACCAGAAATGTGTGTACATTATGGAGGATGTGATACAGAACTTTTTGTTGGGCCTTGAGCATGGATGAAAAGGCACTACCTCAAAGCTTTCAGCCACCAATGGAAACCCCTCATGTTTCTCTTTCCAGTTAGCACTCTTCAAGCTCAGATGAACTTCATTATACTAAGCGGAAAAGTCCACCAATTCCAAAACAGTGATGAGGAACCTTTGCTCCCCGTCACCCTTGTACATGGCTCCACCATCAATTCTGCAGGGTTTAACATCCTGTAACGTACTAGACAAATGAATGAGTTCCTTATAAGTGCCACCTCCAACCTGCACATGGCAGCCCTAGGCAGTAGGGGAATATCGATATACTATATGAATAAAGTTAGAAGAAGCAAAAAGGCAAGGAGAGTGGTGGAAGGACCCTGATGCAGAAAGAGAGAGAGAGAGACGGGTAGAGTACAGGGAAGGCTGCACATATTGCACATTGACCAATTTCGCCTAATCTGATAGTGAGTGGTGGCTTTGCAAGTTTTGCTCATTGAAATGTCTGTGGTTTAAGGATTATAGCACATTACAGACCAGCGCAAGGTGTTATTGATAACCATGCCTAAATATTTATATGTGTGGTGCACAGCGTTACCTGACTGAGAACATCTTGCAATCAAATGTGTCTTTGAGGAGTCTCTTTTGAAAGGAGTTGTTCATCCTGTTATGAATTAAACAGATCAATGACACCTTGGATATCTCTAAAGAGCTAACCAGCTTAAACTATGACAGGCAAGATGGATCCAGAACCAAAAATGAAAAGGCTTGTGAACTTTCCAGAAAGAAATGAAAGAAATGCCCTTCTTTTGTTGAAAGTAGAGGAAGTCTGTGGTGTCCACCAACTTTATTTTATCCAAAAGTTTATTAGACTCTATAGTTTTCCTGAAGAAATTATTTCAGGAGGACAATTGTTCCATGAAAATCCTCTCTCATTTGCAATATCTTCTGCATAATATTCACAGAATAATTGTCAAATAGAAAAGACTAATGGGAGAAGGTGTCTTCTCCATGGGATTAAAAGAATGGTCATGATCATGTCTTTTACTGCATGTACCCTGAGAAGCCAGCCTGCACCATCCAAAGTCCACCTTTAAAGGGCAATCCCATTTTTATTTTCTTTAATGAAAAAGAAACCTATCTGCAATATACTTTAATTAAAAAATGTGTACTGTTTTTATAAGAAACCTGACTGTATGCAGTGAAATGCCCCCTTCATTTACTGCTGTGGATAGGAATTGTCAGATGGTCCCTAACTGCTGAGCAGGGAAACAATCATACTTATGAACAGCAGGGGGAGCCCCCGCCTTACTTCCCAGCCATGCAAGATGGTGACCCCCTGTAGCCAACTTTGAAAGCATAAATTATTAGTTTGATTAGGCTCATGTTTATGATTAGTATACAAAATACAGCATTTCTAGCCTTATTCTGTTTTAGACTTTACATGCCCTAAGTGCAATTTAAGTCTGTGCCATGTGTTGATTTGTACCATCACTTTTACTTGCACCCTGTGCAATTTGCATCATACAGACCTGAGAATTACTCTTATTTCTGAATGTTATCATATGCTTTTGGGTGATAAAGGGTAATACATTCTGTAATACTGTGAACTGCTAAGCCTATGTCACAGTCTGTTCCTGGAGGCTATTATCCCCACTCCAACTATAGGCACCATATCTCCCTACTATACCTGCTATCCCACAGTCACACTCCCTTCCCAGAGACTATTATCCACTGTTACTATAGGCACCATCTCTCCCTACTATACCTGCTATCCCACAGTCACACTCCCTTCCCAGAGACTATTATCCCACTGTTACTATAGGCACTATCTCTCCCTACTATACCTGCTATCCCACAGTCACAGTCCCTTCCCAGAGACTATTATCCACTGTTACTATAGGCACCATCTCTCCCTACTATACCTGCTATCCCACAGTCACACTCCCTTCCCAGAGACTATTATCCCACTGTTACTATAGGCACCATCTCTCCCTACTATACCTGCTATCCTACAGTCACACTCCCTTCCCAGAGACTATTATCCACTGTTACTATAGGCACCATCTCTCCCTACTATACCTGCTATCCCACAGTCACACTCCCTTCCCAGAGACTATAATCCACTGTTACTATAGGCACCATCTCTCCCTACTATACCTGCTATCCCACAGTCACATTCCCTTCCCAGAGACTATTATCCCACTGTTACTATAGGCACCATCTCTCCCTACTATACCTGCTATCCCACAGTCACACTCCCTTCCCAGAGACTATTATCCACTGTTACTATAGGCACCATCTCTCCCTACTATACCTGCTATCCCACAGTCACACTCCCTTCCCAGAGACTATTATCCACTGTTACTATAGGCACCATCTCTCCCTACTATACCTGCTATCCCACAGTCACACTCCCTTCCCAGAGACTATTATCCCACTGTTACTATAGGCACCATCTCTCCCTACTATACCTGCTATCCCACAGTCACAGTCCCTTCCCAGAGACTATTATCCCACTGTTACTATAGGCACCATCTCTCCTTACTACACCTGCTATCCCATAAGTAGAGTATCTTACCTGGGGCTATTATTATGCAGATGTGGAAGACTGTAAAGTTGAGTGTATGTGAGTTTACCCTAAAACAGATTTCTGCAGACATGAGTTTTGTACTTGACAATGAGTTGCATTCAGTGCTAAAACAGATGATAATATTGATCCCATATAGACACAGGTTGCTTTATCATGACCAAGACTCAGATGAAATTGTTTCACAACAAATGTATGAATAATAGATCTTTTATTCACAAATTACAATTATCAAAGGCTTTGAGCAGCAATGTTGTGATCAAAGGAAGACACATGAAATCATGTTTTGGATTAAAAACAAAATCCATATGATTATCCTATTATTTAACCTGGACAAAAGAGCGTGTGCTCAGTTTTTATGCATGGTACAATTATTCTCAGATCTGCCCTGAATGAATTCCTTGCAGCAGGGGTTCCCAGCACCAGTCCTCAAAGACCCCCAAGACCCCCAAACAGAGCATGTTCCTGGGGTAGCCTCACACGACTTATACTTTGCACAGATGTATCTGCTGTAATGAAGTATTCTGTATATGCAATCAGTTCAATCTATTTCTTGTGGCATAAATAGCAAACCTGAGCCAATATTTCCATCCCAGTTTATTCTGTTTATTCTGCTGGGTCATTATTATTATTTGTGCTAATTGTAGGTATAATTTAAGTACAAAGAGCAGATGTAACTGGTTCATTTTAGCGTAGGAGGACTATCAATGGCGTTAACAACGAACAATGAAAGCATCCATAGAATTGCAACCAGCATTCAAATACATGACATGAGACAGATAGCATATAATCTCAAGTCAAATATGCGTGCAAATATTTTATTCTCTAGATAAAAAGTATGTGTTTTCCCTAAAGCACTTATACACTTTTTATAGGGTTTTTCTTTCAAAAATGTCCAGTTTGCCTGCCCAGAGGTAAGTAATTCTTCTAGCATTTCAGTAATGTTTAGAAAGTTGCAAAAACTGTTGTTCCTGACCCAGTGGTGTAACGATAACGCACCTGGACTCCTGCAAAAGTTATTTGGAGGGGCCTGACGCACAAAGAAACTCCTACCAGCCCTCCCTCCCTCTACCCATCTGGCTGATTGTGTTGGTGCAGGTAAAAGCGGCTGGGGACTGGGGATTTCTTATGACTGTAGACTAAGCAAGCCCCGCTTTTCTTTTCTTGGGGGGCCCCCACCTGCAACCGTGGGGTCTGCTTCTGTCCTGACCACTACCTTTTGCAATTTATCATAAGTGTCATCCAGTTTGGGCTCACAAAATGTTTTTTATGCAGTAAAAACTTGTAACAGAGATGATCTATTGTATGTGGTGACATCATGAAAAACAGGCTCAATTACCTCCCAACATTTTGGAAACAGGAAAAGGGACAAAAAGACTTGGCGTGTTCTGAGCGGTGAAAATTATTTGACACGTCCATTTGGTGGCCACACCCCCTAATTACCATATTCATTTTACAAAATTTGCCTGGTTATGTAAGTTTGAACACATTTCTGTAGTTTTTATGTGTTGTTACAGTTTTGCTAATGAAGGTGAAACACCCTTTAAACTGCAAGTCTCAGTTTCCCTAAGAGACCTGCTTATCTTAAAGGGGAACTATCGCAAAAATTAAAATTTAACAGAAGCTTCAGCATACTGAAATAAGAAACTTTCTAAATACAATCAATTAAGAATTCTGTTCCATTTCTGAAATAACCAAGTTTATCTTCACTATTCCTCTCTCAGCATCTGTTTCTCTTCATTCTGTCTTCATTCAGCAGTTGGGTGTCAGACAGTTAGATCCAATATATCTTATAGGGGGGCTCCTTTTGCCTAGAAGATGTATTAGAGCTCACTCTAATAAAATCACCAGACATCATGTCTCTCTACATGCAGGATATATATAAAATATAATATAATTGATTGTATTTAGAAAGTTCATTATTACAGTATGAGGAAGCGTATATGAAATGTACATTTTCGGGATAGTTCCCCTCTAAATAGTAACAATTGTTTCTTTGCTTATCCTAAATTGTTACAAAAGTACCTAAGTGCACCTGCCACGTATTCTGGGCTCTCTGCCAAAATCCAATTAAGTTTTAGAAACGTTGTATCTTTTTCTGCCTGTTCAGTGCAGGAGATCAAGGAGAAATTTGGGACATTTCAGTAACAATCCGGGACTGCAGGTTGAGCTGTCAAAATGTGGACTGTCACGAAAAAAAAATGGGACAGTTGGGAGGTATGGGCTCATAATGTCAGATCTATAGATCTCATTAGGAACACAAAGCCCTAAAATCCAAATATATGCTTTGATGCTATTCAGGTCTGGACTAAGATTCAAAATAGGCTCTTGCATTTTTGATACAGACAGGTCCAAACTTCCCTCCATCAGCTCTATAAATAATGTCTAATAATGTAAATGGCAAATTACAGCAGCCCCTCTGGCAACTGCAGAACCCACAGATTGCCAGTCTGGGCCTGACAGTATTCATAAAGGTACACTGCTCCCATTCATGCCCCTTACAACTTGCACATAGCACCAATGTACCCTAACACCCTGCTCTGATATTATTTGCATCCAGCCTCTCCCAAATACAAACTGCAGAGCACGCAAACCTAAAGGGATGGTTTACCTTGGAGTTAATTTTAGTATGTTATAGAATGGCTAATTCTTAGCAACTTTTCATTGGCCTTCATTTTTTCTTTCTAATAATTTTCGAATTATTTGCCTTATGTGCTGGGGCCCGGGCTAATCCATTTACCACCCAACCCTATCCAGCTTGATGTAGTATATTCTAAAAGTGGGTCATGTCAGAGAAGAAGTGTCTGTATGAGACTGTATGAGTTATACAAATATCTATGTTTCCACTGTGCATTTGGTGACTATGCAAACCTGATGCCGTTGCCACGGCAGAAATTATAATTACAAAAATATTGTCTTTTTTTTTGATGCTTCAGTTTCCATTCTGAGTTACAATGATCTATGGCCGACAAAGGAACGCCAAGCGATTTTGTTTGCTGCATCTTCTCCAAGGGGGCCTGGAAAAGTTCACAACAGGCCATTGTATGGGGGCTCATCCCTTACTTACAGGAGATGCATTTCATTAATATAATTAACCCTTGGAGTGGGATGGCAAAGAGTTCATCACTTCTAAAGATTAACTTGGCAAAACTGTTAACTATAGGTGCGGGATAAAGGGCTAAGCCTTTCGTGTGATCCTCACAGTGTGCAGCGAGCTGCTTGTCTCGCCATCTAAGGCCACTTGCTCCTCAGCTGATGTCCCTAGGCTAGAGGTTAAAGCCTCTAATACACATGACGGATTATAGGATGCACAATGCAGAAGAAAGACCACTGCATTGAGCTTGGGGCCACAGGTTCTCAACAGTCTGTAAAAGGACAAAATCTGCCAGCCAATAAGCACCTTATCAACACTGATATTTTAATGATTGAATGTTTATAGTGTGAATAGAAAGATAAGCAATACAAATTAATTTGAAGAAGAAAGGAGCCTGACTATTAACCTTTGTCCTGGTTGCTGCCTGTAGCTGACCCTGGTAACTCGTTACCCGATAGAGACAGGGTCGGACTGGGCAGGCAGGACACTGGGAAAAAACCCGGTGGGCCCATGGACATCTTTAAAAACTTTTTGTTGTTGCAACTAATTATATCTATCTTACGCACCGCCGTACATGGCTTTGTAAGCTTCTAAAATTTTAAATAGTAGTGTGCGCTGCCGACATATATACCCCATGGACATTAAGGGCCTGGCGGCCTACTGTTGGCACCGCCTACCCAACCTCCCTTCCAGCCCCCAGTTGCGGCCTCAATCAGGTTGGGTTGCGGCTGGGGCAGGGCATGAGCTATCTCTATCTTCACCACTGTGACGGGGGCCTGGGAGGGTGTGGGGACCCTGAAGTAGCAACCCCAGTGGGCCCTGGGCCCCCCAGTCCAATCCTCAATAGAGAGCGGTATTGAAAAGCAAATAAATGAAAAAGAATAGCAATGCCTCTAGGTTATACAAAAAGCAGGGCCACTTTAAGGCACCAGTGAATAGAGTCAGTTTTTTAGGACTAAAAGTTGGGTAACGTTACCAGACTGTGGCTGCAGAACATGGTTATGTAATAAAGTTTGTCCAAGGACAGAAACCAGAAGTGTATTCAGGCCTGTTGCTGCCCTAGGCACCGGACCTGCAAGCACCCCCGCATGACATTAGCGGATGTGACATCACAGCGCACGGTGCATGTATGTGACATCATGTGATCACTTCCGCCATGCATCAGTGGGCACCCTACTCACTACATCTGCTGCTGAATTTAGTAAGAAAGCATCCAGCAGCATGGGAAGTAGTTCTTTTGCCCCCTGCAAAAAGTGTTTGCCATAAAGACATCCGAGGGCCACCCCATTAAAGTTGCAGCCCTAAGAACCTTGATTGCCTATATAGTATCTATGCCCCAGCATTAACTCATAGCAACCAACAAGCTGGTGACATTGACTGGACATCTGTTTACAAGCAAACATCTAATTGGTTGCTATAGCTTACTGCCCCTACTGGCTCATAGTGCATTTTATTACATATAGGGGGAAAGGGGATTAGTTAGGAGCATCAAGCTCTGTGTGTAATTGGTCATTTTTAGGGTTAGCTGGCAGCTGTGAGCAGTACTGGGAGGCCAGGGACATTCTCTCCAGTTAGGCAATGAGCAAATGCCCCTTTAAAAAAAGAAACTATCATTCTAAGCAACCCTCCAGTATCCAGTTAGTCGAAATTGACAAGGGTTTAAAGTTATTTGTAAATGTAATTCCAATATCCCTTTTTGTTCTCTGGTCCTAACTCTTGAAACAATGTTGCTGAAGTCATTTCTCATCCAGAAACATATACAGGTATACAGGTATAGGATATTCTATCGAGAATACTTAAGACCTGGGGGTTTCCGGATAAAGGGATCTTTCTATAATTTGGATCACCATACCTTAAATCTTCTAGAAATCATTTAAACATGAAATAAACCAAATAGATTTGTTTTGCCATCAATATACCATCAAGTATAAGCTACTGTTTTATTGTTACAGCGAAAAGGGAAATAAGAATTAGAAAATTAGAATTATTTGATCAAAATGTACTTAGTGGGAGATGACCATTGGAGCTTTCAGGATAACAGGTTTCCAGATAAGAAATCCCATTCAGTATTCTTACTTAATGGTTATATAGTAACTGGTTTTGTTTCATGCAGACATTTAACTTCATCTCCTTCTACAATCCCCTAAACCAAACTTTAATATTATACACAAAGGTGGTGATACCTGTTGCCATAAACATTGTTGCAAAATGTATTGTCAGCTGGAGCCACTTGTTTCTCTGATTAATGCTCCCTAATTCAACCTGAATATAGGGGAAATGTGGCTCAGAACCTAAACATTGTGCCCCTGATAAAAATGGGTTGCAAATGCAGCCCTACAATAACCACTCATTTCTACTCTACTTCACAACAAAAAAAGTTGTATTTTTTTAATCAGGTTCTAATAAGAACCTAATAGCATTTTAAACTCTCAAATATGCCCTGGAGTGCTGTCCAGAGATTTGGGAGCACTTGTGCAATTAATGAAGTTCACTTTAAACAAAACATGGTGTACAACTAAGCACCCTGTGTGCCATTTCCCTTGGGGTGGCCATATACAGGGACCTAAACTGTATCTGACTAATTGGATCAAAGGATGGATACATTACAAGGGGATGGCACCTCATGCAGTATACATCCATTTGGTCCCAATGCTTGCTGCTTTTCAGAGGAGGAGCTACAGCATCTGCTGATACACCCCGCACTGGCAGATAGGATGCATTGGTAAATGTGCAAGTATATGGATGGATATTGTCTGGGATTGTTGGCAACCGTAAATGTGCAAAACTCTGATTTATGTGTAGGTATAAGTGTATTGACAGCTGCAGGACTAGGTACGTAGGGGCATATGCTTCATTGGTGTTTGTCACTCACAACGACAGGCAGATTATTTTAAACGATTATATTTTTCACAAATGTGCTTGTCCTAGCTAGTCAGGCAAATTCTATTCGAATTTCGAAGAGATGATAGGCTGCCACCAGCTTAAAAACGACTCATTTAGATCCAAACACGAAAGTTCCGATTTGCTTTCATTACTGAAAATTCAAACTGTAAGATGTGCCCAATGCCTGTAACTGCTTGTGCCTGTCCTGCGCTTTTGCGCATTCGAAGATCTGCCAATTGCCAAATCACCCCTCCATAGGATCCCCGCTGCACAAATAAAGCTCATTTCTGTGGTGTTTACACAAACCCCCCCATACACAAATGCAGTGCACCCCTTCTGCAAAAGGACTTTTAAATATGGAAAGATTTCGGCTCAGTCGTGGCCAAGGCACAATGCGCATCAGGTGGTTGGTGCTGAATCAGGGGGATGTGGGGGGCAGTATATTGTTTCCATGAGCAGGTGGGGATGAGACACACACAGGCAGGAGATTACTGAGTAACAAGCTTTAGGATGATTTACTAACAAGCAGGTTGGGCAAAAATAATCATTAACCCTTATTAGCCTGAGAATGACTGCAGCACTGCTGGGAGGGGACCACATGATCAATGGAAGTACCTGCTCAGGAAGGTGTTATTTATGGGTAGGTGACTGTCTCAGGTTTTGCACATCGGATATTAGATCAGTCCCTCTATTTGTTGGATTCGTGTCCTGGTACCCGGTGGCTTTGTTACTACCCTCCCCCCCCCCAGCTCCCCTCTTTATAGACAAGTTTGCTTTTTTCCGGTGTATGTTCTTTTCACAATTTTTGAATAACGATGTAAATAATAAGAAAAACTCAGTGGGCCATTATTCGTATTGGATAATTATGCAATATATATATATATATATATATATATATATATATATATATATATATATATATATATATATATATATATATATATTATTGTGTAGGTACAGTGTATTAATACGTAGAAAATCAGACATATATCTAGGTATAAAAATATACTATAAAAGTCATCTTTTCCAGCGACATATTAATATATTGACATTCACCTGGGACTGGTAACACCGTGCTGCAAACGTATTTTATATTATTATTAGTATTATTATTTGCTTGTACATTAAAAAATGTGCGATCCCAGGCCTTGAAATAAGTTGCTGTCTATAGAGTAGAATTTCATCATGTTTCTCTTTTCTTCTAGTTGTTTTGTTACTTAAATTGTTATTACTAAATCTGATAGATAGATAGATAGATAGATAGATAGATAGATAGATAGATAGATAGATAATAGATGAAAGACCTGCTGTATAGATCACCTGTACCTGTTCATTCCATCTGAGATTCTACACACAAAGACCAAACTCAAAAAAGAACAATATTTTTTTTTTTTTTTAAAAAACGTTTATTATTGTTTCGCATTTTTTTTACATAAATAAATAAATATATTTTTCTGATATTGACAAACAATACAAACTACCCCATACCCCGGAAATTTAGAATAAAACGAAATTTCGATTCGCCAGAATCTTACAATATTTCTATATTCTGCACATTCATTAAGAAATGTCCCGCAATCCTCAGAACCCGACAGCCTGTTCTCCCACTTGCATCTGCCTCCTCGCCATTCCCAGTGTCTAAAGGCTAGGCTTGCAGGGGATCATGGGAGATTTAGTTCAGAAGAATGCTGAATAGCCCCCAAACAAAATGTAACATGAGCAGGGAGGTTCCCTAGTAGAAATGATATGAAATTAGCTGGTGACAGGGAACAGCTTGTTGGGTATTTGCTTGTCCAGTGGCTGTTTGGTATTTTGTTTTTGTTTTTAACCCCACTATGTACAGAGGTCATTATACACATTTACATTGGCAGTGCTAATTGTCTGAGAGTCTTTATGGTCCTGTGAGTTAGGGACTTGGGGAGAGATCCCTGTCCTCCTTCCCCGAGGAGCTGGGAGACATCGCCAAGTCCTCATCCTCCTCTTCCTCCAGGCACTTGCTGGATAAGGACGAGCACTTGCAGCCGTGGGGACTGGCCCTGTGGGCGCTGCTCTTGCCTTCCTTCTTGTGCTTCACCCTTCTGTTCTGGAACCAGATCTTCACCTGCTTCTCGGAGAGGTTCAAGTAGGTGGCGATCTCAATGCGCCTGAGTCGCGACAAGTACATGTTGGAGGCGAATTCTCGCTCCAGTTCCAGGAGTTGGGTGCTGGTGAAGGCTGTGCGCATTCTCTTGCTGCTGGGCAGTTGGCTGGCAGAGCTGTCTGGGGGGCACAAGGAAAAAGATCTGTCAGCATTTGTGAACCTTATAGACATCCTATGTCCTGAGACTGTTCAATGCAATTCATTATTTCTTATATGCATTTACAAAGCTACACGATTATGTATTCTATCCCAAAATACTTTTTATCAACCAGAAGCATTTTCTAATAAACTCATATTCTAACCCATATTCTGGCACCTCTTCTGCTAATAAATTCAATAACCCATATTCTACGAATTCATCTTTTATTCTCTATACATCTGCCATTATATTACTCATCATTGACTACTGGGCATGCTGGGTGGCATGTTGGCTTACAAAACAATTAGACAAGTGCAGTTGAAGAGTTACCCAGGGAAATCATTGTACATGTTGCAATCAGTATAAGGGAACTTACCGACAGAGATGCAGTGGAACTGCCTGGGGTCGGGGAGTGGGTAGGCTGCCTGGTACAGAGCTGGTCCATGGCTGATGCCAGAAGAGGCTGAGTGCTGTCTGCCCAGGGTGGTGGGACAGTACTGGGTGCCAAAGGAGGAGAATGAAGCTTTGAGCAGAGGGATGCCAGGTGGAGGTGGGTGCAGGTGGGAGGCAGTGACACACATGGGACACACACACAGGAGTCCGGATTTGCGGGAGTGGCAGGACCCAGCTTGGAATCCGTGCAAGGGGTGAGAGGGGTGCACCGCATAGGGGAACAGAGGAGGGCTGTTCTCGTCCTTCTTCTCGTTTGTCTCCCTTAGGATAAGGGAATCCACTAGGAAGGAGCGAGGCATGAGTGCAGTAGCCAGGCTTTTGGAGGGTTCAGAGCCAAATGGCCGGAGAGGACTGGCAGAGCAGGTGCACAGAGAGGGAGATTGGAGAGAAGTGCTAGAGAGAGAGGTGTTAGAGCGCAGGGTGCTGGCCAGCAGTGTGTGGTGCTGAAACCCTAATCCCACCGCTTAAATAGGCTCCAGGCCATGTGATCTCGGTCCGGCAGGAGCGGCCTGCGCACTCAATAGCCTTTTTGTGCCTTTTCTCTTGGCATTCACTCTGCACGCTCCCTCATTATTTCCCTTGTTAACTAAATGAACTGCATAATGTACTCTATTCTTGTCAGCCCCACCCACGCCCTCACAGGCGTCTCCCACCCTCCTCTTTGCTTTTGCCTCTGATTTTCTCATTCACTTCCTTTTTAATATTCTTTTATCGCTCTCACTTGGGACTGGGGGGAACATTGGTGGGGTCCGCCCCATTCCCCTCTTATGAAAATATTGCCAGGAATTATCGGATCCCTTTTTATTCTTTGCCTCAGCATCTCTTATCCACCCCCAGCCACCTGTAGCTTGTGTGTGTGTCCCCTCAACTTGTACCTCATTGTGTCCCCTCAATTTATACACCTCATTGTGTCCCCTCAACTTCTACACCTCATTGTGTCCCCCTCAACTTCTACACCTCATTGTGTCCCCTCAACTTGTACCTCACTGTTTCCCATCAACTTGTCTCTCATTGTGTCCCCTCAACTTGTACCTCACTGTGTCCCCTCAACTTCTACACCTCATGGTGTCCCCTCAACTTCTACACGTCAATGTGTCCCCTCAGCTTGTACCTCATTGTGTCCCCTCAACTTCTATACCTCATTGTGTCCCCTCAACTTCTATACCTCGTTGTGTCCCCTCAACTTGTACTTCACTGTGTCCCCTCAACCTCTACACCTCATTGTGTCCCCTCAACTTGTACCTCATTGTGTCCCCTCAACTTGTACCTCGTTGTGTCCCTCAACATGTACCTCATTGTGTCCCCTCAACTTGTACACCTCATTGTGTCCCCTTCCCACAGTCAGCTCACCTTGTGTTGCACCCCTCCATTAATGTGGCATTGGCACCTGCATACACTATTTCATTCCATCAATTCATACTTACATTATATCGCTTTTATACTGCACTCGTCTATTTCTGTCCTACCTTTATCTGTCGCCTTAATACACTGTAGCACCTACAAACTTCATTATCAGCTCACCAACATTATATTCCCTTGTTACTCAGTATGTCACAGACATACCTAATTGTGTCACTCATACCTGCCTAATTGTGTTACCCTATTATACACATAAATAGTACATTCTGTCACTTCATAATCACATTATAATACTTTTATTCTATGACCTCGTCCCTATTGATCAGATGCTAAATTCTCTCCCCTCTTTGCTCGCCTTATTCTTATTCCCTTCATACTGCACCTATACACCCCCAATAATAACATTGTCTTGTCCTTCCTTATACCTCCCTTATTCCCTTCCACCTACATAATTAGTTGTGTCAAATTCCAACTTTTTACCCCTTCCTGACAGCTATATTTTCGCTCTCCTACATTTGCACTTTCATTTATATCACCTTATATTTATCCCCAGCCATTCCTGCTACTTATTTACGTCCAATTGTTATCTGCAAGTAAGTATTGATTTTGTAATAATTATTCTATTCTCATGTATATAAATATATCTATATGTATATCGTTTTACGAAAATGGCAACGTTAATAATATGGTTAGTAATTAATGAGTTAATTAACTAATGGAAGAGTAAGATAAAGCTATATTTTTGTCAGTTTATGTACAAGTGAGTATTGCTGTGTGTACAACAGAGAAATAATAAGGGAGAGGGGTGGTTGGATGTCACTGCCATGAATACACAATCATAGGGAAAGCACAGAAGGCGATAGCATTTTCTAATGAAATAATCAGTGCATTTATGAAGATAAATAGCCTTATAAATTCATACTTAGCCTCAAATCTGCGTGTGTGTGTTAGAGTAATGAAATCTTTCTAATCGCCTTAATAGATAATGCATATTAATAATGACATGGAATATTAAGACCATAGAAAGCCTATTGCTTTGCATAATTGATGTTTTATGCTTTTTTTTATCTTTTTCTCCCCTGAAAAGTAGTTTAAGTGGGCTGAGCAGAAGGACAGTGGCTATAATCTGGATATTATTGTGTTTGTGGGGCAGAATCCAGCTCTGCACCTGCAAATCAACCCCCTCAGGCAAGAAAACCAGCAGAGGCGCCTGGGGGGAAAGAGTTAACTCAGTGCCCCCCCCCCCAGCCAAAGCCACTGGGAAGAATATCTTTTTAAAAAAAATAACCAGTTTTTTTTTTTTCAGCCTGGACCTTATTGAATGTCATTGAAGAAAGTTCTGAATGCAGGATAAAGAGAAGCGAATTAAAGTGTGTGACAGCAGAGGATAAGCAAGCACAAAGGCAATTCTGTCACACTTTGGGCAAAATCCGTGGGCTTTTTACCAAGCTTCTCCGCTATGATTGAATTAAGTAATAGGAAAACATTTTCTTTCACTTTAGAGCCATTTAGAGGAAAAACTTCAAAGCGAATGGCACTTTCTAATGTGCAGCCGGACAATGGGATCTGTTTGCTACTGAAATGTTTCTGGGGATTGTTTGGCAATTATGGGTTCAAACAAGCTGAAGTTCTGTGAAACCTTGTTTGACCATTTTTTTTAATTCCTCCAAAGTTAGAGAATGATGCATTTTAGCTCCAAAACAAGTTTCATTTTTTTTTCAATCGAAATGCAAAGGGAGATGCCATGTGGCTCTTAGATGAGTGTTTATTTCCAGATCTGGCCAAATGGACATCAGGTTTGTGGTTTTGGTCCATTAGAAGGTTTGTATGCTGTAAACACAGTTATTTTTGGCACATGTAGGGGGTCTGACTGCTGTAAGGATATATAGTTGTGGCACATATTGGGGGTATATGACTGCTGTAAGGACATATAGTTGTGGAAGATGTAGGGGGTCTGACTGCTGTAAGGATATATAGTTGTGGCACATATTGGGGTATATGACTGCTGTAAGGACATATAGTTGTGGAAGATGTAGGGGGTCTGACTGCTGTAAGGATATATAGTTGTGGAAGATGTAGGGAGTCTGACTGTTGTAAAGATATATAGTTGTGGCACATATTGGGGGTATATGACTGCTGTAAGGACATATAGTTGTGGAACATGTAGGGGGTCTGACTGCTGTAAGGATATATAGTTGTGGAACATGTAGGGGGTCTGACTGCTGTAAGGATATATAGTTGTGGAAGATGTAGGGGGTCTGACTGTTGTAAAGATATATAGTTGTGGCACATATTGGGGATCTGACTGCTGTAAGGATATATAGTTGTGGCACATATTGGGGGTATATGACTGCTGTAAGGACATATAGTTGTGGAACATGTAGGGGGTCTGACTGCTGTAAGGACATATAGTTGTGGCACATGTAAGGGGGTCTGACTGCTGTAAAGACAAATATTGGTGGCACTTGTAGGAGGGTTTGACTGATATAAGAAAAATCATTTGTGGCACATGGAGAAAGGCTGATTGCTGTAAGGACATGTATTTGTGGCACATATAGAGGGTCTGCCTGCTATAAAGAGAATACTTTTTGACACATAGGGACTGACTAAAGTGGGACTGATATGTGGCACATGCAGGGGGTCTGACTGCTGTAAGGACAAAGCACGGGGCATTTACCAGGTGTCCCCAATTCCAAGTTACTATACAGACAAATAACTTAATTGTGCAAGATATTTTTTGCCTAATACTTACTATGCGTATTCATTTAACAAAATACCATTTGTTTTGTAAATAAAATCTAAGGCTAAAATATATGTGTACAAATACGAGCATGGCGTTCCTAGATAACAACTAGAATCCTATCTGTAATAAACCTTCAATTGAAAGTCCCTTCTCTGCATTCCGGGCTGCACTTTTATATAACAACAGACTGTTATTTTGAGATATTTACACATTTTCAACCCTTTCTGTTCTAAGATCTCATGTATAAAAGGGCAGCAGATTTTATTTTTATGAAAAATACATTGAAAAGAATGCATTTAAAGTAGCAAGCAATATATTCCCCTGAAAAAGTCTAAATAGATAAAAATAAAGTCGATTTTTATTCTGACATGTTCTGAGAAAGGCATATCAAGTACAAATAATGATTTTATTGAACGAAAGGTACATAAGTGCATGTTTCCTTCATGTGTTTAACTTTTCCTTTAACACTAGGGGGCACTGGGAGAAAATACATCATATATTTGATTTATTTTTAAGCCTTTATTGATTGGCTTTACTGTTGGTCAAAATATACATAAAGTGACCCTGGCGCAACGTTTTGGCGCAGCTGGAAGCCCGTGTCCCAGTATGTATGTATGAGCGCTATGAATGGGGTTAGTAATTAGCGCTAGGCACTGGGCAGAATTAATTGGGACTGAGTAAAGGCACACGCCCTGGTTGGTAAATATATACCCAGAAATGTACAGAATTAAGAGGTATTTGTTGAAGGTAATGACGGGTGACACCCTGATGACATCTTCAAACAGAGATTAAATTCCCCTGAAAGTGATAGTGTGGCCAGCGGTGCGTTGTTAATAGGATCAGCTGAATCGCTCGCTTGTGTCTCACGTCTGGAATTCACTTGCACTGCCCCCCCCACTAGTGAAAAGGTCCTGCCCTCCAGCCACTGAGTCCCTGACACATAACAAGGAATCATCTATCTATTATATCTATTATCTATCTATGTATCTATTATCTCTATCTATCTATCTATCTATCTATCTATCTATCTATCTATCTATCTATCTATCTATCTATCTATCTATCTTTCTATCTATTATCTATCTATCTCTCTATCATCTATCTATTTATTTCTATCTATCTATCTATAGATCCATCTATCCATCTCTCTATCTATCTATCTATCTATCTATCTATCTATCTATCTATCTATCTATCTATCTATCTATCTATCTATCTATCTATCTATCTTTCTATCTATTATCTATCTATCTCTCTATCATCTATCTATTTATCTCTATCTATCTATCTATCTATCTATCTATTATCTATCTATCTATCTATCTATCTATCTATCTATCTATCTATAGATCTATCTATCTATCTATCATCTATCTATCTCTCTATCTTCTATCGCTCTATCATCTATCTATCTCTCTATCATCTATCTATTTATCTCTATCTATCTATCTATCTATCTATCTATCTATCATCTATCTATCTATCTATCTATCTATCTATCTATCTATCTATCTATCTTTCTATCTATTATCTATCTATCTATCATCTATCTATCTATCTATTATCTATCTATCTATCTATTTATCTATCTATCTATCTATCTATCTATCTATCTATCTATCTATCTATCATCTATCTATTATCTATCTATCTATCTATCGTCTATCTATCTATCTATCTATCTATCTTTCTATCTATTATCTATCTATCATCTATCTATCTATCTATCTATTATCTATCTATCTATCTATTTATCTATCTATCTATCTATCTATCTATCTATCTATCTATCTATCTATCGTCTATCTATCTATCTATCTATCTATCTATCTATCTATCTATCTATCTATAGATCCATCTATCTATCTCTCTATCTATCTATCTCTCTATCTATCTATCTATCTATCTATCTCTCTATCTATCTATCATCTATCTATCTATCTATCTATCTATCTATCATCTATCTATCTATCTATCTATCTATCTATCTATCTATCTATCTTTCTATATATCTATCTACCACTAGTGAAAAGGTTAGTGCCCTCCAGCCAGTGAGTCCCTGATACATAACAAGGAAACTAAAACATTTTCATTTAAGCAGTTACCAACAGAAAACATTATTTTTAAGTGCGTACAGTTTGTAAATACCTTTTCATTTTTCCCTTTCATTTGCTATACATCTTTATTACAATTTGATCATAGAAAGCATTAATAATGTGGTCATTTGTGTTTTTTGAAAAATGTGTCACGCTTTAGCTTGGCCTTTTAAGGGAAATACAATAATATCTATATACTCAAGAGAAACAGCACCTGGTATGCTCCGATGGTACCACTGATGGTTGTCCATGTAATAACCTTTAGGGCACATGTCTGCCTGGGGTAGTTAGTCTGAAAATACCCTTCCATAGACTAGAATGATAACATTGACCATGCATATATTGTGCATCAGGTGATTATCAGACCTGCAAGATATTCTTTTAACTTTTTCTTCAAGTACTGAAAGGATATAAGCACAGGAGTCCTTTTTACTTTGAGATACAATATTTACTGTGTTAATAACAAGGGTTAAGCATTGCAGGTTAATGTTACACTATGGGGGGTGAGTGCAAGACTCTTGTCAGTCACATACACAACCTGAAGCAATAAGTGATTGGTGTAAGACTGTATAACATTCATAGAGAAAAAAAGCAGTTTTTTGGGAACATCAGGACAAAATTTTGATGTAAAATCCGGGAAAACATTGCGCCCATTGAAATGCATTATATATTGGTGGGACCACAAATAAAAAAATTTAAATGTGGGAAAACTTAAAATCAGGGGACTTAAAAATCGAGGTTTTTACTGTATTTTCTTTTCTGCAACCTATGCATCAATACACCTTCCCTTGTCTTGCTTTATATGTAAGCAACTCCCCATGGGTGTCTTTTACATCCTTTTTTATATAGAACTGACATATACTGCAGCACATTCCATTCCATCATTGTACAAAGTTGGTGTTGTGCTCTCCGTCTGATACACAGGCCAAAGCTGGCACAATACAAAGGGTGGCATTTAACCATAGCAGTATATGGTCAATCACTCAATTGAGTGAGTGACACTATAAAGAAAAGCAGAATAATATGAGCACTTGGGAGTCTGTATAATTTACAATATGGTGCATGAGCTGAACATATTGTATGTCATATACATATAGCTGGAATGGCTGTAGATGCTGCCACCATAAGGCTGTACTGAAATATACCCCCTCCCACAGCGCCACCTAGTGTACAGCCATTTGTCTGGGTTCTTAGGCTTCAATTCATTTGCAGACGGAAAAGGCTCATTTACTGAATGCAGGGCAGGGGGGAAAGTCCAAAAAAAGGCTCAGCGCTTCATAACTTCTGCACTTGGTGCCCTGCCTGGTGGGTTGCTTCCTAGAAGAGAATCTGCACCTTCTTATGAATACAACACTCCCTGTGTGTGTGCAGTATAGTAACACATGGAAGCCCTGTGTATGGGCCAGCCAGCACAAGGGGCACCTGAGAGAACAGGAAAGATGTTGCCACAACCGTCTGCCCAAAATACCCTAGGCTACGTGTTTTTTTTAAAAAGCAAGCAATTTTGGCACCCCAATGTGTATTTTAATCCTCCTTAAATATAATTAGTGCAGAGCTTCAGCCTTACAGTTGTTTTTGTATTACAAGTACCAGCATTACCCCAGGCAGCCAGGACATTCTTCATATCTTCTTATTATAGACAGATAGATAGATAGATAGATAGATAGATAGATAGATAGATAGATGATAAATAGATAGATAGATAGATAGACATACATTGAAAAGTTTCATTAGCTTACACCTATATGTTCTTTGTCTTTTATCTCATTCACCCCCAAGTAAAATGCCCTTTGTTCTCACACCTGGACCCTGATCTCTGTTCCTAATTTGACACTGGGTAAGACGCTGCTATACTGTCACAGTAAATTTCTCCCCCACTAGAGGGAGATCCTACTCCCTAACCCTAAGGGTCTTTTCATGTTCACTGGTTATTAGTTAGGAAAGTATCCTGCCGTATGGAGTGAGACTGCCAGCAGAGAGAGAAAAAAAAAAAGCACGACTGCGAGCGACAAATCTCCTGAAAATGCCTCTCCATTGGAAATAATTGAAATCGCTGGCAGTAAAACCAACGCATCGCTTCATTCTTCCGAAGTCGCCCTAAGTTGCGTCAGGCGACTTCAGGATATGTTGGTTTTACTGCCAGTGATTTCAGTTATTTTAGCGTTTTCAGCTAAGGGAGCAGATCAGTTGAAAACAGTAAATCAGCCACTCCAAGTAATCGATTTCCAACCGATCTTGTTAAATAATCAAATATACAGATAAGTATTAGAAGTAAAAATATGAATAGAAATGAGAGGACTTGTTGAACAATTGTGAATGCAAATGAAATCTTTTAGACTTTTCCTTTTTCACCAAAACTGGCTTAAAACAGGACCCTGAAAACAAACAGTGCATCCAACCAAACCACCACAAATACCCATATAAATGTTGCACAGCCAGAGGCCATGGAGGCATGCTGGGAGCTGTAGTTCGAAACCAGCCAGAGAGCTGCTGCAGGTTGGAAAGCCCTTCTTTAAAAACCTCGTAAAAGTCAATAGAACTTGTATTAATGGGAGTTTAGCTTTAATCATTGATAGTGCATCATGGAGGGGCTTCTACCAGCAATTATCCATTGTTGCACCATGAGAAATTACCCTGATAATGCACTCCGCATGGCTGGTCTCTGGATTGCCTTGGGTCATATTTATGTAAACAGGGGGATTGTAGCAGCCAAAGGCAGGTGTTGGCACTGAGTCTCTCTGCAGAGCCCAGGACACTACAAAGAAGCATCAATATTGTCTAGTTCGGGCCTTTATTTCACCCAACCACAATGCGGCAACACAAACTTGTCATTTTTATTTGTCACCCACTTTTGTTTTTGTGCGCTACACCTCACATGGAAGCCTCCTCTTCCCAACCCACTTGCATGGGCTGCTAGTCCGGGACAAAGCTTTAAAAGATCATCAATACAACAAAAATCACAAAAGGGGTAGCCGGCTTTATCAGCTGTATTCATGTAGCCCATTCCTGTTCCAGTGTTAATGTAGCCGTGCAAGCTCCGCCCTCTAATGGTCTTGAAGGTTTGTAGAGTTTGCTGCTAATTGCAAGGATTGTTTTTTTAAAGACATAAAGACAAAGGGGAGTCTATGTACAGGCTAAGGGAATATATCACTGATTAGCAGTCTCTGTATAAATGACAATAAATGCCTGTATAATTCCAATGACATCTTTAGTTTTGCATTGATTCAGTGTGTGGCCCTTCTAGGCTGATTCTGTATCACTTTATATGTGTATTATTATTTATAAGGTGCCACCTGCATAGGCATTGCTGCACTTTTCTTACAATACATTAATAGTACAGAGAGGGAGAGTCTGTGACAGTAAATCAGTAAATACAATTACATATGATATGCCCAGAGGTGCAATAGTCAAGAGGAAGGAGAACTCTACCCCAGGACCTTACAATCTAAACTCTTATAAGTAGCCACAACATTTGCCTTTAAACATCTATTCACTGCAACCAATAAGATGTTTGCATTTTTAACAGGTGACCATTAAATGCCACCTTCTGATTAGTGGCTACAGTTAATAAGAACCACTGCAAACTTTGCACCTTATATTACATTATTGCATAACCCGCTAAGTGACTTACAGATAAAAAATAAACATTCTCTATGGTTGAGGGCTCGTGAGTGGCAAGATTGTGTTTAATATTCTGCTAGTGCTCAAAAAGGTAAGATTTGGGTTTAGTTTTAAATAAGTTAAAGGGGATCCAAAGCTCAGCCAAAAGTATTGGTACCCAAGGCAATGCTACTTGTCCTGGTAGTGATGTGCTTGATACTTGCAGGACTGACTTGATACTTGGCTTGATACTTGCAGGGTTTACCTGCTCATACAATAGGGGGTTGGGTCAGGCACAATTTGCTTTTTACTAGGAGCAGTTCACAGTAACTTTTAATTGTACACTTTACCCATCTCTCGTTGCCCATCCTGTTTATTGGTGGGATACAACATCATCTCTAGCGTTACTATAGAGCAGGGGTTCCCAACCTCTTTTACCCATGAGCCACATTCAAAGTTGGGGAGCAACACAAGCAAGTAAAAGTTCCTGGGGTGCCAAATAAAGGCTAGGATTGGCTATTTAATAGCCCCTTTGTGGACTGGCAGCCTACAGGGGACTCTGTTTGGCAGTAGACCTGGTTTTTATGCAACCAGAACTTGCCTCCAAGCCGGGAATTCAAAAATAAGCACCTGCTTTGAGGCCACTGGGAGCAATATCCAGTGTTGCTCACAAACTACTGGTTGGGATCACTGCTATAGAAAGTCAGCAAGGGTATAACTGCTACTGAAACAATATCTGTCGGTCCCATTGTGTTCTCTGCCCTGGTGTCAGTCCTATGTAGAAAGTAGGCACAGCTGACCTCTGATGCATTGTTTCAAGAGACAGAACCATCAGTGCAGAAAAGGACAACTTTGCTTTCAATTGTAATTACCTTTACAAGTAACTTTAAGCCATTGGACATTTGTAATAAATGTATAATAGAAGGTTGCTTAGAAAAACATTGGCTTTAATTAAGCAAAATGATATTTTGGGGTTTACATCCCCTTTAACGTAAAATTCCTTATGAAGAGGATGCAGGAATGGAATTCCAGAGGGAAGGAGCAGCAAGAGGGAAAGTCTAAATGCAGGAGGCAGCAACGGAAGTGGGTGGAATCTAAAAGGGCAGAGGTTCTGTGAGGAACAGAGGGAGACATCCAGCAACATATGGTGGCACAAGGAGAAAGATGTCGAGGGATGTGACAGGCTGAATGACGGTACAAGTTTACTGAATGGGAATTTCTTTATCATTGCTTCTATTTTGGAAATAGGAAAATATTTCAGATACTCAATTTTTTTTTACCAAAGGAAAACTATAGAACGGAATAATGTAAAAATATATTGCATAAACAGCTCATGTGTACACCCCTGCTTCATCTAAATAAACCATTTACATAAAAATATCCTTTTTTAGGAGTATGTGCCAATTATGTAATCCTAAATAGGAAAATGGCATTTTAAGAACTAAGGGCTGTCAGACTGGCCATGTGACCTGCTTTAGAGCCTCCAGGCCACCACTGCTTGCCTTGTTGTCTTCTCATTGTTACTTCTGGATACACTGTCCAATGGATACTTAAATAGTCCTGTATGGAGATATATAATTCTAATGAGCTTGAGAGTTGATTGCAATATGCCCCCAAGTTCCTTGATTTATTGTCATAAACATCCAGACAAAATCTTTTATTCTTGGTTAATGGAGTTCTCCATGGAAAAATGCTTAGGAGCTGTTATTTGCATTTGAGTTAGACTCCCTTACTCAAAGAGTATACTCAGCGGTTCACCTATGTGGACTGGCAACCTACAACAAGCTGTGTTTGGCACCATATTTTGAAGCAACCAAAACTTGCCTCCAAGCCTGGAATTCAAAAATAAGCACCTGCTTTGAGGCAGACATCCAAAGGGTTAGTGAGCAACATGTTGCTCATAAGCAACTGGTTGGCAATCACAATGATACTTCCATGACTGTGATATGAAATACATTGAGCTAATTTACTGAAGATAGCAAAGAGAAACTGCAAAACAAACTGGAGTGTGCTGGGTGAAAGGGCATTGGGATCCATGACTGCCTGCTCAAGGCAATTCCAAATGACTGGGTTTACTTGTGCTCCTGACTATGTACCTTGTAATATATCTGATCTGCAAATATAATACAGAAAATGATTTTCATGATCATTCCATCTCAGTAACGGAACTAGGTGGGGGCGGCCCTCGTCCATGCGTATTTACTTTGCGGCAGCAGCCGACTCCAGCCGGCTGCAGCGCACGAGATCTGCCGGGGGGCTCTGCGGGGGTGCGGGCCCTGGCCCAGTTGCACCCCCTGCTCCCCCGGTAGTTGCGCCACTGTTCCATTTGGACTAGGAAATCAAAAAAAGTAGCTATGCCAAATCCCCACACATCTTGTTAAATTAAACTATTAATTTTTCTTGACTGCCTTAAAAAAAGGATCTGCATCAAACATACAAATTACATTTTAGCTTTTATACATGATGCATTAACTGAACAGATGAGGAGAGGAGAAAGAATTCAGAGAGGATATGGAAGTTGGGAGAGCACATGAATGTAATTAGTAAAGTCATTTCTTAGGTTTAAGTGTATCATAGAGCCACAATGTGGAAGCAGTGATATAAAGAGGGTAACATTTATGTGATTCCTGTATATGGTTTTCATGCCACTGAAAATTCCCAGACATAAGCAGAAAGTCTTAAATCAATAAAAAGGTATTTAATCATGATGGGTGGAAATATCCAACTGCATTTTGCAAATGAAAGTAAAGAAATTACCTATTTGATGTGTGTTGTTTTTTTTGTCTTTTATAACTTGAATTTAAACTTATGCCAGGAGTGCCCAACTGGTGATTCCTCAAGTTACAAAATGATAGACTGAGTTTTTTTCACTACTTTGGAAAAGTCTTCTTAAAGGAACAGTAACACCAACAAATGAAAGTGTTTTAAAGAAATGACAATATAATACACAAAAGCCATGAATATCCTGTAAATTATATCCTTATAAACGGTGAGTTCTGATGTCATCAGTTATAAACGGTGAGTTCTGATGTCATTTCTGTCACATGACTCCCTGAAATGTGTGTATTATAATAAATAAAGTACCCTCAGTTGCAAAATATGAGGATATTAGAAGTTACCTCGGAGTTCCATGACCTGTATAAAAACACTCGGCCTTCGGCCTCGTGTTTTTATATGGTCATGAAACTCCTCGGTAACTTATAATATCCTTATATTTTACAAAAGGGGGTACTTTATTCACTATATAATGTACTGTTTCCCTGCACTGGTAAAACTGGGGTGTTTGCTTCTGAAACACAACTATAGTTTATATAAACAAGCTGCTGTGTAGCCATGGGGGCAGCCATTCAAGTGCAAGACAAATAGTAGCTAACAGATAAGATATGTAGAATCGCATTTTAGGGCAGAGACACGCTCAGATTTGGGCAGATTTAGATGAATCTCCTCTTCTTCGGGGCGACTAATCTGCCCAAACTGCCTCCCTCCAGATAGAATCTAAATCGCCAGGTGGGATGGCACTCGACGTGATTAGTTTTCTGAAGTTGCCTGAAGTTTCCTTGTGAGGCAACTTGGGCGACTTCGGAAAACGAAGCGCATCCCACCGACGATTTACATTGTAGCCAGCAGGAGGCAGTACAGGGAGATTAGTCACCCCAAAGAAATGGAGATTTGTCGCTGGGCGACTAATCTCCCCGAATCTGAGCATGTGTCTCTGCCCTTAAACAGCAGATAGAGTTGCTACCTTTCCCTGAAAAAAATTCCGGCCTTACAATATATTTATCTTGTTTCCCCTATTAATAACATTGGGATCAACCATCATTTTTACCGGCCAGGCTGGTAAAATACCGGACAGGTGGCAACCCTAACTACAGAGATTATCTGTTATTTGCTGAGTATCCTGTGCCTTTTCTCTTTTTTCAGCTTTGAATGGCTGCCCCCATGGCTACACAGTAACTTGTTTAAATAAACTATTATAGTGTTTCTGAAGGAAATACACCAGTTTTACCAGTGCAGCACAACAGTACATTATGGTTTCATTACTTTCATTTTTTGGAGTTACTTTAAATAGAGTGCTGGTTGCTATACTACTACATTGGCTGGAACTTGGTCTTTCCCTAGTATCTGGGAATCCAGTTACAAACTTGGTTTAGGTTGATTCCTTTTTATTGCTGTTTAGGTTCAGTCTCAAATCCGTCTCAAACAACCTATTTGAGCACAAATGACAAACAAAAGTTACCAACATAAAGATAAACAGATGTGGAAACTTCACTAGCCAGTTGTCTTTGTGGTTTGATGCACATAGAACACAGCTGTAAATGAACTTACAACTTTGGTGCATATGATCTATAGCCCAGTTTATGCATTTGCTATGGCTGGTTACACCACTGCAGTTTGAAGGAAAGAACTAACTTTTTCAGAATAAGGGTAATAAAATTGTCATTCTCTTGTCTAATCTAGAATCGGAATCTCCAACCTAAGGCCCCTCAATTGTG
Organism: Xenopus laevis; assembly: GCF_017654675.1. Classification (NCBI taxonomy): domain Eukaryota; kingdom Metazoa; phylum Chordata; class Amphibia; order Anura; family Pipidae; genus Xenopus; species Xenopus laevis. Next base: position 164,753,583 of record NC_054373.1, read on the forward strand.
GTTGAAATACAACTTCCATCACCCACTGTGAGGTGCTGAGGATACTGAAAGATGCAGTCCAGAAGCAGCTGGGCAGCCACAGGTTGGATATCCCTGGTCTATAACACAGACATGCTACTACTTCCCTACTATACCTGATTTTTCCTTATCTACATAGAACAACTCATACACTATAAAGACCATGGTGACATTTCTCAATGTAATGAAGCAGCATCTTAAAAACAAGAGTATTTTTTTTACCCAATAGTCCCAAAATCAGATTTTTTTATTGTTTTTTTAAACAAAACCTCTCAGTGGGATGATTGGAAAGTTAAGCTGGCCATAGATGTTGAGATTTTTAAAAGATCCGATCCTCATCGTGAGACCACGATTTTCTCGGAACGATCGTACAATCGTACGCATTGACCATCAACTAAAAGACCAATTTGACAGGAAAACAAAGGGGAGCTGCCTGCTTGGCCCTGCAAACATAGATAGATTGCACTGGGACCGACAAAGATTTTTTGACCTGGTCGATCAATTTCCTGACAGATGGCTGAAAAATCGTAAGATGTACGATTGTTCGAATCCCACTAACCACATGATAATTTCGATTGGTCGGACTTCCCTAAAATCGGTCGTTCGGCAAGAAGAATCGTCACGTCTATGGGGAACTTTAATGCAAAAAAAAGATTGGGCTGTTGATTCCTTTGAAACATTGATTTGCTGACTAGGTAGACAAGAGGCAGCTGCAAGTTTGAGCTTTTACCACATTTAGGGCAATGGCACACCAGGAGATTAATCGCCAGCTATAAATCTTTGCTTCTGCGGGCGACTAATCTCTCCTGTAAAAGCTTTCCAGCAATAATGTGAATCACTGGAGGTAAAAACCATGTGTCTCCCAAAATATGCACCAATAGGCACCATCTCTCCCTACTATACCTGCTATCCCACAGTCACACTCCCTTCCCAGAGACTATTATCCCACTGTTACTATAGGCACCATCTCTCCCTACTATACCTGCTATCCCACAGTCACACTCCCTTCCCAGAGACTATTATCCACTGTTACTATAGACACCATCTCTCCCTACTATACCTGCTATCCCACAGTCACACTCCCTTCCCAGAGACTATTATTCCACTGTTACTATAGGCACCATCTCTCCCTACTATACCTGCTATCCCACAGTCACACTCCCTTCCTAGAGACTATTATCCCACTGTTACTATAGGCACCATCTTTCCCTACTATACCTGCTATCCCACAGTCACACTCCCTTCCCAGAGACTAATATCCACTGTTACTATAGACACCATCTCTCCCTACTATACCTGCTATCCCACAGTCACACTCCCTTCCCAGAGACTATTATCCACTGTTACTATAGACACCATCTCTCCCTACTATACCTGCTATCCCACAGTCACACTCCCTTCCCAGAGACTATTATCCCACTGTTACTATAGGCACCATCTCTCCCTACTATACCTGCTATCCCACAGTCACACTCCCATCCCAGAGGCTATTATCCCGCTTTTACTACAGACACCCCCTAAACAAGATAACTATGTACTTCCATTTAAGACTGAAAATTATTTTTATTAGAAAATAGAGATGCAATAAAGCGATTTTTATTTACAGGCCCCAAAATCAGTCCTAACCCTTTATTATGCCTTCTGGCCTTTAATATACTGGTGCTAATGTGTTAGGCTTCATATTGTAACACAATAACATCAGATGACTGTTAAGAATTACACAAAAGGGCACATATGCTGCCTAAACAATTGCACAGTAAACATGTTATTTTATTAAGTTTAAAATAGATTAAGGGCAATGGCAATCAATCTTTCTGATTAAGAGCACAGAAGTTCTGCACAGAGTGTTCATGATCGCCTCTTTTAACATCATTTAGTTTTTTCGACTTCCTATTAATTAAGTAAGGTTCCCACCAGCAACAGTGAAGATCCTCACACTTCTTTCATGAGCCTGCCTTTTTCTTTCCTAAATTAGTGCTGATCTCCATACTGATTCAATTAGTTTGTGGGTGCTGTCTGAAATGTTGGGGACATTATTTGAAAATCATGAAATCAATTCCCTTACGCTGCTTTCATCCTTTATCTTTGGACCTCATAGAGGGCTGGGCAAACAAGGGCAAGCCTTCTGAGCGTGTGCATGGCTAGATAGCTTGCCAGCCTTCCACACTGCCTTTGGGACCATCTGGGTCAATTTCCTTCCAAGTAAATGAAATGCAAATAAAAATTCCAGCAGTTTTTCAGCTGCAGGCTGCCCAGCTGATTTGCATGACAGAGGCTGGGAGATGAGGGCTGACCCTGTGCACTTCCCCTCAATCTCATTAAGTTGTTACTCTACCATGGCCACATTCATGCTGTTTATTGACGCTGAAAGGCGTCTTTATCTAAAACTAGCTAAATTCACATTCAGGATTTGGAAGGCTCGCTTGCTGCTGCTGCTGCATCCCCATGAAAGTGAATCTTTTGTCACTGAGCTATAGGCCTTGTTGATTCTTGAAGACTGTACGTTGGACTTAGTCCCAGTATTAACTTTTAGAGTCACTATTCTCATTTTGCTCCCTATGTGTATGTGCATTCATATAATATGCGTATATAGAGTAGAATAAAACGTTTTACAAATGACATTTAGTTAATTTTGTAAAAGAAAAACAACATACAGGTTTGGGACTCATTATCCAGAATGCACTGGAACTGGGGTTTAAGGGATATTTCTGTATTTAGTCTACTTAAAATTAATTTAAACATTAAATAAAGTTATTTATTACAATTGTTTAATTCAATTCATTCATTATAATTCATTTAAAGGTTAAATAAACCAAATAAAATTATTTTGCTTTTTATAAGGATTCATTTATCTTAGTTGGGATTAGGGTTGCCATCTGGCCAATAAAAATGGTTGATCCCAATATTATTAATAGGGAAAAAAGATAAATATATAAGAAGGCTGGTATTTTTTTTTCAGAAAAAGTGGCAAGCCTAGTTGGGATCAAGCGCAAGCTACTGTTTCTGTATTACAGAGAAAAAGGAAATGCGTTTTAAAAATCTGAATTATTTGATTAAAATCGAGTCTATGGGAGACTGCCTTTCCGTAAGCTTTCTAGATAACTGGTTTCCAGATAGGAGATCCCATACCTGTATTTCCACAGTTAAATTTTATTTCACCAAATTGAAACCATAGGAAGAAAGAAATGTTGAAAAAAATAGTAAATGTGGCACGTGCAAAAGTTTTGGCACTCCACTTGTGGTAAATAGAGTTTTTGGAGGTTTCCCCGTGCTCTAGGAAATTTAGGAGCTATCCCCTCCTGCAGAGATTATATATAATATAATAATAATATAATATAATAATAATATATATGATATATAATATATATAATAATATAATATATATAATATAACCTACTACATACTAAAACATTTTCTAAATATAATCCAATTCTGTACTGTTTCTGAAATAAACAATGTATTCTTCACTAACAGCTCCCCCCCCAGCATCTGTCTTCCTTCATTCATTCTCTCTTCATGTAGGAGTCAGGAGATGGCTTTTGATTGACAGATCTAATACATCTTTTGGGGTACTCACTTTCCTAGCAGATGTATTAGACCTAACTTAACTAACTTCAGCACAAACAAAGTATAACACACAGACCTAACTGTCAAATATATGAAGAATACAAAAAGGTTTCCACCAGCGACCGATTTGCACACATCACACCACTTTGCCAGGCGCAAATTCGCTACCACTATGCTAATTCACTAATATGCAATGTTGTGCCCTGGCACCTTTTCGCTAGCGTTAATTCAGCAGTGCGAGCATTTCATAGAGAAGATGTGCTAGCGTTCTTTTTTGCCTACCGAAAATTCGCTAGTAATCTTGTGCTTAGGTCCATTTGCATAGGGTGTGTAATTTAATGTTGTATGGACGTCTTTATTATAAATGTTGGAGCAAATGCTTGAAGTTACCACTTTTTCTTACAAATGTCCAGGGGACCTTAATAAAGACAAGAGAGTTAATATAATGCGCTACACATGAGCCCACTGCAAAAATAACTAGAACTTAAAGATTAAACTGAAAATTCCAGTAAAACTAATTACTGACCTACTTTATTTTTAAAAATTTGGATCATGTGAATAAAATGGAAACTATGGGGAAAAGCCTTTCCGTAGCTTTATGGATAACAGGTCTCTGGATAACGGATCCTATACCTGTACTGAATGGAGACTCTAATTACTTAGATTGAATTACTTGTATACAATATTTATTTCTAGATCAAACACAAAAACTAGTCCCTATTGTATTTTAATTCTATTTTATTAATTTATTTTGTTTCAAATTTTGATATGTAAACAAGATTTGGATGCATTTCAGTATTTGGTGAAATATTTTGGTAATTTAATGAACTCCTAAAATGTAAAAGTTATTTAGGAGATCCTGTATTGGACCTTCCCCACTTGAAGGTTAAATACACTGTTTATCAAGGTCCCAGGGTTACTATGGTTCTCCAGGGTACCGTTTGGCTGTGTTAGATACATCTATATTGAAAAATAAAGAAACCCAAGACAATTTTGGTAATACAGGATGAATGTGATTCTATTTCAATTACCTCAAACACTGAATTATTCTGTATGTCAGTTTGCTAAGCGATGTATGTATGCTCATAATTTGGAGCTGACATGGCCTACGTTTGTTTTTTTAGCAGCAAACTACATTGCTAAGTGTGACTTCCCAATAGTTTATCTATAATACTGATAAAGTACAAAGGAACTTGTTCCAAAATTGTACATACCCCCCAAGGTGCACAGAGTTGCAACACTTCACCAGGCGAAAATCCACTGGGACAACACTAATTTCCTAAAATGCAACGTTTCATCCTGGCCGATGGACACTGGCAAATTTTCGCTAGCGTTACTTCGCAATGCAAGCAAATCAAAGCGAAGATGGGCTAGCATTCAATTCTGCCTAGCGCAACTTCTTTAGAGGTCTTTGCTCAGGCTAATTTGCATACGGCGGGAAATTTAAAGTTGAATGGACGTCTTTATGTTCTATGTTACAGCAAATACATTACATTTCTGCTGTTAATTACACAAGTCCAGGGAACCTTTACAAAGACAATAGAGTTATTATAATGCCCTACACATGTGCCCACTGTATAGTTTATGTTCCATATGTTAGAAAATGTATGGGAGAAACGGGTTACACAAAAATATTTTTTTTGGACTTTTGCAGCCTATCACCCTGAAAAAAGGAAAAGACGCCAGCGTTTTTTGAACTTAGAGTTTTTTCCAAAATATGATGTAAGTAACAGAGAATTGAAGAAGATCAATGCACTCTAGGGCACTTCCCCTGGTCTGAGCTGGCGAAGGCAAGTCTGGCTAAAGAGGTAACGTTCAGTAAAATCCACATCTTAGTGAATTTGTGGAGTAACGTCCATTCACCAGAGCGAATTGTCGCCTGCCGATAGAGTGTGAATCACCGATAGCGCATGTCTCTTTTGCTAGCAAAGTGACGCCTACGTTTGCCTCTTCGCCCTTTAGTAAATCTGCCCCAACTGTGTTAATACATTCTGACATTTTTTTGTGTTATATATTATCCTCTGGTATCCTAACCACAGCTAAATATTTTCCCGCAGCTACAAACTAAAGATATAGTTTTCTTGCATGGGACCAAATGTTTGTTTTTCTCTTTTACTCCAAATAATAAATGAAAAGACTGACTTTCTATCTGGGAAGGCTTAGATCTCCACATAAATTAATGATAGATGATGAAGAAAGTGCTTATAATGGCAATTTTAGAGAAACATCCTAAAATACGCCCATAAATCCAGAAAAATGGGGATCACTGGCATGTAAAATGTTTTACATGTGGTGATCCCCATTTTTCTGGATCTATGAGTATTTTAGGATTCTTTGTCATCTGTGGGTGAAAGATTAAAGCAAGATAAAAAAAAATCTGTACAACAGAAGTGCGTGTACATGAAACATACATACAGGTATGGGACTGTTTTACAGAAAGCTCTAGTTTTCTGGATAAGGGGTATTTCTGTAATTTGGATCTCCATACTTCAAGTTTACTAAAAGAAAATAATTTAAACATTAATAAACCCAATAGGAGTGTTTTGCCTACAATAAGGATTAATTATATCTTAGTTAGAATCAAATACAAAGTACTACTTTATCATTTTAAAAAAATGTAATTATTTGATTAAAATGGAGTCTATGGGAGATGGGCTTTCCATAATTCTGAACCTTCTGGATAACGGGTTTCCGGATAACGGATCCCATACCACAGATACGGACACATGACAAGAGATAAAGAGGACCCTCCTCAGTGGAGCTTACAGTCAGACTCATGATGTGCCATTAGGGACTAATGCTATTAAAGATGAAGCACTGGGCAGTTTTATAGTCCCCAAATCCCCAGCCTCTGCAATATGCTGTGGAATCAGTGGCTTTTGGCGCTTGCTCTATACTTCCAAACCAACCAAAGGATAAAGGAACCTAGGGCACCCAAACCCGCGCTATAAATGGCTGAGAAAAGAGTTATTTTTTAGAGGTTTAGTAGGTCTGGACCTTTTTTTTGCCATGATAATAAGGACTACTCAATGGGCTTTATAAAAGATTTCCTTAAATGCATTGTTTGCAAGATTAATCCCTAAATTCTGTAAAGGAAAATATGCCACCGACATTCCAGCACTGCGAGCAACAGCAGCCTGGAGCACATAATACATGAGATTCACGAAGAATCAGACACAAGACGTCTATTTTGCTGCATTGAATAAAGAAGATTTGCATTACACAGCTCTGTGGCAGCCACAATCAGACCTGCTTTATTACAGAATATAGACTGTATTATGATATTTTATTCCACATTTATATTCTAGTACCTATTAATGAATTTGCAGTGAAGTTGCACCAAAAAAAGGTCCCCATTATTCCACTTAGTTGAGCAATATTCATGAGACAGAAGAGTTTTTGTTCTGCGACAAGTTGAATGAAGTTATAAAGCCTGGGTAATTATAAAAACAGAGCCATATCTATTGGCCGATGCGTCTGTAGCTGCCGCTCACATTGTACTTCATAACCCAAAGGGGATTTGCTTCATTTTAGCTCATGAATGTAACCCTTCCACTAGATTTGCTCCAATAAGGCTTATAGGAAATTGAGCCATTTGATCCACAGGGGATTTAAGATCTGGACCACCTAATCTTTTCAGAGCCTTCCCTGTTGGTGGCTAGTCTGATCTGCTCTGAACTCTTGTGTTAGATGACCCATCCCGAGGAACATATCGGACAATGGTGCGCATTTCTTATTCATGCCCCTTGACTTGTTCTTGCTATTGTGCCACTGTTAGTGTTTCTACATTTGGTTAAGGAATAAAGGACAACAATTCTGTTACATGAACTCATCAATAAGACAGTGGTAAAGAATGTTCAGGTACCTGAGCTTCAGATAATGTGTGATCCATTACTGCAGAGATTGTCTAGCTGTGTCTCTTATTGGGGTGTTTAGGTAACGGTAGCACCTACCATCCCAAAAGTGTGATGTTTTTGTGGTTACCACATTGCAATACTCACCATTCCTGAAAAGCAAATGGCAAGGTCATGTCCCTGTCCTCCCCTCTTTTGAAGGTACTACCTTTGGTCAGTGCCCCCCATAGGTCATATATGGAAAACATTGGTGGAACTGTCCTTCATCCACAGTTCCAAGAATATCTAGTAATGCAAACAAGTCTTCACCCTAAGGGGCAGATTTTTATGGTTCGAGTTGTGTTTTCCACAAAAATCGAGTATGTGAGTTGTATCTTTTGCTTTATACTCACATTTTCGGGTTTTACAAATACTCGAATATTCGAGATTTATTATACCTCGACCCTGAAAATAGCTCAAATCTGAAAATACACTAAAACCTATCGCAGAGAAGTCAATGGTCCCTTGAACCATTTGAAGATGTAAGCCTGTTTGATGTTCGAGATTTTTTCAGAGGATTTTGCCCTAAAATTCTAATGATTCGAGCGATTTGAGGGTTTTTTTGGGTTGCGGAATCTGGTTTTTGCCATTCAAGTTTTTTCTTAAATAAGATACCATTCGATCTCCGAGTTCAATTGAGGTAAAAAAAAAAAATAAACTATATAAAGAAACCTCCAAGTGTTCCTTTCCTTGTGATTCTCTGGTTCAATTTCAGCTTTTTCCTGCTCCTGGTTAACTCTCTGGTTTTGATTTTGGCTTGTCCTTGACTCCTCTCCTGACTGATTCGCTGGTTGACCTCAGCTTAATTTACCTACTCTCCAGTCTGCTTCCTGACCTCTACCTGCACCTCTGCTACTCCATACCTGAGCTCACCCTGTTCTCATTCCGGGCCATGAGTACCTAGTGGGAGGTGTAGAGGAAGGCTTCTTACCACACACTTTCCAGTCGTCCTGTCTACCGGTGATGTTCAAGCTGTATCTAGGAGAGCAAATAGACATTCTTCCCAAATCTTAATCTAAATGGCCTTCAGTCTGAGTAACCTCCCCTGCCACCTGGGGCATCTTCACAGTTAAGGCTGAGGGCACACAATGCAAATAAAATGCAGGCTGAGAGCAGCGGAGCCTACAAATTAATGTGCCCTGAGCCTTAAGCGTTTTCTGTTTATATAGCTTTATGGCTATAATTAATATAAAGAGATGGATGGTCCAGATAGGTTTCAAACTAGACACTTCCTGCTCGCTCTCTACTATTTTGTACTGGCACCATCCTCTTGCTCATTGCTGGATCAGTCACACAAACCCCTCGGTGGATGCTCATTTGTAGACCCCTTCCCCTGCACACTGGTCATTGTTTTGGTTGCCTCCCACATAACTGCACTCCCCCTTGCACCCTAAACAGCTGCCTCCTCTCTCTGCCCCTATTTCTGCTGCACCACTAAAGCAATAAATATCCTATAGCATTGGGGCCACCTAGCAATGACAGGTCCAACATAACATGTGGCTCTATTTTAATAAATGATAATTAGTTGTATGAGTATTTTACCCTTAACTACTTATTTTGATTAACTCCCTAATATTTCTTTCTTGATTCTCACTCTGTTCTGCTATATACCTCTTCTCCTCTTTGTTTCACACTTACATATATGTTGTCCTGGCCCATTCTCCTCCTTTAGCTTCTTAATACAACGTCTACCACTCTTCTTCCAGTTCTCCTCCTCCTCCTCTCACACAATGGTTCACTGCAGCTGGGTGGGCTACACATTTTTAAGAAGGCTGAAATTATTATCTACAAAATTTGCCATTAACCCACAGTGAAAAGTGTCAGTTTTTCAATAATAAGCAACATAGATATGTATTCTAAATCCTATGGATCTATGGATTACAAATCATATTCTGTTTATATCTAGGAAAATGACTCGGGGTAGATAAGTTATATGGCAGCCCCCACTCAAACGTAGAACCAGAAATCTGAGAAACCATTGGTTTTAAAGTCAATGGGCCTATTTTACAAAGGGCAGTCAAAATCAAAGGGAATAGGAAGAGAAATTGTTAAGCAGTAATGACAAATGAGTTTAGAGGATTGGTCTCTTTAAGCGCTTTCTTCTTCTGTCTTTATCATTCATTTTCTTCCAGTCTCTTTATAGTTCCCACCCACTATTAGCGAGATTTCCCAGTACACTCCAAGCAGAACCCCAGATACATTTTATATGGGAATTAAAGCTGAAACTCCCCCATTTAATTGACTTCTCGGACTTCAAAATGCAGGTCAAATCAATGAATTTAATGAAGGCCGTTTAGCACAAAGGCTTCCCCTTGCATTTTGACCCAGCTAAAGAGAAGTCAGTCCAGGTCAGGAAGCTTTAGGAGCACTTTAAGTAGTTAGTACACAAATGTGACAGAATGCTTAGAATCCCAAAGTCTTGCAAGACTCATTGACAAGCAGTTAAAAGTATCTGAAATGGCTGCATGACTGAACTTTGATAAGGTAGTACCATTGTCTCCCTTTGTCTTCTTTCTCTTCAGATGAGAACTCTTCCAGAAAGAACAAGTCAATGAATGTAATATGTAGTGTCAGTTCCAATGGAATCTGACGTTCTATTCAGAAGCCCGGACTATTTTGTGGACGGTCCCTCTTTCTCCTTTCTTTCTTTTCCTCTCAATATGAACGCAATGGCAATCATTTATCTCCAAGATGCTACTTTATTAGATGGAACAAGGGCTGGTTAACCTGGGACTCTCCACAGAGTCTACAACTCCCAATGTCTACTGGTAGCTAAAAGTAGTCATAGGTTTCGCTGGGAGTTCTAGTTCAATGACACTTGCAAACAAGCTTTAATTTCATGTCCATTGATAGAGCTCTCCTTTGGGTGCTGTTATAAGTCAAGGGAAACTTACACCTATCCAGCTGTGCTACAGCAGGATGGCACAGGCAGATTGGCCATGCACTTAAACACAGAATATGAATGGACTTTTAACAGCTTAAAATGGGTGGTTTACCTTTAAATTAACTTTTAGTATGTCATAGAATGGCTATGTCTAAGCAACTTTTGAATTAGCCTAATTTTTTAAGTAGTTTTTGACTTTGCCTTCTTCTTTTGACTCTTTCCAGCTTTCGAATGGGGGTCACTGACCCAATCTAAAAACAAATGCTCTGTAAGGCTACAAATGTAAAGTCATTTCTTCTTTTTATTACTCGTTTTCCCATTCAGGGTCTCTCCTATTCATATTCAAGTCCAGTGTCAGACTGGGCTGGCCCAGACCCTCTCTCCTGCCTGGACCAGCAGCTCTCCTTTGCCCCAGGCCCAATCAGATCAGGAATAGGGAGGTATGCAATGTTCAGCGCCGGTAGGGAGGCCCTTTCGTTTTCCCGGAGGGCCCTGGCAGTCGCGTTCCCAGTGGGCCATATAGGCACCAGTCCAACCCTGTTCAAGTTACTTATCCATATCAATGCATGGTTGCTAGGGTAATTTGGACCTATTGAAACTGCAAATTGGAGAGCAGCTGGATAAAAAGCTAAAAAAAAAACACAAATAATTTTAAAAAGAAAACCAAGAATAGCATTTCATTAATTTAAAGGTGAACAATCCCTTAAAAGTCTATGTTATTAGTTTTAGTAGCAACCCTTATATTTTACTTTCTTAAGCACCCCACAAAAGATCCCATTGATCCTAGGGATTCAGGACAAATGCCCTTTTTGCCTTACCCTAAAACTTGCCCTCATAAGAAGCAGATTATATTCAATCCCAAAACATCACAGCAGATTATGTACAGCACAGAACACGTGAGGCATTGAAGCAGTTCAAATGCAGTTGCATTTCAGTGCAAATTGGCTTCACTGGTGGTTGGCGTCATTTTCAGCATTTGGTGTAAAAGTGACAAATGCACCCTATTATTTTGGCACAACTGTGCTGCGGAGATTGACAAAGGGCTCCGTGGGAAGTATAGAGCTACCACCTGATTCTGAGGCAGCAGTAGCTCCTGGTCAATAGGCACATGGACATGGAATTTGGAGGGAGGCAGCAGCACCAAGTGCAACTATACAGAACAGAATGACAAAACATGTACCTTTACTTTAAATTGCTCCTTAGGAAGTTCTCCTTCACAGGGAAGAGTTGTTATACACTGGGTCCTGTCCAGGGTCAGATTGGACTGGCGGGACACTGGGAAAAAATCTGGTGGGCTCTGCCAACCCAGACCCGCACCCTCTACTTATCCAATTGCCACTTTCACTTACCTCTCCCCAATCGTGGTTGCAAGGGAACAGGTACGCACAGAGGAAGAGGGGGGATGGCGGCACTATGAGTAGGACTCCAGGGGTCAAATTTCCTAAAGGGCAAATTTTCACCAGCAATGATTCCATCACGCCTGCCAGGAGTAAATTACCACTGCGCTAACTCACTAAAATGCGAAATTGCGTCTCTGTAGCCAAATGTTGGCGAAGCTTCACTAGCGTTAATTTCTGCCTAGCGAAACTTCATTAGTACTCTTACGCTTAGGTCCATTTGTATTAGTCAAATATATGTCTTTTTTAGAGATGTTGGTGCAAATGTGGCTACTTAAAATGTCCAAAGAAGCAAAATAAAGACTAAAGAGATCCTGTAATGCCCTAGACATGAGCCCACCCTAAAACAAACATGGCATGCCCCTCAAACGGTTAAAAAAATGTAAACACAAAAATCTTAAATAGTTACAACTTTTGAAGGCTTAAAAATATGAAAACACGCCAACTTTTATAACTTTTATGACTTTTCGACATACAGGATATGATGTCACTGACACAAAATTGAGGAAGATATAGCTTTGTTTTATCAGTTGGCCAGGTCTAAGGTGGCGAAGGAAACTCTGGCGAAAGAGGTAACGTTCTGTAAAATTCAGACTTTAGTGAATTTGCAAAGTAACAATAGTTCGCCTGAGTGAAAATTCGCCTGGCAATAGGGTGCGAAACTATGCTGCCGACGGTCTATTTTGGTGGCGAATTGTTCTCTACACCTGTTAGTAAATTGGAGATGTCCCTGCGTATGGGATTTCTGGCGAATTTTCACCTTTTAGTAAATCTGCCCCCAGGACTGAGGCCCCAGGGGTATGTGGGGTCCCCTAAGGTGGAAGCTTCAGTGGGCCCCAGGCCCCCCAGCCAGACACTGGTTCTGTCTACTGAGAGATGAGTATTGCTTAAAAATACAATCCTGGCACTATCTATCTTATAGAGATTTCCACTAAACACCCAGGCTGCCACGTGCAATCTTTCCCATACGGGTGTCTGCATCTTGTGAAAGGCCTTGTGTGAATATTCCTGCAAATAAAAGCTTCCTTTACTTTCTCCGCCGCAATGAGAATTTAATTTTTTTTTTTTACGTAGGTTTTTGTTTTTTTTCAACCTAATTCTAAAGGATTGATTGTATTTTCTTCTTTTGTCCCTTAACATTTTTCTTTTCACATTCATTAGCCGGTAAATCTGACTTTTGCCTTTTAAATCACGTCTTTAAGGCTGTCATTGGCGTATGGTTTTTTTCCCCCCTCTTCTCGAAATATTTGACAGCCGAAGCCTCCGTCGGCTTTTGGCCTGTTTTGTTCACTTTATGACATAACCTGCGCAAAGTAGCAGAGATCCCTCAATTCTCGTATGTAAAATTTGCTAGATTTTTTTTTGAACGGGTCATTGCCCATTTTTTGGGAGCCTTTCTTTATCTGAGTAGCGTGTTAAAACTTTTTTGCAGATGCAGCCTATTCAGGAGCGGCCCGCTGGCTGCATGCAGAGAGGAGGAAAAAGAAAAGACCTTCCTATTTTTCTGATTGCCATAGTAACGCAAACATTGCCAATACGTCTGTGGCTGTCGCTCGGCCAGGGCTAGTGAATTTAGTGAATTTAGTTTCCTGTGCAATCAAGTCCTCTACTGGAGACCGTGGCTTTCATGACATAAGGTTACAGGGAGGACACTGGGCTTGTTAGGCCTGAAATTAACCATTTCACTTTAAAATAATGCCCATTTGTATCCATTTTGTTCAACATAACAACAGCTGCTGCCCCTGGGCTGACAGGTTCGGCTCCCTAATCAAAGCTTTATATGACATTTATGAATGAGGCAGAATCAATTCATTTCAATAGTCAGTTAGAGAATACTCATTTTTGCATTTTCTAGTTTACATTGCGAGCATTTTAAATTCAAATTTGGACAATTAAATGCAAAGGCGATACTGGCTCCTTTTGTGCATGGCCTTAATTATGTTCTGGGTCGGGGCAGATAACTAAGAGCGCTTAAAGCTTTGAAGAAATGTTTAGAAATTCCATATACATATGTATTAGTATCTTTGATTATTGGCATTCTTTCATGAATTCATTGCACGCCAGGCAAAACAAATACGGAAACAAAACAGTCTGAAGAGTAATCTTTCTATTGTGACATATAAAACATGGAATATAAATGAAAGTTACATTTTTAATTTTGCATTTATGGTGACAATTGTTGACATTCTCTCTCTCTCTCTCTCTCTCTCTCTCTCTCTCTCTCTCTCTCTCTCTCTCTCTCTCTCTATATATATATATATACAGGTATAGGATCCATTACCCAGAAACCTGTTATCCAGCAAGATCTAAATTACGGGAAGGCCATCTTCCATAGACTCCATATAAGCAAATAATTGAAATTTTTAAATATTATAATAATGTAATAATAATAATAATGTAATAAAAAAACAGTACTTTGTACTTGATCCTAAAGAAGATACAATTAATCCTTATTGGAGGCAAAACAATCCTATTGAAGTTATATGATTTTACAGTAGAATTAATATATGGAGATCCAAATTATGGAAAGACGTCTCATATAGAAAACCCCAGGTCCTGAGCATTCTGGGTTACAAGTCCTATACCTGTGTCTGAGTATGTGTGTGTGTGTATATATATATATATATATACAGTCCCAAAGGTGCACACCATTTACAGGATAGAGTACCTGGGTGCCCGAGCCAGCAGGGTAAATGTATAGGTGAAGAATAGCGGCACTCACAGGATTTTCAGACAAAATAAAGAAAAACTTTTTATTTAACTTGATGTTTCGATCCCTCACAGGGATCTTTCTCAAGAGTATGCGCATGTTTGTATACTCTTGAGAAAGATCCCTGTGAGGGATCGAAACGTCGAGTTAGATAAAAAGTTTTTCTTTATTTTGTCTGAAAATCCTGTGAGTGCCGCCATTCTTCACCTATATATATATATATATAGAGAGAGAGAGAGAGAGAGAGAGAGAGAGAGAGAGAGAGAGAGAGAGAGAGCGCAATTTCGAACACAGTCACCATGTTTTTTCCCCCACAGAGCAGCATTCCCCACCAGAATTCCAGCATTAATGGAGTCTCAAAAGGACGATTTGACCAAAAGTAATGGTCACAGTTTGCTTTGATCTGTGTGGAAATTACATTTTTTAGCATGAATCAACTGCGGTGGTTGATTCTGGGCACTGAGTCCAAATATGGTGGTAGCGCCAGGGTTTCCTTGCGGCAATAGGCACAGCAGCGATCATTTCGAAACAGAAGGTTGGAAGGATTTAACAATGCCAAGTACAACTATATGGAAGTACAAGGAGTGCATTTCAATGCAACTAACTGTGGGGACACAGCTGCACTTTTGGACGTAAGCCTTATATTTTTTGGTAAATTCTAGAAGTATTCTAGAAGTATGTATTCCATGAGGATATATTACAATACATTTATTATATAAATAGTGATGTAATCAGTTTTAGTAGGTGTAGGCTCAACCACTGCGTCCACTCCCACCCCAACCCTGATGGACTTGCAACAAATTCTTCCTGTGCCTATACCCACTCCTAGTTCCTGCCCTGGTCACTTGGTCACATCACTCATAGTATTAACCAGTGCACACTCCAATCCATTTGGCAATCATTTTGCATATTATTATGTTAAAGTTTAATACATTTAGGGGCAGATTTAAGGTTCGCCTTTTCAAGTCAAAATTCACATTTTCGGGTGAAAAACAACAAGAATTTTACGAGGTTTATTATAGCCTGACCCTGGAAATAGCTTGTATCCAAAAATACACCATCCCTTGAACCATTTGAAGATGTTAATAGCAGTGTCATAACTAGATATTACGGGGGCCCCACAGCAAATAATTTGCTTCCTCTATAGTTACGCTCCTGGTTAATAGCCTTCATGATGTTCAAGTTTTTTTTGGAGGGTTGTGCACAAAAAAACAATCAATTCGAGTTTTTGGGTTGTAAACCCCGAACTCGCTGATTCAAGTTTTTCCCATGCCTGTTGTGAATTCATTCAAGGTACAGTATATAAAACTCTAAAATACTACCATTGATAAATAGCCTCCTATGTTACTGCTAAACAGAAAGAAATGTGCACTTGGTACTTGATTTGAATTCATTCTGTTGTCCTTGGCCTGTTGGGATATACATGTGCCACCTGGGGGCATAGGCATTAGATGGTGTTATATTTTCGTATTTTATACTAAGAAATCATCTACCACTTCTATAAAAACATATTAAACATCATGTTAGAGTTCAGCAACCTGCATATAAGCTCTCAGTCTGTGCCATTTGGAAGTCCTATGGTAATAGAAGTCTTTTACATTATAGACATGTTGCAGATATGGGTTCTATTATCTGGAATGCTTGGGATGTAGAATTTACTGTACATGGGCTATTTCTGTAATTTGGAGCAACAAACTAAACCAGTGGCTCCCAAACTGTGGGACTGGCTGTGATGGAGGTGAGCCTGAAGGCCAATTAGGGTTAGATTTTTGTATTTTCTATCATAGATAAAACAAATCTCCTCTTCTTCGGGGCGACTAATCTCAGTGAACTGCCTCCTACCGGCTAGAATGTAAATTGGCAGCGGGATGGCAATCAGTGCGCTTCATCTTCCGAAGTCGCCTCAAAAGGAAAATTCAGGCAACTTCGGAAAATTAAGCGATCCGGGTGCCATCCCGCCGGTGATTTACATTCTAGCCGGCGGGAGACAGTTCGGGGAGATTAGTTGCCCCGAAGAAGAGGAGATTTGTCGCTGGGCGACTAATTCTTCCCGAATCTGAGCGTGTGTCTCTGCCCTAGGGTCAACCAGTGAGATCTGGGAGGGAAAAACGATTTTTGGAATCGGCAGGTAGCCTTTAAGGAAGCAAAGAAGTCTGGCTGGCAAATTCTTATGATACCCCAGATAGATAAATTGCCATTGGCTGCTCTTGAAAGTAACTAATCACTTCCTCATTAATTGGATTGATCAGGCTTCTAGAAACGACCAAGTTTCATTCTGGCCATGACCTTTGGGGCAGTGGCACATGGGAAGATTCGTCGCCTGCGACTTTTTATGCACTGCTTTCGGGGCGACAAATCTCCCGAAAACGCTTCTCCATTGGCAGTAACTGAAATCATTGGTGGTATGGCCAACTTGTCCATAAATCGCCCGAAGTTGCCTCTGGAGGAGACTTTGGGGCAATTTAGTGATATGTTGGGCATACCACCAGTGATTTCAATTACTGGAAATCTTCCCGTGTGCCACTACCCTTCAGGGCTTCAATTTCATATTGCTTCAGATGATTCTGTAATACAGCCCCCAGCTGAACAGCTCTTTTATAAAAGATTATTCTTGTGTGAAAGTGGTCCCAAAGGGGTTGTTTACCTTTAAATTAAATTTTATTACAAAGTAGAGAGTGCTATTCTGAGGCAATTATTTTTTAATTATTTAGCTTTTTGTTCAGCAGCTCCTCAGTTTGGAATTTCAGTAGCTATCTGGTTGCTAGGGTCCAATTTCACCTAGCAATGAGGCAGGGGTTTGAAAGAGAAACAGGAATATGAATAGAGAAGGGCCTAAATAGAAAGATAAGTAATACAAATTAACAATAACAATAGAACTGGAGTCCCACAGAGCAATAGTTTCTTTGGCTACTGGGGTCAGTGATCCCCATTTGAAAGCTGGGAAGAGAGAATAGGAAGGCAAATAATTCAAAAACTATAAAAAATAAATAATGAAGACCAGTTGAAAACTTGCTAAGAATAGGCCATTCTATAACATACTAAAAGTTAACTTGAACGTAAACCACCCCTTTTTAACCTGGGTAGTTTCCTGTAGAAACATTAAAAAAAAAATCACAGAATATAGTGGGTTAATCTGACATGTTCAGCTTGCAGTGCTGAAAGGTTTAACCTTCCCCGGGATTGTTTTGGCACCTGCACTATGTGAGAGATGGCACAGAGTCTTTGGTGGATTATAATGGCACATCTTCATTATTGTTCTAAAAACTGCTTAATAAAAAGATCCCTAATCTTTCCCCCGGTACCAGAGACAAGGACAATCCCGAGATGTATCACACGTTTCTTTTTTTTGTCTCCTAACATTCTATTGTTGCCATAGCCACAAGGCTGCAATACTGTTGGTTTAGCGGGCCCTCTGTACTGTACCGCCATGATCTTATTGTCTAAAATCGGTATTATTCCCGGGTTCTGAAGATTTACATTTTTAATGGCTCGTTTATGTAATCCCATAAATAAGGTAAGAGAAAAGCCACCCCACACAAACGAGGAGCCAGGATGTAAAGAGAAAAAGCTGCTGAAACAGGTCACTTGAGGTCTCAGCTGCGGGGCTTGATTGGTATCGAGTCTCTAGCCAAAGTGACTATGGACTTAAGACCACCCAGTCTGTGCAAAAATGGTGCATTACTGAGCAATAGTCTGCTGCTGTAGTTCTCTCTCTTCTCTTCCAGGCACAACTTTAACTAAAGGGGGGGTGGAAAAAGTTTAATCAAAAACTCATTTGCCCCCATTGCTTTCACAGCTGCACCCCCATCGCCCAGCAAAGTTGACATGATTAGTACTTTAACAAGCAGTGGATTTTTTTTTTTTTTTTTTTAAAAACCAATATGCCTTTGGCACAACACAATCCCTTGTAAGCAGCCTATATAGCCCAAACACCTGTCTGCAAAACTGAGGCCACGACTCAAATCAGTATTTTTGTTCAATGTGGTTTGGTTCTAACATAGAGCTTATGATTTAGCGAGTCAGGAAGAGAGTCCAATGCACAATGTTATAGTTGTAGAGACAGCAGGGGTACAAACCACGGGCCCTGGCATCTCAAGCATACTCTTATACACAGGCTTTTTAAAAGAGAACTAAAGCCTACCTAAAGAACTAGACTAGAAATGTTGTACATTATGTTTTGAGCTTTTATACCAGCCCAAAGCAACCTCAACCCTTTAGCAGTAAAGATCTGTATCTCCAAAGATGCCCCAGTAGCTCCCCATCTTCTTTTCTGCTGATTCACTGCACATGCTCTGTGCTGCTGTCACTTACTGAGCTTAGGGACCCACTCACAATATACAGTACACATAGAATAGAAATGTCACAATATAAGGCTGATTAGTAATTAATACAGATAATTACTACATGGTAGCACAGAAACCAGTGCAACTAGCATCAGACTTTAGTAATCAGCCCTGTAGCATCAGCTTATTTCCTGCTTGTAAATTTGCCACAACCCCTAAGCTTAGCTTCTCAACAGCTTTGCTCAGAGCCCACTGAGCATGTGAGTGTCACAGACACTTTCCAAGATGGTGACCCCCTGTGACAAGTTTGAAGTCCTGGATCATTGCTACTATTGACAAGCTGAAACTTTAAGCTGGTGCAATAAGTTCAGTATATAAAATATACCCTTTTAACCAAATTTATTTTTAGGGTTTAGTTCTCCTTTAAGGGGTAGTTCACATTTAAATTTAGTATATTATAGAATGGCTAATTCTAATCACCTTTGCAATTGGCCTTCATTTTTACTTTTTTATAGTTTTTGAATTATTTGCCTTCTTGTTGTGATAAACACTATCTGTGCATAGCTGAAGTCAATGTGCAGTAGGTGAAATGAAGTGAATATTTTATATGTAAAAACAGCAATCTTCCTCTGGTGAGCAAAGGCAAAGGGTACAGAAGATACAGGACAGTGGCGTAACGTCACAAAAAATCGTGGGTGATCTGTAATTTCCCATGTGTGGTGGGTCACATTGCCCCTCTCTTGAGCTCCATAAACAGAGGAAGCAGATCCTGCAGCCACTACACAGACTGATTCAGTAACATACTGGCCTGTGCATAGAGACAAACCAGAAACCTGTTTGATATCTGGACGAACAAGTTGCCAGAGGTCCAGTGGTATAACTATGACTGGATGGGCAGCCCCCAGAAAAAAAAATCTTCAGGAGGGTCTGGAGCACACACTGATCCTTCTACCCATGCCTTGGCTGCTTGCATACTGTACCACCTACAGCTAGGGTTGCCACCTGGCCGGTAAAAAGGATGGTTGATCCCAATGTTACTGCATACAATTTTTGGCCAAACAATCAGTTCAGCTTAACAGATGTGCCCAAATTAGGTAAAGAACCGCCTGTTTGCTGACCACTCAAGTTGAACTAATTTTCTGGTTTATGGTCATCTTAAAGGGGTAATGCACCTTGAAGTTAACTTCAAATACTGTACGTTAAAGAAAGGCCCACTCTAAGCAACTTTTCAGTTGGTTTTCATTTTTTTTCATCTTTGAATGATTTGCCTGCAAAATCTTTCCAGCTTTCAAATGAGGGTCGCTGGCAACCGGATAGCTGATGAAATTCCAAACTGGACAGCTGCTGAACACAAAGCTAAATAATTAGAAAAACAACACATAAGAAATGAAAACCAATTGCGAATTGTTTCAGAATATCACTCTATATCCTATTAAAAGTTATTGCAACGGTGAATGAAACTCAGCGTCCCATACAGAAGCCCCCACAAAACCACACGGATCACTACACAAGTCTCTAAAGGGGGCCTAGGGTTGTAAGCACAATTTAAAGGGGACCAGTCACCCAAAAAAAATATTCCAAATCTTATTTTATTATGTTAGTCAAGCAAAATAAACTTTAATTACACAGTATAAATAATTTAAATCTTGTTTCCATCAGTCTGGGAATTCGTAATTATAGCAAGCAGGCAGGAGCCATTTTGTGGACTCTGTTATTAAGACAAGCCTTGTATCATCTCAGAATCTTGTTTGTGCACCAGAATGGGGGACCTGATGTCCATCTCCATGCAGTGGCTACACAATTAAATGGTTAAGAGAACTGGGGGAATGTGGGGAGAGCAGTGACATCTAGGAAGTGCTGAATGGAAAGTGAAAGTAACTGCTTGCCCCGCCTCTATGCCTAAGGCATAGAGGAGGGGCAGACAATATTCGATTGACAGCTGAGATTTTTAAATGAGTTTACAACAGCTATGAACACTATAATAAAAAAAATCGGATTTCATATTTAATTTGAAAAGGACTTTTATTATACAGCTTTTTATGTCTGGGTGAAGGGTCCACTTTAATTCTATGATTTCAACCTTTTTTAAAATAAATTTTAGGCTTCCCTCTGCTACTACACAATTACCTCCCCATTTCCCTCCCAAATGAAGACATGTATAGTTGTCATTGTAACATACTATTTACAAGGAGCCATGATAGTGGGGGGTGGTTGATATAAATTGCTATATTAGTGACAATAAATTTCCTTATTAGCTTCTTAGCCAATGTTGCCACATGAATCCTAATGATTCGTAGATGTGCCAAGGTTGCCGCTAATTGTTTATGGAAGAGCGATTGGCTTTTGTAGGGTATCCATTAGCAAAAAGCCAATAGCTGGGAGTTTATAAGGGAAAGTGGTGAGAGTTCTAGAAGTTGGCAGAGGAAATGAAAATAAAGAAAGGACAAGGGAGAGAAAACAAAACCGGACGGCATGTGTTGTGCTCTAAATAACGACCCCCCTCTGATCGCATTATTATAGTGATCTAAAAACATTTAAATCTCCTTTGTTGGTCAGTTAGGGGTGGAAATTTCATAAACGCCGTTCAGTTTGCAGATCTGTTACCACCGCATCCCGTCAAGCTGTTCTGTACACAAAAACTATTTATTTCCCATCGAAATGCCCCATTTAATGCAGAGCGGCGGGGGCAGAAAATTAAGCTAGCATATATCAACTTGTCATGAAGGTGAAAGAACTCACTGCCCAACAAAAAATAAAGATATTCAGCGGTTTGTTCTCAAAATGCTTTGTTGCTGGAGAGTTATAAACACACACCAATTATTATAGCCTTGTTAGCATGGCAGGCTATATTAAAGGGGTTGTTCGCCTTTGAATAACTTTTAGTTTGATTAGTGATATTCTGAGACAATTCGCAATTGGTTTTCATTTTTGATAGGTTTTTAGTTATTTAGCCTTTTATTATGCAGCTCTGCAGTTTGTAATTTCAGCAATCTGGTTGCTAGGGTTCACATTAACCTAGCAACCATGCATTGACTTGAATAAGAGGCTGGGATATGAATAGGAGAGGCCTGAATAGAAAAATTAGTAATACAAAGTAGCAAAAATAATACATTTGTAGCCTTACAGAGCATTTGTTTGTTTGTTGTTCAATTGCACAAGTGTAGCTCCAACTAACAACTTATCAGCAATTTGTTTTGATCAGTCTACTACAAGTTGGAAAATGAAAGCAAAAACCTGATTGCTACCAAAAAAACTGATTGGCTACCAGTTGCAGGTTATTGCGGGTTAACTCTATGTTAGAGAAGTGTAGATACAAGGGAAAAAGGGTGTAACATAAGAAATAGAGGATCAAAGTGCAGGGAATGAGGGTTGAGATGAAGGGGAACATGTGAAAAACTATTTTTCTATTGGCAGATTAAAAAATAGCAGAAAGATCAAAAACAATGTGGAATAAAGAATTAACACAATCAGGGGAAATAAGACTTTTCATACATACCTAAAAACCAATGTGTTTGCATCACTTCTGAGCAGGGGCGATCCTGGCCCCTCCGCCGCCTGAGGCAGCAGCAGTTGCTGCCGCCCCCCTCCCCCGTGCGCTTACCTTTTTGCGCCTGAGGGGGTCCGGGGGGGTCCACCAGGGCAGCAGAGAGGGCCAGTGCACTAGCGCAGAGAGCCTAACTGCACTCTCTGCGCTAGAAGAGCCGAATTTCCGGTTTGAAAACCGGAAATTCGGCTCTTAAAGTACCAGGAGCAGCATTTTTTCCGCCCCTGGTACCTGAGCTATTCTGAGAAATAAGAAAGCTTAGCAAACCAGGGGCAACATCTCCACTGCAGGTTTAATATATGAACTACTATGAAAACTGGATGTACTGTCTGTATTTCGTAAAAGATATCTGGCTGACTACATGGAAACATTGAAAAATGGAAATATTGGGATGATGGCATATCTTTGAAAGTGAAAATTTCTAAGGCTCCAAGTACAGTATTTAAAGGGTACATAGGTAAAAAGGACAACACAAAAGAAGGCAAAGGATTCTTTTACAGGCAAGAAACAAAAAGTTGTTGAAAAGCAAATATATTCATGCGGGTGAGGGAAGATGCAGGCAGCAGGAAACACAAGCAGGTAAAAAGGGTTTTCAGGAAGAAGAAAAAAAAACATTTGTAGCAGCTTTACAGAACACATTTAGACATAGCAGTAAACACAAAATCCAACCTGAATCAACGAGGGATGTTGAAAGCTCTTGTGTCATCTTTAGAGTAAATTAGTCACCCATCAGACTTAAGAGATTATATAGAGCAGTGATCCCGAACCAGTGGCTTTTGAACAACATGTTGCTCACCAACCCCTTGGATGTTGCTCCCACTGGCCTCAAAGCAGGTGCTTATTTTCCAATCCTGGCTTGTAGGCAAATTTTAGATGCATTAAAAACTGATTTATGGCCAAACAGAGCCTCCTGTAGGCTGTCAGTGCACATAGGGGCTACCAAATAGCCAATCATATCCTTTATTTGGCACCCCAGGAACATTTTTCATACTTGTTTTGCTCCCCAACTGTTTTTACATCTGAATGTGGCTCACAGGTAAACACTGGGGACCCCCGATATAGAGAAATGATTGATTAAACAAGCTGAGACATCAGTAAGAGACAGGGAAGACAGTCTAATGTCAGGTTTTACAATCATGGGAGGAAAGAGGGTGTTTTTTATTTGATATGCTCGGCATTTTGAGGGAGGAGGCTACTTCCTGCAGTAGGGCAGAAATGAGCGGATATTGGCTAGTGGTTTTCGGCCCCTGTGTAGCCCTAGCCTTAGACAATGTCTGGAAGAGAAGACATGAACAGGCCTAGCTATTTAGCACACAATACACACTTATGGATCTCCTGTATCATACTGACTAGTGTACACTTTCTGTTTATACAGCCCGAATACTTTTCAGCTAAACGTTTAAACTTGCAAATGTCTATTAGAGGAGGATGCATTCTGGATAATACCATTGGTGTCCACATATGTGTATTACATTTACGCCATATGGTTAATAGGATAATGTCAGTTTCATTCTTTTATAATGAACTGATATTACCAGTGCTTGCAGGGATGCATTGCTCTAATATATTTATTTTTTCCTGCAACAGCTTTGGGACAAAATATGTACAACGTGGTAGATGGGATCGAGCGACATAGATGCTCCTCCCCCTATGATGCGCAACCGAATGATTGGTTGATTCAAATTCTCAACCGTTTCCCCACTGTCTATATATAGGGGTGATCCTCCGGCGTACCAATAGCCTTTGACAAAGCCTGCTGTGAGCAGGTGAAACGCGCGTCAGGCACTTTTTAGACTGGTTAGGCAGGGGGTGTAAACCAATACGGCTTGCTACAGGCCTTGATCCATGGTGATACCGGGAGGGACGCTCTGTGGGTGAAGGGGAGGGCGATCATCGGAGCCTTGCTGGGGTAGCATTTGGGAGTATTCGCTAGTACCTGCACATCTCCCTGATAGAATTGGGGGGGTGCGTCTCAGGGTCTAATTCTGACGGCTGCGAAGTGTGCAGCAGAGAGACTCCATGTGTATGGGTCTGTGACCCTTATTGGTGATCATAAGATTTGTTGTTTTGGTACAGCATTCACTTGGTTCCCCTTCCAAGGAACTTGGAGGGTTAAACTGAGGGTGAAGGGGTGGATGGGGAACCAAGTAAGGGAACCTATGAGGATCTGGTTTTTACCTATTGCTTTCCAGTAAACTGATTACTAACCCCCATCCATGTACCGTGGTTATCCCAAGACCTTATGATTGGTCGAATCTCCACCTCACGGCTTGTATATATCGCGCAATTTAATTACAGTCCGTTTATCCCCCTGGTCTTAACATTCATTTTAATTAAATTTTTTTCTGGACTTTTTGTTTTAATATTAATAAAAGTTAAGTTTTAGTTGGTTCTTTGAGTCATCGGATCCAACGATGGGGAGGTGCACCTTTTAAGGCTTGCTTTCTTTTTCTCCTTCCATTACTATGCATTCTGGATAAGCCATTAAAAGATATTAAATTGTATTTTTCTGGAACTACTGATCCAAGCCCCAGTCCCTATGCTTTGCAGGAGCACATAGGCATCTCAGCTTTAATGCACTGATTTTTTTTCAAGATTGACATTCAAAATTATGTCTCAGCCATTTCCAGTTCGATATCCTCTGTATGATATTTAGGTACTTCAGCAGGTGGCTTATCAGATAAATTACCCTGTGTGTCTTAACATAGGTGCAATTGTAGTTTCCAACAGTAACCAGTCCGATATTTCCCTTCATTTTCCAAGAAGTAGCAGACAGTTCAAAACAAACTGTGGCCTATGGTGTCATATAGCACAAATCACACCACTTCCTTCTTCATGCACTACTCTTCCAGTTTCCCATCTGCACACACTAGCATGGTGACCAACAGAAGAATGGAGGTAAATTGTAAGGGACATTGAATGGCTGCAAAACATTAATTTCAGCAAGCAGGTTTGGCCAAAAGAAGAAATCAAGGTCTTTAGGGCTCAAATACTATACCCATATAAAGCAATGTAGGATACAGTGGAAGGGAAGCTTGTACTCGATCTAGCTCAGTTGGCAGAATAAAAATAAATATATCGGACTAAACAATATGAATTTACTTACATAATCATGTTTTTTTTTATATAACAGGGAATTAATGCAGGTCTGTTTGGTGTAGAACGGCTGCTGTGCAAAGACATACTCCCACCCCATTCTACTCATCCTCACAAAGAAAAAAACAAACAAAATTCTCCAACTTGGTAGAAAAAGTTTAGTAGTCTTCATCAGTGATTGCGCTTATGAGACAAATCAGTACATGAACACAAACCAGTTTTATGTTACAGAATAAAGAGATAGTCCCATCCATGAATAAAAACCCACTGTTTGATTTTGGGGTGCTTTGCCCATCACATGTTTAGTAGGTTACACAGGGCCAAAATGTCCATAATTCCCATTGGATTAACCTGAAAGGGCTTTTGCAAGTGCTTTCAGGAAATTCTTACTGGGGATGATGAAAGGTGATTTTGGTTCCACATAAGTGTTGGGGTTATGTCATAGTCCCACCTCAAATGAAGTCACGAGTACCATCAAGGCCTGCCCTCGACCCGAAGGCCGGTAACAGGCAAGTAAAAAAGGTGACAACACTAATATGTGCTTATAAGAAACAGTCTGAATTGGCTCCATGTGCCACTGGTACAGACCTGGTGTTCCTAAACAGTTGCAGTAATTTACCACAATTGAAGTGCCATGCTGCTGTGTTTTATCCAAAACACAACACATGAAGCTGATGGGGATTTGCAAACAAATAATAAATTATGTTCCATGTATGTTATGCGCACACACAAAACACTGGCCTAGCAAAATCAGCTTAAGGGCAGGGGCAGACTTGGGGAGATTTAATCACCTTGCGACTAATCACCTCTTCTTTGGGGCGACCATCTCCCCGAACTGCCTTGCCCCTGCCTTCCGCCTGCTATAATGAGAAAAAGCCAGGGCAATGGCACTCATGGCGCTCCGATTTCTTAAGTCGCCCCGAAGTTGCCTCATGAGGAAACTTCTGACGACTTCGGAAATCGAAGCGCTGTGAGTGCATTGACGCAGGCGATTTTTCCAGGCTGAAGGCGGGGGGAAGGCAGTTCAAGGAGATTGTCAATCCCCAAAGAAGAGGTGATTAGTTGCCAGGCGATTAAATCTCCCTGAATCTGCGCGTGTGCCCCAGCCCTAAAACAAGATCTAATTAAAAAGGCTGATCTCATAAAGCAAATAATTGTAAGATTTACCTGCAGGTCTCATACACATGGTTCTGTTTTTAATCGAAATCAGAAGCAAAAACTCCCGTTTTCTGGGGTTTACGGTTTACACAAACAATTTTCTTGGATGCCATTTAACATGACAAACCAACCCAAACAATTAATTCAATTGAAGCAGCTGACCAAAACATTTTGATCAGAACAGATCCAAGGAAACAAGGTAAAAAGCTCATGTGCAAATGAGACCTTCCAGTCCAAGCATCCTGTAATTTCAATGCCAGGTATCCAGAAGGCTGAGAATGTGGATTGGTTAAAGGAGAAGTAAACCCTAAAGTAAAAAAAAAAACCCTAACGCCCTACCCTACATAGATGCACCTCCCTTCCAGCCTAGCTGCTACCCCGGGAAAATGCCCCTAAGTCTTTCCTTACTCCTCGGTGCAGAATCTGTCCAACAGAGTTCACAGGCACTAACTTCAGCCGTTTCGGCAATCTTAGGGTCTTCTCCCGGCGCTTCAGCAATTACTGTGAGTTTAGGCACATGCGCAGTTGTAGCGCAATTACTCCAACTGCGCATGTGCCGATACAGCACTTACTTCCCTGAAGATTACCGTAGAGAAGAAGATGGCACCTGTGAACTCCGCTGGACAAAATCTGCACCAAGGGGTAAAGACTTAGGGGCATTTGCCCGGGGTAGCAGCTAGGCTGGGGGGGGAGGGTCTATGTAGGGTAGGGAGGTAGGGGTTTTTTTTTGCTTCTCCTTTAAAGGGGTTGTTCACCTTTGAGTTAACTTTTAGTATGATGTAAAGAATGATATTCTGAGGCAATTTGCAGACGGTTTTCATTTTTTATTATTTGTGGTTTTTGAGTAATTTAGCTTTTTAATCAGCAGATCTCCAGTTTGCAATTTCAGCAATCTGGTTGCTAGGGTACAAATTACCCCAGCAACCATGCACTGATTTGAATATGATACTGGAATATAAATAGGTGAGGGCCTGAATAGAACGACGCCTAATTAGTATTAGCAATAACAATAAAGGTGTGGCCTTACAGAATTGTTTTTTTTAGAAGGGGTCAGTGAACCCCATTTGAAAGCTGGAAAGTCAGGAGAAAAAGGCAAATAATTGGACAACTATAAAAAGTAAATAACGTTCCCTAGAATTGGCCATTCTATATCATACTAAAAGTTAACTTAAAGGTGAACCACCCTTTTAAGGGGAATCCTGGCAGTAAAATAGTTACTTGGATGCAACAGTTATAGCCCAATTTCTTGGTAGAAGTATGTCCCTACCTATAGATGTTACTCGCAAAGATAACAGCATTGTATTGTATTCTAATAAATAACAGTTGCCGCCTATTGCATTAAGCTCCCTGCTTCCTCTCCTCTTGGTACTGTCCTTGTATCACTTTTCCTTGTTGTTCTTGCTACGAGGCGGAGAGTGGCTTTTCTCCTTTCGGGAACGGGTACTGCTTTTATAAGGATGTGTCCTATGCTTCCTTGAATGTCCTTTCTCACTGCAACGATCCTCGGATTCTTTCTGCTCATTCTTTGTACTGCAGTCTTTTTCCCTCTTTGCTGGTAATGTATTCTTGATCGTGTTAATCAAAAATCGTTTATTGGTGGGGGCAAGAGGGCATTTCATCCTGCAAAGCAAACACATGACATACAATATAAAGCTTTTTTTCACAGTACGGAATTTCCCTGCAGACAGTCACCTCTCCAATACACAAATGTTCTGCTTTTGGCTTTCCTTGTACGCCACCTAGTGTATATTCTGAGTAAGGGTTGCTTATGTGCTTTGTGGATAT
This sequence comes from Xenopus laevis, assembly GCF_017654675.1. Taxonomy (NCBI): domain Eukaryota; kingdom Metazoa; phylum Chordata; class Amphibia; order Anura; family Pipidae; genus Xenopus; species Xenopus laevis. Next base: position 164,781,918 of record NC_054373.1, read on the forward strand.
GTATACTCCTCATGGGGTTGATATAGTTCAGCTTTTAATAATACCCTTAGTTATCCCAATTGGTGCACTCTAGATATCTAGCCAACCTATAGCATAACTAACTGCCCAAGCATATTTGATCTATGAAAAAAAAGATTTAAGATGGTCACACATGGGGAGATCTCTCCTCGATATGTTCACCTTGAGGTGGGTGATATTGGGCTGATCCGAATGTGGGCCCTAGGGCCCAACAATCAGATCACAATGAGAACAACAAAAAGAAGAATACGTGTGGTCGGCTCGAGGACCGATGCTATCCTCGATCCAGCTGAATTTTTAAACCCGCCTGATCGACATCTGGCCGACTCTCAGCCAGAAATAGATCGGGAAGGGCCACATAAACTGCCCACTTAATCTGTCGCAGCATATATCTGTCCGTGTATGGGGGCTTTAAAGGGATTCTGTCATGATTTTTATGATGTAGTTTTTATTTCTAAATTACACTGTTTACACTGCAAATAATTCACTCTACAATATAACATTTCATTCCTGAACCAGCAAGTGTATTTTTTTTTTTAGTTATAATATTGGTGTGTAGTCAGCCATCTCAAGTCATTTTGCCTGGTCATGTGCTTTCAGAAAGAGCCAGCACTTTAGGATGGAACTGCTTTCTGGCAGGCTGTTGTTTCTCCTATTCAATGTAACTGAATGTGACACAGTGGGACCTGGATTTTTCTACTGAGTGTTGTTCTTAGATCTACCAGGCAGCTGTTATCTTGTGTAAGCTGCTATCTGGTTACCTTCCCACCTTACCTTCCCATTGTTCTGTTGTTAGGCTGCTGGGGGGGAAAGGGAGGGGGTGATATCACTCCAACTTGCAGTACAGCAGTAAAGAGTGACTGAGGTTTATTAGAGCACAAGTCACATGACTTGGGGCAGCTGGGAAACTGACAATATGTCTAGCCCAATGTCAGATTTCAAAATTAAATATTAAAAAATCAGTTTGCTCTTTGCTGGAGCAGCACTGTTAACTAATGCATTTTGAAAAAAAAATTCCCATGAAAGTATCCCTTTAAGTAGTGCTCTGGTCTTCATTTATTTAAGAAAAAGAAAAAAAAGACAGCAATTCCTCATGTACAGGTCACCCTCTGTTAAATAGATTTTCTTTTCTGGAAGATGTTCATAAATCAGAGAATTATGCATGGTGAATGATGAAAATGATCTACCATGTCCTGAAAGGGGAAACTTTAATCACATACAGTCCTGTAAAGAAACTGCTATACTCTTAGTTCATTACCCATGCCATTTGAAAATCCCAAATTATTAATGATAATATCAATCATGGGTCCTCACAAATCTACAGTTCTCTATACTCCCCGATTCCTCTGCAGTTGCTTGGTTTGAATTTCAAACTTATCTAATGAATGTCAGTTTAATAAACAACAATATTAAACACCCAACATCATTATACATTTGTTAAACATTTATTGTGCTTTAATCCATATGTCTGGAAATTCTCAATATATCAAAAGTACCATCAAATGAATATAAATTTCATTAAGGTGCATATATATTTCAACATTGCTAGTACGTGTGTATCGAATTAATGTTGGAACCATCTTTAAAAACCAAACAAGCTAGTATAAGGTAAACTTGTCCCAGCTATTGAGCATTCTAATGATAATTATGACTATATTTACAAGTAATTATCATAATGGGTATATCATACTTCATAGATAAACACACAATTGTCTTATGCTGACTGCATCCTGAATGTATTTAAGTTTGTGTATATCGGGGAATCGGTTAGTGTAAGGCAGTGATCCCCAACCAGTAGCTTGTGAGCAACATGTTGCTCTTCAACCCCTTGGATGTTGCTCTCAGCGGCCTTAAACCAGGTGCTAATTTTTTAATTCCAGGCTTGGAAGCAAGTTTTAATTGCATAAAAACTAAGTATAGTGCCAAGCAGAGCCTCCTGTAGGCTGCCAGTCCGCAGGGGCTAGCAAATAGCCAGAGCCCTTATTTGGCACCCCAATGGACATGCTTGTGTTGCTCCCCAACTCTTTTTACATTTGAATGTGGCTCACAGGTAAAAAAAAAGTTGGGGACCCCTGGTTTTCAGTAATGAAAAGAAATGATTAATAAATAATAGTTTGCTACCATCCACTCATGTAATTACACTCAGGTTCCCTCTATTCTTAGAAATACACCAGATAATTGTATCAGACTTCCAACCTTCAGCTTAAACCTCCTTGCCCCGGGCGGGCGTGAGCATGCTCAATTTGCTCATCTTGCCCCCCCCCCTGTAATCTGAGCCCAGAGCTATAAGTGAGAAGAGACTCAGGCAGGAAGTGATGTGACACCAAGCTAATACTGCAGCTGCTATCCTAAACAAACAGAGAGCTTCTACAGCTTTTTACTCAGGTATGGTAAAACATTCTACAGAATAAATATAGCATTCAAGCTTGCAATACTGCAGCTAATCTATTGACAATAAAATGCCTCCGTAGCTTTCCTTCTCCTTTAAGTTAACTTTTAGTATGTTATAGAATGGCCAATTCTGAACACTTCAAATGGCCTTCATTTTTTCTTTTTTTAGAGTTTTTGGAGTTATTTGCCTTCATCTTCCAACTCTTTCCAGCTTTCAAATGGGGGTAACTGAGCCCATCTAAAAAACAAATGCTCTGTAAGGCTAAATGTATTGTTACTGCTACTCTTTCTCATCTTTAAATTCAGGTTCTCTTCTATTCATATTCCAGTCCCTTATTCAAATCAATGCATGGTTGCTATTGTAATTTGGACCCTAGCAACCAGATTGCTGAAATTGCAAACTGGAGAGCGGCTGAAAAAAAAGCAAAATAACTCAAAAACCACAAATAATAAAAAATGAAAACCAATTACAAATTGTCTCAGACTAGGTGAACAACCCATTTACCCTTACCTTCTTCTTAAAGCAGATATATCTGCAAGGGAGTAGCTTTTTATAAATACATCCCTGAATTTTAATATGAATACAATGAAAAATTGTAGCTTACCAGCCCATTGCTCCCATGGTTTCAGCTCGGATCTTGCCACGTTTTGCTTCTTTGAGAAGCTCTTCTACAGCTTTTCTGTATGAGCATAAAAGATCATGAAATTAGCATTAAACGACATGTTTTTTCTTTTTTTTTTCCAATTTAAAGGGTACTTCAACTTTGTGCAAACAATGTATCAAACTCATGAAATATGGTCTATTTACCATTAGTATAATTTATTTATAATTTGCAAATTTATTTAAAAATGTCCTTTTCTTTTTTAATCTGACTATAATGAGCAGCCATTTTTTGGTCTCTGGTTACTAAGATTAGCCCACCCTCAAACCTGTAAAGCTGCACATAGGAAGCTTGTGCCAATACTGAGCACTGATTTAGCATTTCTCAAAAGAGCTCTTTCTAGACACAAAGCTGGAGTATGAGCCTTCCAAATAACCCCTGTTCCTGGGCAACAGTCCATTTTGTGACACCAGAACCTTTTGGAACCAGGTTAAAATGGATTCCTGTAACTTTCCCCATACCATGCAAGGTGCAAAAACTAACAAATTAGAAATACGTATAATTCATAATCAAGATCAGTCCTATTCACTAATGTTTCAGCTGAGTGTTTTGGAGCACACAGGCCCCTTTGTCAAGCATAATACAAATGAAAGCTAAAAAGGCACATTATATACACTGTTAGATCACTGAAAAGGGGTTTATGGGCAATAAATTAGAAAGTTATAGATAGTCAGAGATAACTTGTAGAAAATTTAGAAGAAATCGTCCAAGGATCTGGAATCAGTCAGGTCTCTTAGTTTGAACTAGACCAAGACGTAATAGGGTACGGTTAACACAACAATGCACAATTAGGAATTGGACAAGAAAAAAGTGAAGATACAGGTAAGGGTTCCAATGGGTGGGATAACATATGGAACCTGAACTTATCCCACCCAGTGCAACCCTTACCTGTATCTTCACTTTTCCTTGTCCAATTCCTAATTGTGCATTGCTGTGTTAAAGGACCGGTAACATCAAATTTTTTTTAAAAAAAAAATGTGTTAGTATACATCGAAAAAAAAAAAAACACCAAGACAAATTAAAATTTAAAATCACAAAATCTTTATTAAAAAATAAGTTACTGAAACGGAGATTGCGCTCCTCTTTAGAAAGCGATCGGGTGATCCATCGTGTGGTGCTCGAGTTCTCCTTCTTGCCTTCCTTATAGGAGATAGCCAGGGAAGAGAAATCGAGAGCCGCATGATGGATCATCACCTTTTCTGATGAGGAGCGGAAGCGGAGTTTCGGTAAGTTATTTCTTAATAAAGGCTTTGCAATCTTAAAATTTCATTTTTTTTTCTATGTATACTAATGGATTTTAAAAAAAAAAAATATTTGATGTTACTGGTCATTTAACCTCACCCTTTTCTGTCTTGGTCTAGTTCAAACTATGTGACCTGACTAAATCCAGACCTCTGGACTATTTACAACCGACCCTAATTACTTTTATTATCTTCTACAAGTTAGCTCTGTCTATCTGTAACTTTTTATTTACTATTATTGCCCATTTATTATTACTATTGCCCATATATATTGCCCATAAACCCTTTTTCAGTGATCTAACAGTATATATAATGTGCCTTTTCAGCTTTCATTTGTATTTTGCCTGCCTAAAGGGGCTGGTGTGCTCCAAAAGCTTGCAATGATTACTTATCCAGTTAGCCAATGAAATAGGGATGCACCGAATCCACTATTTTGGATTCGGCCGAACCCCTGAATCCTTCAAGAAGGATTCATCTGAATACCGAACCGAATCCTAATTTGCATATGCAAATTAGGGGTGGGAAGGGGAAAACATTTTTTACTTCCTTGTTTTGTGACAAAAAGTCATGCTGTTTCCCTCTCCACCCCTAATTTGCATACGCAAATTAGGATTCGGATTTGGTTTGGCCATACACAATGATTCAGCCAAATAAAAGGCTGAATACCGAACAGAATCCTGGATTCGGTGCATCCCTACAATAAAAGGTATGACCAAACTTTACATTTTTTTTAAATGGCTGACACGGTACTACGTCTTAAAACTATGTATATGGGTAACAATTGGGTAAAGAGATTCTTTAAAAAAAAAATGTATATTTATATATAAAGAAGATTGTCAAGAGTTGTGAAACTGTGCACTATTCTAATTATAAAGGCTTTTCAGATGTAGCTGAACTTCAACTACCACTGTACTCAGCACCCAACCCTGGCAACTGCAGATACACAAGACTTGAAGGGCCTTTCAGTGATGTAAAAAGAATAGTGAACACACACGGGCCATGCCTGAAACCTATAAGAACAGCTGGATCTCAGTAGCAGCAAGATCTCCCTATAAACCACTGATCTGAACTGTTGTTTTTCAGAAATAACTGCACCCAATCACTTCCCCCAGCTCCACCTCCCCCACCTATAACAATATAGCGGTCTCTACATCCCACTGCTCCTAGAACATAAACAGTTTGCCAAGCAGCATGTTCTTTTAGTACAATATCGCTCATACCGCTCCAGTTCGTCTTCCTGCATTTTCGTGGCGTAGTAAAGGAACCCGGAAATAAACGTAGGAGGTCGCAACAACACAACGCCAAGCAGCCCCAGCGACTTCCGGAATGGGCGTGAACAGGAGCGTCACAGATCAGCGTCCTATTACAGAAGGAGTCTTTCGGGGGCGGGGCTGTTAGGTCACATGGAAAATAAAACATTGATTAAAGCCTGCGACGAATCCGATTAATGTCAGTGGGAAGTGGGTAAATATGAAGGAGGGTGAATGCCAAGCTGTAACCCTATCTACCCAATTGAGACTTTATATCATTGTTGGGAAACAACTACAGAGTCTCCTAGTGATTATAATCATTTGCTGCTCTGGGCTGGTGCTTCACCTTTAAAAAAACGCAGCAGGGGACTGTTTGAGGAAGGGTTCCAATGGCATCCCTTTCCAACCAGTCACATATTAAATCCACATGGTTAATTAGCAATTCATTTAGATCCATGTCATGCTGCAGACTGAACTTATTTATGTGCAGCCAAGCAGCATGGATATGTTTGGCTACATTTAGGGTTCCCACCAGGCCAGTATTTGACTGGCCTAGCTGTCAAATACAATAATGCCAGTAAATTTGTAAAACCCTATAAATCCTATCCTGCCCTGACTGTCTCCATTGCCGATTACCAGAGGAGTCCTGCCTCTGCTCCACCCAACACAGCCATTTCCCCACCATGTCTATTTCCCAGCTCCATCCACCCATTTCCCTGCCCAGCTTTCCCATTTCTCCACCCTAGGGTTGCCAACAGTCACCTGGTTTTGACCTGGACAGCTGAGTTTTTTGAAGGGCTGTCCATGTCAAAACTGTCTGCCTGGTTTAACAAATTAGGAATTCATGAGTGATTGACGGGTGATTGGCCAATCGCCACGTCAAAGCCCCGTCACGTCACGGTCCCGTCTGCTAACAGTTGGGAGGAAAGGTGGCAACCCTACCGCACCCTGTGCCATCATCACTGCCCCCAAACCTGATGGCCGGTTTACACCTGGGTCGGGCGGGTTTCGGCGGATCATGGGCAGGTTCAGGTTGAACTTACTCTGCCAGATTTTGTCAGTGTCCATTTAGAGGCTCTAGCCTGCCTCCTTTTGTGACATCAGAGATGGGCAAGTTGTAGGTTGCCACCTGCCTGGTTTTCACCTGGACAGCCCGGTTTTTTGAAGGGCTGCCTGGTAGAGTCCTGCAGCGGGTCGGGTATCTGCGGGTTACCCGCAAAAACCTGCTGTACCCTATGGGTTGCATGTAGAATTTCCGGGTGGGAGTATAGACGCGTGTCGGCGGTTCTGTGGGTTTGCAGGTAGCGGGTCGGGCCGCAGGTCTTCTCAATAGCAATTTTTACTTCTTTTTTTCTGATCACAGCTACTTCCAATGATGTCACTTCCGGTTTACAATGATAGCACTTCCTGTTTAACTCCTTTTTGTCTGATCACGCCTACTTCTGATGATGTCACTTCCGGTTTACAATGACAGCACTTCCTGATTCTTAATAGTCAGCGGGTCGCTGGTCTGGGTTGCGGATAAGGTACTTACCGTATATACTCGCGTATAAGCCGAGTTTTTCAGCACCCAAAATGTGCTGAAAAACTCGACCTCGGCTTATACGCGGGTCAGCTAAATCCCTGCACATACCGTAGCCAATCCCTCACCGGCCGCAGATACGAGGCTCCTTCCGCGACCCCAACACACCTCCCTCTCCCATAGCGCATCAGGACTGTCTGTGACTGACTGTCACGATCGCCGCCCGGAGCAGGTCCAGGAGCTCCGGGCGGCGCGTCCTTCCCTGCCGGCGTCGCTCCCAAAATGGCGGCGCCCATGGCCGCCACGTGGGTAGCGGCGCCGGCGCCGCTACCCACGTGGCGGCCATGGGCGCCGCCATTTTGGGAGCGACGCCGGCAGGGAAGGGCGCGCCGCCCGGAGCTCCTGGACCTGCTCCGGGCGGCGATCGTGACAGTCGGTACGGTACCTTTTTTCTGCTTTTGCTAGGTGCAGCGCCTCATTGATCTTCTGAGCAGCCATGACAGGTGGGAGGTCACAGGGAAAACAAGTGGCAATTGTCCAGCTAATAGTTCTGACTCTTTTAAATCGTTTTAGATAGATTTCTATGCCATAAAACATGATTACACATTTACACATTCACATTTTGAAATATGACATGGGGCCCCTAGGCTTATACACGAGTCAATAAATTTTTCCAGTTTTCTTAGGTAAATTAGGTACCTCGGCTTATACACGGGTCGGCTTATACACGAGTAAATACGGTACGGGTCGGGTTGCGTGTCCAAGCGGGTAAGAATGCAGGTTGCGGGTCCAGGTTGTGGATTGCAGGTTGCGGGTATGGGTCGGGTACGGTAGGGGTTCCAAAAAATGGACCCGCGCAGGACTCTACTGCCTGGGTCAAAACTGCCTGCCCGGTTTTCCAAATTAGAAGAACCGGGCAGGATTTCCTATGATTGACGTGGCGACCAGCCAATCACCGCGTCATAGTCCTGCCCTTGACAACACTGTCCCCCCGTCATTTCACAGCCCCGCCACATCACAGCACCGATCCCTGCCCGGATTCCACCAGGCGAAAAGGTGGCAGGTTGGGCATGGCTCTATAAATGGAGGTGCTGTCCAATCGGGTGCAGGTCGAATTTTTAAACTGTTATTACTGGTATTAATTTCTCATGTCTGCAAAGAAAATGTAAATATTGACTACCAAAAATAAAGCTTACTGTCTGTGACCACCCCAAACGCAAATTAAAAGGCACAGCAAAGCCCCGCATAGGATAGCACTGTGAGTCTCTCTGGCACAGACACCAAAGCAATTAATTACACATTGGTCCTAGCACTATTCTGGTATAGGACCTGTTAACCAGACTGCTTGGGACCTGTGGTTTTCCAGATAAGGGATCTTTCCATAATTTGGACCTTAAGGGGCGATTCATGAAGCTCGAGTGAAGGATTTGAATTAAAAAAACTTCGAATTTCGAAGTGTTTTTTGGGCTACTTCGACCATCGAATGGGCTACTTCGACCTTCGACTACGACTACGAATCGAAGGATTCGAACTAAAAATCGTTCGACTATTCGACCATTCGATAGTCGAAGTACTGCCTCTTTAAAAAAAACTTCGACCCCCTACTTCGGCAGCTAAAAGCTACCGAAGTCAATGTTAGCCTATGGGGGAAGGTCCCCATAGGCTTGCCTAAATTTTTTTGATCGAAGGATATTCCTTCGATCGTTGGATTAAAATCCTTCGAATCGTTCGATTCGAAGGATTTAATCGTTCGATCGAAGGAATAATCCTTCGATCGTTCGATCGTAGGATTTGCGCTAAATCCTTCGACTTCGATATTCGAAGTCGAATGATTTTAGTTCCTAGTCGAATATCGAGGGTTAATTAACCCTCGATATTCGGCCCTTCATACATCTGCCCCTAAGTCTAATTAAAAATGATTGAAACATGAATTAAACCCAACAGGATTGTTTTCGCCTGCAATAAGGATTAATTATATCTTAGCTGGGATCAAGTACAAGGTACTGTTTTAGTATTACAGAGAAAAAAGGAAATAATTTTAAAAAAATTAATTATTTGATTAAATGTAGTCTATGGTAGATGGCCCTCCTAAAATTTGGAGCTTTCTGGATGACATGTTTCCAGATAATGGATTCCATACCTTTACCAGCAAATAGCAGAAAACTATTTTATGTAGGTTGCCCAGCAGTGGTTTGATTTTCTTAGATAACAGCACTTGTGCCTTTGTTTGAAGTTGATTTCAAGTGTATATAAGATCATAATTTGAAGACATTTTTGGTGCACCATAATAAATTGGGCTATAGTGGTATCAAATACAATAAATCTTGATAGGCAGCTTTCTGCAGTGAGAAGTTGAGGAGGGCACCACGTGCACTAATACTGTTGGTACTAGTCCATTTAATGAATCCATTGAGAATATTGCACTAAGCCAGTATTTTATGCACAGGGTATAGACCAGCAGTCACAGAGTATAACAGGGTGTAAAGGTGTGAGGAGTAATAACACTTTTGAACTGTAGGTGTTCTGACAATCCGTTTTTAAACATACTTGGAATTCATGCAGCAACCCTTCAATTTGACTGTCCACCCACATATGTTATTTCTATTGCCTGTGACGTACATTAGACAAAATGCAACATTCAACATTATTCATATGATCAGTAAATACATTCATTATAACTGTAGCCATAAGTATACTGCCATCCCCTGCAAGTGAAAAGCTATATCTTTTTACAGTGAGAAACCCATTAGACAAAGAGAAACCCAGAAATGGCAAATATAAAGCCAATAGTTGTTCACCTGTGAGTTAACTTTTAGTATGATGTAGAATGTGATATTCTGAGACAATTTGCAATTGGTTTTCATTTTTTATTATTTTTGTTTTTTGAGTTATTTAGCTTTTTATTCAGCAGCTCTCCTGTTTACCATTTCAGCAATCTCGTTGATAGGGTCCAGTTTACCCTAGCAACCATGCATTGATTTGAATACTAATATGGAGACTGGAATATGAATAGGAGAGGGTCTGAATAGAAAGATGAGTAACTAAAAAGTTGCAATAATAATAATAATAATGTTGTAGCCTTACAGAGCATTTGTTTTTAGATGGGGTCGATGACCCCCAATTCAAAGTTGGAAAGAGTCTGAAGAAGAAGACAAATAATTAAAAAAAACTATAAAAAATAAATAATAAAGACCAAATGAAAATTTGCTTAGAATTATCCATTCTATAACATACTTTAAAGGGATACTGTCATTGGAAAAAAAATTCCCAGCTGCCCCTGGTCATGTGACTTGTGCCTGCACTGTAGGAGAGAAATGCTTTCTGGAAGGCTGCTGCTTTTCCTTCTCAATGTAACTGAATGTGTCTCAGTGGGACATGGGTTTTTACTATTGAGTGCTGTTCTTAGATCTACCAGGCAGCTGTTATCTTGTGTTAGGGAGCTGCTATCTGATTACCTTCCCATTGTTCTTTTGTTTGGCTGCTGGGGGAAAAAAGGAGGGGGTGATATCACTCTAATTTGCAGTACAGCAGTAAAGAGTGATTGAAGTTTATCAGAGCACAAGTCACATGACTTGGGGTAGCTGGGAAATTGACAAAATGTCTAGCCCCATTTCAGATTTCAAAATCGAATATAAAAAAATCAGTTTGCTCTTTTGAGAAATGGATTTCAGTGCAGAATTCTGCTGGAGCAGCACTAATAACTGATTCATTTTGTAAAAAAAATTTTTTCCCATGACAGTATCCCTTTAAGTGAAAGTTGAACCACTTCCTTAAGAAAAATATATTATTTTATCTGTTCAGTTTGCCCCAGGACTTTCTTTTGGAGGCACATAGGCTCTTTAAGACTACAACATTATATTGTTTGATTTTGCATGGAATCTTATCATGGCAATTATTTACCAAAAATAAAACAATACTTAAAAGAACTACAAGAAGAGTAAAATAAGAAAACATATAGGGCTTACTACATAGTAAAATAAAGGTCTGCTGTATATGCAGTATAGAGTGATATTTTGAGACAATTTGCAACTGGTTTTCATTTTGTATTATTTGTGTTTTGAGTTATTTAGCTTTTTATTCAGCAGCTCTCCAGTTTGCAATTTCAGTAATCCAGTTGCTAGGGTCCAAATTACCCCAGCAACCATGCATTGATTTGAATAAGAGACTGAAATATGAATACAAGAGGGCCTGAATAGAAAGATAAGTAATAAAAAGTAGCAATAAAAATTAATATGTAACTTTACAGAGCATTTGTTTTTACATGGGGTCAGTGACACCCATTTGAAAGCTGGAAAGAGTCAGAAGAAGAAGGCAAATAAATGAAAAACTAAAAAAAATAACACAATAAAAATCAATTAAAAGTTAGTTAGAATTAGCAATTGCATTACATATTAAAAGTTAATTTAAAGGTGGACCAGCCCTTTAAAGGAGACATATTATGTTTAAAACAAGAATGTACCAGTGCATTAAACTCGTTTAGATATAGAAGGAATGTGCTTCTGGTTACTTTATTGAAAATTTCACAAAAACCCTACTAGTCCCACCCATCTGTTCCACTTGCTGCTGTCTCATGACAAAAAGCCGCCTCTTGTTACTTTAAGAGCCGAACTTTCGGGTTTTAACCCGGAAATTCAGCTCCACTAGTGCACTCAATGCACTAGTGATGCTGCCCCCTTAGACCCACTCCAACGCTAACAACTCATTAATCATTTAGTTGAAAGAGGCTGCTCTGTTGCCTACTAAGGAACTTTCCCCATACATTTGAATGGATCTCAGAAATTATTACCTACATTACTGGCACTCTTTGCCATGGATAAAACATAGAGAAATGTAAAGTCACTGGGGATCCCAATTTGTTTGGCCCCCCTTAGCAACTCTGGGTCAGCTTTTTTGAAAAATGCACTTGCCTGTGGTATTTTTGTGCAAAGCACTTGTATAATCACATTTACTTTACAGTGCTACGCAGAAATCTACAAAAAAAGGCCCACCCTGGGGTTGTTTGGGTGCCTGAAGCAAGATGAGGGTGTTATTTTACACAAAAGTACCCTATGTCAAAACATTTTTTAAAGCAGAAGAGTGTGGCCCAAGGTAGGGGGTTATTGATCAGAGTCAGCGAGAGTTGAATAAAAAATGCCACCCAGCAGTAATTTTACATTTCCATGAGCTTTAGATTAATGTTTGTTCCAGGTCAGCCTGATTAAAGGGCATTTTACAGTTTTCTTCTATTGTCTTTGCTTTGTTAGTGGTGCTTGCGAAGCAAAGCATCACTACTGTTATCTTGCAAACTTATTTTTATTCTTCTTCCGTATGAAAGTTTGGCGCGTAACTAGTCCCGCACCGTTTGTCCTAGACCCATGAATGAGGTGTCAAATCGTGCGGCTTAATCGGGAATGGGGTGGTATGACTTTTCTAAGGGGTGGGTGGTTAATTGCCCCTTGCGGGGGCAATTAACCACCCCGAAAAGTCCCATAGATTAACATTGAGGCCAACTTTTGACGGATTCTAGCGCAGAGAGGGAATCTTGTAGAAACGTTAAATTTACCACATTTGAAGAGGTTTGCGACCTGTGTCAGATGATACCCCACACGAGGGTATAAGTTTTACCCCCGGGGCAGGAGAGGTCCCCAAATTTGCCCCATTGACTTATAATGGGGAATTTATCGAATAATTAGTTTGTCGCAGACCCATGAATGAGGTGTCAAACCGTTCAGCTTATTCGGGAATGGGGTGTTGTGACTTTTCTGTCCTATTTTGGGGACCCAAAAAAGTGAGCAGAGCCGCAAACAACCAATCAGATTTTCCCTATTGACTTCAATGAGAAAATGTAAACAGCTGTAATTCTCACAGTAATAAAGCCAGAGCTCCCAAACTTGGCACCGTGGGTCACTGGGTGACTGCAGCCAAAATTTACAAAAAGTGGGCGGAGTCTACAACAGCCAATCAAATTTCAGCCATTCAATTAAATAGGAAAATTTTAAACTGCTGCCGCTCTTAGACGGTTAATGGCAGCCTCCTCAAAGTTGGCACAGTTGGTCACTGGGGGACTGGGATTAAAATTAAGAAAAGTGGGTGGAGCCAAAACCAACCAATCAGATTTCTTTGATTGGTTTTAATGGGAAAAATTAAGAAGGCTGCCATTCTCTCAGTATTGATGTCAGGGACCTTGAATATCACAAATGTGGTCGCTGGGGGTTTCCACTTCAAGTTTAGAAAAAGTGGGCGGAGCCACCAACAACCAATCAAATTTCATTCATTGATTTTCAATAGAAAAAAATAGAAATGCTGCCATTTTTACACATTAAATGACAGCATTCCCAAACTTTGGTATGTTAGTCACTGAGTGACTGTGGTTCACAATTAGGAAAAAAAGGGGCGGGGCAACAACAGCCAATCAGATTTGGGCCTGAGTTTTGCCACGGCAAGCACCACTCACATTTTCTTCAGGAAATGTACCTCTCTAGTTGTTTTTACTGTTGTACCGAACACAACATGCAATAAAGCAGTGATAATATATGTTCCAATTCAAAATGTGTAAATTCTCACTGCAGGCTCTGTTTCAGTGATTGGGAGCGCATCGTTTAGCTGTAGGTGCTTATTCAGATGTACAGGAGAGTTATAAATGTAAATAATGAGCTGTGGTTTAACAAGAATAATTTCCCAGGAATATTGAATGTTATGACAAGAGACTAGAATGTCGCTTGGGAAGAGGCCAAAAAAGATGAACGTGAAATTGAATTTTCCATAAAAGGAGCATTACCAATAAGTTCTCTTTTAGACTGGCAATATAAATCAAATCTATTTCTGTACCATCATTTAAATTCCCGCCCTGTGAATTCAATCTCTAAGATTATTGCACTGGCCTGTCCTCCTTCCCTGACATTTCTCTCTAGATTAAAGGTGGCCATATACATGAGATGGTATAAAACTGAGTTTCATGGATATCAATCAGTCCAGGGATCTGCCAATGTCTTATGGCGGCCAGTGCATAGTGCAGCAGCATGGCACTAATGCATACATAGGTGCATCAGCATCATGCACCTAATATATAGGCAAACCTCAATAAATTGGATTTTTGTTGACCTTTCAAGCCTGGTCAACAAAATGTCTGCGTGCTTTTGTTTTGTAAATCATTAGGCTGCTGTATTGCAATCCACATAAGCAACAACACACAGGTCAGTATTGGGGCCTGATTGGTGCTTAAGGTAAGGCCTAATCACCCAGAATCACTCCCCCACTGCCTGATATATCAGTCACCTAAAGGTCTGGCCACATGAGCTGCTTCAGAGAGATTAGTCGCCCCAGCGAAAACGAAGCGCCGCGTGTGCCTTCCCCCAGGTGATTTTCATTTTAGCCGGCGGAGGGCAGGGGGAAGGCAGTTTGGGGAGATTGTCACCTTGAAGAAGAGGAGATTTGTCCCTGGGGTGTGTGGCCTGACCCTAGTACTTGTACCTGTACTGGTACCTTTGTTCAGGGTCAAAACACCATCCTCTCTGTTCAATATCTGGGGCTCAGTTAGAGATAAGAAGGCTGAAAAAAAGTCCACCTGATGACAAACCACATAGGACTGTGGATGCAGTGTTTGTCCAATGTGTCTGCAGAGATTTTTATGTTCAAACACATGGCCCAGGAATGAGATCAGCTCAAGTTGGGCCAACAAATGTGTTGCCTAATTATCTAAAAAAACCTGCTCACTTGACTACCTACCGTTGCATGGCCATCAGGGAGGTACGGGTTGGGTTGCCACCTGTCTGGTTCTGACCCAGAGATCCTGGTTTTCAGAAGGGCTGCCCAGGTCAAAATTCTTGAACAATTTTCCAAATTAGGAAAACAGGGCAAGACTCCCCTAGATTGACCATTCACCACTTTATAGTCCTGTCCCCAGGATGCCATCACCCCACCCCTGTGATGTCACAACCATGCCCCCATGACATCACCTCCCACCCCTTTTCTGGACGCAGAAAGATGGAAACCCTAGGTACAAGGGGGCATTGCAGTCAGTGGTCCCATGGGCCCGAAAGATGAAAAACTGCAATTCCTGGTCTGGGAACTGTCAGGGTTTGTGAGGGGATTGGGCAAATCATTTACAAGGTTCTGTCAAAGACTATAAAAAATTAAGGCCAATTGAAAAGTTGCTAAGAACTGAACATTCTAATACATGCTAAAAGTTAATGTAAAGGTGAATCACCCCATTAAGTAGGTGGGTAAGTTACAAACACAAGTAGAATGCAAATATGAAGTAACTTACAGAGCTTGGTGCATTGGCCCATGAGTAGTAAAACACCACCATCACCTGCCCTTCTCCTACCCAGTTGGCGCATGTGTAGTACAGTAAGGGGGGTATTTGTTAAAACTCGCATTTATCTAATTAATTTTATTAAAACAAAGTCGACCTAACTCCCATTCTCGAATTTAACTCATTTAGCAAAAAAACAGCTCAAAAAGTTGGTGTGAAAAAATGTTGTGACAAAAAAATCGTGAGTCAATTTGAATCGTCCGACTTTTTTTAATTGAGGCACCGAAGACTCGACTTTCTAGAATTATCGCATGGAAACCAGCGTGGATCACAATGTCAAGAAACACCTTCAGGGACATCTGCCTTTGACTTTTACATGACCTTGACAGGTTTTAACTGCAGTATTTCCGGATATGGATTTTAGCAGCTTTGGAGTATAATAAATCTATAAAAATTCTAGTTTTTTTTTTAGTTTTCCCCTTTAATAACTTGACCAGAAATATTTGAGTGTGCATTATCATATTTACTCTGAAGCCATTGCCCAAATCCCATACCTATACAGGTATGGGACCTGTTAACCAGAATGCTCGGGACCTGGAGTTTTCCGAATAGCAGAACTTTCTGTAATTTGGATCTTCATACTTTGTCTGCTAAAAGATCATTTAAACGTTAAACCCAATAGGGTTTTGCCTCCAATAAGGATTAATCATATATTAGTTGGGATAAAGTACAAGGTACTGTTTTATTACTATTATTAAAGAGAAACATAGGTTTTACAATTTTGGATTATTTGATTAAAATGGAGTCAATGGGAGACAACCTTCCTGTAATTCAGAGCTTTCCGGATAACTTATACCTTACCTTTACTGTATAGGAAATCCAGCCCTGCCCTACATTTTGAATGTGAGCCTTACAGAGTGCAAGGCGATATACTATGTTTCCAAGTTATATGTAAATATATGGGTGTCACATGGTGCTATCTCTGACACACACTGCAGTTAAAGGTTTAAAACACATTAAAAGAGAATCCTTGTCTTTTTTTTTCTCACACAATGAAATCTATAAATAGTGATCTCCTTACTAAACCAGAATGCCACTGAAATGAATGATCCATTGACAGAAACAACTGTGAAGATATCTTTTTTTTTTTTGCCATATGTTTCTCCAGGTTGCAGTTAGTAATTGCATTATGATTTTATTCTCTGCGCATTATCTGTAAGAACGGCATTTTCATTGCCTCAGTAATGTACTCACACACCTTATTGGGATTAGCACTAGACATTGCTGCTAAACCTATATATAAAATCAGACTTTATAATAAAATTATATGGCTAATTAAAGAAATTGTTCAGTGTAAAAATAAAAACTGGGTAAATGGATAGGCTGTGCAAAATAAAAAATGTTTCTAATGTTAGTAAAACCCGACCCAAACCCGCCCTTCCTCCACCCGCGCCCGGTTTCCTATTACAGACCTGCGCCGCCCCACCGATGATGTCACAAAAGGGGTGGGGTGCAGAACAAAGCCCCAGACATAAGTCCTGGGTAAATGAGAACTAAAGGTGGTCATACACGGGCAGATAAAGCTGCCGATATCGGTCGTTTGGACCGATTTGACAGCTTATCTGCCCGTGTATGGGGGCTTCCGATGGGTCTTCCCGATCGATATCTGGCCACGATATCGATCGGGAAGGTTGGATTTTTAACCGACCGACCCGTCGGAGCCCCTTGGCCCATATGGCCGAATGTTTGAATTACCCCCGATATAGCCATGCCGTTAGTGGCATATCGGGGAAAGATCCGCTCGTTTGGCGTCTTTGAGTCTATGGCCACCGCAAGAGGCTTGATTTTGTGTCTTATACTGCACACTTTTATTTTTTTAACTGTACAATATGCTAAAATCTGATGTTATATATTGGTTTAGCAAGATTGTCTGCTATTAATAACACTGTAGTGTCTGAAATCTTTTTTCCAGCCTACCCTTGCTGGGGAAAGCATCCAGGAATGTGTGAAAAACCCATGAGAAAGATGATAAAATCTTGATGAATGTTCTTGTTGCCCCCACATCCCCATAGGCTCTGTCCATCTGCCTAGAAATATTGACTTTGCTCAGGCTCTCAGCTGAGATGAACAGTCACATGACAGATGAACTGTTGATATCAGACCTCTTTTTACTAGTTTCATTATCTTGCCTTCATGATCAGTCTTTCAGTTCTCCAGCTTGGTAAGGATGCATTGTAGAATTATTGATGTAAAGATTGATATCATGATGTGATTTATTCTCATTGTCAACTCGGGATCTAATAATAATGGTGATCAATTTTATAGCTTTAATACATGGGGTGTTTTACACCAAAGAGATTCCAGCTTAGCAGGCAGGAGACAATGGGTGGCCTAGGTATTGACTACTACAGTACTCTTGCCAGTCAATATCTGTCAGGGAGCCGGGAGCTCCCTCCAGGGAGGTAGTCTGGATCAAGGAGGAAGCCCTCTTGAGGGAGCAAGGTCGCGGTATCCAAAGGGTTAAGCAGAATCAAGGTCAAAGTCCAGGCAAGAGTTCAATGGCAGGCAGATCAGGATCAAATAACAAGAGTCCAGGCAGGGGGTCAAAACCAAGGCAGGAGCAGGAATCAGGATACAGGAAACACAAACAGGAACCCAGGATTAATGGCAGCAAATCCTATTCTTGGGCACCGTCACAGTGTTTTGGGCGCCCTTTTATGATGAGATCCCGGCACCAGAGATGACATCATCATACAGCGACGCTGCAGCCATGTGTTCAGCATGGGCGCCGCCATCTTGGATCTTCACTGTGACCGCCGGGAATGTAAACAGCGCCGTCGGATACTTCTGGGTCGGGTACGTCTGGCAGTCCTGACAGTACCCCCTCCCCCACGGGGGGCCTCTGGACCACCAGGACAAGGCTTTTGGGGAAACCTGGCGTGGAAATCCCTCACAAGACGAGGAGCATGAACATCAGAGTGTCCTTCCCAGGAGCATTCTTCAGGGCCAAAGCCCTTCCACTTGATGAGGTACTGAAGAGAACCCCTGGAGATTCTGGAGTCAAGGATCTTTTCCACCTCATATTCTTGTTGACCATCCACAGAGATAGTAGGAGGGGGAGACTGGTCAATAGAAAAGCGGTTGGAGGTAGCGGGTTTCACCAAGGAGACATGAAACACGTTGGGGATTCGCATCTCAGGGGGAAGCTGAAGTCTGACAGCCACAGGATTGATAATCTCCAAGATGGGAAATGGACCCACAAACTTCGGACCCAACTTGGGAGATGGCACCTTCAGACGAATGTTTCGGGAAGAAAGCCAAACTTTATCACCAACCTTGAAGAGAGGAGAGGACCTACGTCTCCGATCCGCGAAGGTCTTGTGCACAAGAGCACTCTTCTCCAAATTAGACTTGGTTGCAGCCCAAATAGCGGACATATGGGCCGCATGGTCATCAGCGGCTGGGACATCAGTCAAAACAAAGTCTTGCGGAAAGGCTTGAGGATGTTGGCCATACACAGACATGAATGGAGATCTTCCAGTGGATGAATGACAGGCGTTGTTATGAGCAAATACCGCCCACGGGAGAAGGTCAGACCAATCATCTTGGCAGAGGGAGACATGATTTCTCAGGAATTGTTCTAAGGCTTGATTCACTCGCTCCGCTGCCCCATTCGTTTGGGGATGATAGGCAGAGGAGAATTGGAGAGCAATACCCAAGACCTTGCATAAGGAACGCCAAAACTTCGCCGTGAACTGGGAACCTCTGTCAGAGACAATCTCCGCCGGGAAGCCATGCAGGCGGAAAATGAATTGAATAAACAACCGTGACAACTCCACTGCAGATGGAAGCTTCCATAAAGGGATGAAGTGGGCCATCTTGCTAAAACGATCTATGACGACCCAGATCACGGTGTTCCCACTGGAGGGAGGAAGTTCGACTATGAAGTCCATTGCCAAATGCGTCCAAGGACGAGAGGGGACAGGCAAAGGCTGTAGTAACCCGCTAGGGCGAGAATGGCTAGGCTTGGAAGTGGCACAAACGGTACAAGCAGCAACAAAGTCTTTGACATCTTTACGAATAGTTGGCCACCAGACTAGACGCCGTAAAAGTTCTAGAGTCTTAGCAGGACCAGGGTCCCGCTTGCTTTGAGCTATGAGTCTGTTGCAGGATAGGCAGACGAAGTTCAGGAGGTACGAATGCCATTCCGATGGGAGTATCAGGAGGAGCAGAAGATTGACCAGCCAGAATTTGATCAGCAAATTGAGGGTATAAAGAAGCGATGATCTTGACAGGAGGAATAATTGGCTCTTGTCTTTCAGGAGTACGATCCACCGGAGTGAAACTTCGAGACAGAGCATCGGCTTTCCGATTCTTGGAGCCAGGGCAATAAGTCAAGACAAAGTTAAATCGAGAGAAGAAGAGAGCCCACCTTGCTTGTCTGGGATTCAGCCTCTTGAGAGATTGAATGAACTCAAGATTCTTATGATCTGTATAGATCGTGACTGGGATCAAGGAACCTTCAAGGAGGTGACGCCACTCTTCTAAGGCAAGCTTGACAGCCAGGAGTTCTCGATTTCCTACATCATAATTATGTTCGGCAGGAGAGAACTTCTTAGAGAAATATGCACATGGGTGCAACTTTCCATCAGAGGGATGTCTTTGGGACAAGATAGCTCCAGCTCCAACTTCAGAAGCATCCACCTCGATGAAGAAAGGTAACTCCGGATCAGGATGGCGGAGAACCAAAGCGGAAGTGAAGGCATCCTTCAGGGATTGAAAGGCTTCAATAGCAGACGGGGGCCACAAGCTGGGTTTACCCCCTTTTCGGATGAGGGCCAGGATAGGAGCAATGCGAGAAGAGAACCCCTTAATTAATTGCCGGTAGTAATTGGCAAAACCAATGAATCTCTGGATTGCCTTAGTGCTCAGCGGTAGGGGCCACTCTTGGATTGCAGACACTTTCACAGGATCCATCTCGAAACCCTCTGGGGAGATGATATAGCCCAGAAAAGGAATATTGGACACTTCAAACACACATTTCTCCAGTTTGGCAAAGAGAGAGTTCTTCCTCAAACGAGAGAGTACTTCCTTCACCTGGGAGCGATGGCTTGCAAGGTCCTTGGAGAAAATCAGGATGTTATCTAGGTACACGACCACAAACTTTCCCAAGAGATCCCGGAAAATGTCGTTCACGAATTCTTGAAAGACAGCAGGGGCATTGCAGAGACCAAAGGGCATTACGTGGTACTCATAGTGCCCATCACGAGTGTTGAATGCTGTCTTCCATTCGTCACCTTCACGGATGCGGATGAGGTTATACGCCCCACGGAGATCCAACTTAGTGAAAATTTTAGCCCCCTTCAGTTGGTCAAAAAGTTCTGCGATCAGAGGCAAGGGATACCGGTTCTTAACGGTGATTTTATTAAGACCCCGGTAATCAATACAAGGACGTAGGCCTCCATCCTTCTTCTCCACGAAGAAGAATCCAGCCCCTGCAGGAGAAGTAGAAGGGCGAATAAACCCCCGCTGGAGATTTTCTTGGATATATTCCTTCATGGCAGCGGTCTCTGCTGGGGAGAGAGGATAAGTGCGACCTCTAGGAGGCATGGTTCCGGGCAGGAGATCAACTGGACAATCGTAGTGATGATGAGGAGGGAGAAATTCTGCAGACTTTTTACAGAAGACATCAGAGAATTCCTTGTAGAAGGAGGGAAGCGTCTTCAAATCTGACGTAGAAATATTCACCCTCTGGATGGGTTCAGCAGGAAGGCAATGCTGTTGGCAGTATGGACTCCAACGGGAAACCTGCCCCGAGGACCAATCAATGATAGAATTATGCAGGCGTAACCAGGGAAGCCCCAAGACGACTGGAACAGAAGGACAGGAAATAATCAGGAACGATAACTTTTCTTTGTGTAAAGTCCCAACCTGCACAGGCAATTCCCCAGTCGTCATAGAGATAAACTCGGATTCAAGGGGTCGGTCATCAATGGCGGTTACTCGAAGTGGAGGAGTCAATGGAAACAGGGGAACATTCATATGCTTGGCAAAGAGAGCGTCCATGAAATTTCCGGCAGCTCCAGAGTCAATAAAAGCTGAGCCAACAATGGTCTTAGTGGACAGACGGATCTGTAAAGGCAGAAGAAACCTGTGAGAGTTCTCTTGTGACTTGGGAGTAACGCCCCCCTACATGAGTCTTTCCAAGGTTACCTTGAAGAGAGGAACTCTGAGGCTTCACAGGACAGGAGTTGGCAAAGTGAGATTGACCCCCACAGTAGAGACAAAGTCCAGCCGTACGTCTCCGGAGTTTCTCCTGTTCAGAGAGACGAGCTCTTCCGACTTGCATAGGTTCCTCCGGAGGAATAACAGAAGGCTGCTGGGGGGCAGGAGGTAATAGAGGTCTTTGAAAGCGAGGAGCCAACATGGGTTGAAATTTCTTGACTCTGTCCCTATCAGCTTGATGTTCTCTCTGACGGGTGTCCACCTTGACAGACAAAGCAATGAGGTCTTCAACCTGCGTGGGTAATTCACGAGAGACCAGGTCATCTTTGAGGTGGATAGAGAGACCATTGTAGAAGGCAGCATGATAGGCATCATTGTTCCAACAAGTCTCTGCAGCGAGAGTACGGAATTCAATGGCATATTCTGCAACACTGCGATTTCCTTGGCGGATCTGGAACAGACGAGAAGCAGCGGTCGCCACCCGACCGGGAGCATCGAACACAGTCCGGAATTCGTGAAGGAAGGCTTTGGGATCATCAATTAAAGGAGACTCCTTCTCCCAGTGCGGAGATGCCCATTCGAGCGCTTTCCCTGCCAGACGAGTGATCACGAAACCAACCTTTGCTCGCTCAGAGTTAAATTCTGCAGGTTGCAGGGCGAACCGAATCTGGCACTGATTCACAAAACCACGACAGGCTTGAGGGTCGCCACTGTAGAGAGGCGGTGCAGGAATACGTGGACCAGAAGT
Source organism: Xenopus laevis (assembly GCF_017654675.1). Taxonomy (NCBI): domain Eukaryota; kingdom Metazoa; phylum Chordata; class Amphibia; order Anura; family Pipidae; genus Xenopus; species Xenopus laevis. The sequence goes on from NC_054373.1 coordinate 164,804,208, forward strand.
GGAGGACTGTGTAGCCATGTCGGCAGCAACTAGCGTGGGCGTTGTCAGCGTTGGAGTAGTCGGCGTCAGCATAGATAACTTTTTTAAAAATCGCCTCCAGCGTGCGTCCGACATAATTTTGCCGAGCTTCGTACGCCTCCATGCGAGTATGCAGACCTCGAAAGGCCCTGCCGAAATCTGGCTGAGCTTCCTCAGTGGGATCCATGGCCCAAGAATAATGTCAGGGAGCCGGGAGCTCCCTCCAGGGAGGTAGTCTGGATCAAGGAGGAAGCCCTCTTGAGGGAGCAAGGTCGCGGTATCCAAAGGGTTAAGCAGAATCAAGGTCAAAGTCCAGGCAAGAGTTCAATGGCAGGCAGATCAGGATCAAATAACAAGAGTCCAGGCAGGGGGTCAAAACCAAGGCAGGAGCAGGAATCAGGATACAGGAAACACAAACAGGAACCCAGGATTAATGGCAGCAAATCCTATTCTTGGGCGCCGTCACAGTGTTTTGGGCGCCCTTTTATGATGAGATCCCGGCACCAGAGATGACATCATCATACAGCGACGCTGCAGCCATGTGTTCAGCATGGGCGCCGCCATCTTGGATCTTCACTGTGACCGCCGGGAATGTAAACAGCGCCGTCGGATACTTCTGGGTCGGGTACGTCTGGCAGTCCTGACAATATCTCTTTCCCTGCTTAAAGAATGAATAGGAGTACAATATGAGGTGGGCTCAATAAGCATAACTGTTATGTTTTGAGCAGCCGAGGATGAGAAGAGTATAACAGTGCTTTATTAGCAGAGACTCATGCAGGCATTACACAACAGTAACTTTCACTTTTAAGCTGTCCAGGAAGCATGCACAGTATAAGTCTGAACACAGTGACATCTACAGGCCATTTGTATAAACACCACAATAACAAACCAAAAAGCCATGGTCAGGAATAAGATTTCGTGGTGAGCACACGTTTTCCTTTTTTTGCAGTGGTCAGGAATATCAGGCATCTTCTTTATGCTGGAAGTCATACAGCTGAGCCTGAGCCTGTGCATATCAGGCATCTTATCCACAACCATGGAAAAAGTTAATTGGGAATGCCAAATAAGGGCTGTGATTGGCTATTTGGTAGGCCCTATTTGGACTGGCAGCCTACAGAAGCCTAAAGCCTACTCTGTTTTGTGGTACACCTGTTTTTTGTGCAAATAAAAATTTGAATTCCGTGCCTCCGAGCCTGGAATTCAAAAATAAGCACCTGCTTTGAGGCCACTGAAGCAACATCCAAGGGGTTGGTGAGTAACATGTTTCTCAGGAGCCACTGGCCTAAAGATCACTGCCCTAAAGCAACTTCTGTGCTAGGAGCATAGGGCAGGCAGAGCATGGCACACACAGGGAGCATATGGCAGGTAGAGCATGGCACACGCAAGGAGCATAAGGCAGGTAGAGTATGGCCCACTCAGGGAGCATAGGGCAGGTAGAGTATGGCACACACAGGGAGCATAGGGCAGGTAGAGCAGGGCACACGCAAGGAGCATAGGGCAGGTAGAGCATGGCACACACACAAGGAGCATAGGGCAGGTAGAGTATGGCACACACAGGGAGCATAGGGAAAACAGAGTATGGCACACACAAGGAGCATAGGACAGGCAGAGTATGGCACACACATGGCCCATAGGGCAGGCAGAGTATGGCACACACAAGCAGCATAGGGCAGGCAGAGCATGGCACACACATTGAGCATAGGGCAGATAGAGTATGGCACACACGGGCAGCCTAGAGCAGGCAGAGTATGGGACACACAAGGAGCTAAGTGCAGGCAGGGTATGGCAGATACAGAGAGCATAGGGGAGGCAGAGTATGGCACACACAGGGAGCATTGTCTAAGATGTTGTTAGTAAATACATCAAGCATATTAAGGGGCCTATTTAACATGCTGTGTAAAAAGTGGAGTGAAGCATTACCAGTGATGTTTCCTAGAGCAACCAAAAAGCAATTTCTACAGTAAATTTGGCCAAAGATAAATGCGCACAAATCTTGGTTTTGTAAATATTTTCAGACCGTGGATCGTCCAGACATTTTTCGTGCCATAGCAATCATTTGTTTAGTCTATCGGACAAGTTAGAAAATGGGTGTGATGTCAGTGGCCCTGACTTTGGCCAGGCCGGTGAAACACTGGCCAGATGGCAACCCTAAGCATACCCCATCATTATCATTTATTCACATAGCGAAGGCAAACTTACACATCGCTTCACATTAATGGAAGTACAGCTCCCTGCATCCCAGTGACAACTGAAGACTTTCTACTCAGATGGGGGCCCCTGGCAATGCAGGAAGCCTGGGGCCTGAATGAAGGCTATATCTGGATAACCATAGTCAGTAGGCAATCAGATTATTAGCATCTGATCTACAGATTTAGTGATCTACAATATTATTGAGCCAAGTTGCTTGCAATCTGTTGAAACACAAATACCAGCATGTAGTACATGATAAAATAATGCTGTAAATTTTCACATTAAATCATTTAATTATTTTTATTATACTGTGCCAGTTTTGCCCAGTCTGTCTGGTTCGTGATTGCTGTTCTACCAACAGACATGCCAGATCTCACTTATGTTACACTCTAGTTGCCAAGTTATGAATCAGTAGTAAAAAGTACAGCTTTATTTAAGGATCAGTTATTTGCTTTTTGTTCTCAAGTGTCCCTTACAATTTTATCCTATATATTACAAGTGATAACCTATGGAAAATCCCCATAGCTGTTGTGTTACTACAAACCCCAGCATCCCCTTGAAAGCAGGAAGTCAATTTATACTTAGCTTTTTATTAGTCTTTTTATTAACCAACACCTCATCAGCCCTCTCCACTCCTGGGCACCCCAGCAAATGCAGGATCAGCTCTCCCTATTGTATGACCCTGATTGAGATTACAGTGGTCATTTATTAATGCTCTACACATTCATAAATGATTAAGAATCTGGCCAAGGTACAAAGCACATAGCTGGTGGGACCCACTGTACTCACTATAGGGTTGCCACCCAGGCAGTGTTTCATTGGGCTAGCTAGTAACATAACACCCAAAGCCAGGTCCAGTATTACAAATTTACCAGCAAAGTACTAATACCCTCTTGTCCTGGCCCTGATCTGCTCATAATTTCTGCTCAATATTAACTTCTTCATCATGGATCCCAAGGGTGCATTATTCCCTATAAATAAACCACCTAACTTGAATAAAGTTATTTGCTTCAACTTTGTTTGAAATAACTACATTTTGCCACGGAAATAAAATGATTTTGGGCGGTATGAAGTGTTGGCTAGTATCTTCAGCTCCTTTAACAGAAGCCTGAAATATGTACATAAATACATAATCAGAGAAGTGTGAGGGGGCGGGTTGGTGAGTCATTACTTCTCTTATTTATAAGTGAGGGTGTTAGCAATGTTGGAGTATTTTTGTATCATTATATAGGGCATGGTATCTTAATCAGTCCCTGGGCACACAACCACAGAACAAGTTTGCACAATATTATAACCATGGCACAGTTGGCTTGAGCATGGAAATCTTAATGCCAATTGCAGTCAGAGTGGTAATTACATGGCCAACAGAAGAGTCGAAACGTACCCTGAGGGATCATTTTATCAATGTGCTGAAAAGTTTGTTTTTCTGTTGCATCGCAGCTTCATAAATAGCAATTTATTAAAGCATGGATGTATGTGTGTAGAGGACATTCCTTATCAGTAAGGTTCGGCATGTGTATTTGTGAATGTTACAACCAGGCCCAGATATGTGGAAAGGCCACAAATGGCCGGGCCTAGGGCGGCAGGATTTTAAGGGGCGACATGAAGCCCAACCACACCGGCATTGGTTCGGAAGCTCTGCGGCTGTTCATGTGATGTAGGGATGCACTGAATCCAGGATTCGCTTCGGGATTCGGCCAGGATTCGGCCTTTTTCAGCAGGATTCGGCCGAATCCTTCTGCCAGGCTGAACCGAATCCGAACCCTAATTTACATATGCAAATTAGGGTGGGGAGGGAAATCACGTGACTTTTTGTCACAAAACAAGGAAGTAAAAAATGTTTTCCCCTTCCCACCAATAATTTACATATGCAAATTACGGTTCAAAATAGTGGATTTGGTGCATCCCTAGACGATTGACGAACAGCAGCGGGCCTAGGGCTGCCCGCTTTGTAAATCCAGCCCTGGTTACAACACCAGCTTTTATAGATGAGCTAACCAAAATGTTATGATTGCTTTAATTTTATTTCCGAAGTAAAAAAATAAAAGCAGACCAGGGCTAACATATCTTTTCATGGTCATGTGAGCAACAATTTACCTTTGTGTAAGGAGCAGTGGGTAGGGTTGCCAAAAAAATACCGGCCTTCCTATATTTATCTTTTTTTCCCTATTAATAACATTGGGATCAACCATCATTTTTACAGGCCAGGCCAGGTGGCAACCCTAGCAGTGGGGAGTCCATGCAGTTACTGATTTAGCTTTATGCATACAACACTGCCTGTGTATTCCACTTTTTGTTGTGTGCTAATAGCTGCTATAACCTTACTACTACCCCTTTCCCCCTCCCCCCCATTACCCAACTGACTTCCCTTTCGTCACTATACTTTCTCACTTTGTGAAAGGTAAGTGCAAATGGAATATACTACAGGTATGGGATCCCTTATCTAGAAACCTGTTATCCAGAAAGCTCCCAATTACGTCTCCCATGGAGCCCAGTTTAAGCAAATCTGGTCACTTTCTCAAAGTTATTCCGGTTACTGAAAATACCATTTTGTATACTCTGGTCCAGAATTTTTGTACTCTGGGATATTGCCACCAGATGTGGTAAGCCATGTCCTTGCCTCCACAGCCCCTAATACATAATACAAAGTGGTCATTTATTTTGTGTAGCCTGGATAGAACTAAGTGCCACCACATCAAAACCTTATATCAAAACTGAGTCCCAAATTCTGAGTCAATCTTTTTCTTCTAGAGATCGACCGAGATCTCCTTCCCAGGCTTTAACATGAGCCAAGCCCATAAAGTTTATGTTCTTCCGAATTAGTGCAGCCATAGGCTCAAGAACCAAGATAAACAAAAAAGGAGATAGTCTGCTCCCTTGTCTCATGCCTTCTGACAGGGGAAATGGGTCTAAGAAGAAGGGACCCCATTGAACATATGCCAAAAGTTGTTAATATGTAGGGCCTCGATTACAAAATTGTTTTTAATTGAGTTTTGATTTTCACCCAATAAACATAAAACAGCAATGCTTAAACATTGACTTGACAGGAGTTAATGGTAAAAAATTTTTACTACTCAACTGCTGCAGTCTATACAGGCCTGTCAAAAAAGGGCCAAAATGCTGGAATATAGCCCCCAACTCCAAAGGGCACTCAAATCAAAAATTCAAAAATATATTTCCAGTCTATTCTCAAAGTTAAAAAAACACTCTTTATTTATCATAAATATTAAAAAGTAAGCATACAGACCAATTGATGCTCCACCTTACGCGTTTCGCACCCACAGGCACTTATTCATAGGCATTACTGTTGTTACATTTGGTCACAGATTGGCAGGGCTGCTAGCAAAAAGAGAACTTTTTTGGATTTTTTACTTGCATACTCGGTTACCACTTGGTTTGAACTACGAGTTTGATGTAACATGCTTTACGTAAATTATAATGTAATTGGTTATGCTTATAACGAGGTGGATATATAGAAGTGTATGGGGCAGATAAGAAAATGTGATATATACTGGTAATAATATTAGGAGTGAAAATATAATGCTAATGGGGCAGTAATTGCCATCTAAATATTTGCTTAAATGTGGACATCCTAATAAAATGGTTGTGATAAAAAAATAGAGTATAGGCAGAAAAACAATGCTAATAGGACCAATTTGATATGTATGTTGCTTTAAGAAAAGAAACGTGAGGTGGCAACACGTGATTGGTTTTAACGTTTGGGGAGGGATTTCCTGGGGTATAAATTTTGTGACCAAAAGTAACAACAGTAATGCCTATGAATAAGTGCCTGTGGGTGCGAAACGCGTAAGGCGGAGCATCAATTGGTCTGTATGCTTACTTTTTAATATTTATGATAACTAAAGAGTGATTTTTTAACTTTGAGAATTGACTGGAAATATATTTTTGAATGATAGGAGTTAATGGTAGACCAGGCAGAGCAGTGGACTTACATAGATGATAGCAAGTATTTGCCTTACACATTATTTGTATGTCAATCACTTCATATAAAAAGAAAATTAAATTGTATAACACTATTAACAACAAACATCAAATTTTCCCAACCTCTAAGTGATTCATTACTTTACTTCCGCAACAGTTTTTCTATGTGAATTTAACTGAAAGTGATTATACTGTATGTTTCTAACGATCTCTGTGAAAGTCATTGACCAGTTTTGAGTGTTTAAATACAGATTTAAGGTCTAATCAAGTTAACTTCTCATCCAGAGATGGAGCAGGCATCCACAGTGGACTTCTCCACTGAGCAATAACTACGCAAAGAAATATATTAAATGACAGTTGCTGAGTCTGATAACCCTGAAGAAGCACCCTTAAAAACATTCATGGTGCACTGGTGCTCATAATAAATAAAATATATTTAAAAATATATATATTAATTAATGTTACTCTAAACCTGGCCATACACAAGGTCAATATAAGATGCTAATTGTGCGTTCAGACCAAGTAAGCAGCTGGTGAAAATCAGGCAGATATCTGTCTGGCAGATTATCGGCAACCTTTGGTAAGGATCACATTAGGCAGTTAATGTGGTCCTCTCTCATTGGGTTTGCATTGGCCCACATTATGATTTGATTTCTGGGTAAACAATCGGACTAACCCAATTTGACCCAGTGTGAAGGTGACTAAATCAGGCGAAGATCTGCACATTTGGGTACCTGGCCAAGGGAGCAGACCTGTAAGAATATGCCCACCTTACCTAGGAGAATAACCAATCACATAATCCAAAATAGTTACTTGTGATTCCAAATATATTAAAGGGGTGGTTGATCTTTTGGTTAACTTTTAGTATGTTATAGAATGGCTAATTCTAAGCAACTTTTCAATAGGCCTTCGTTATTACTTTTTTTTATAGTTTTTTTAATTATTTGCCTTCTTCATCTGACTCTTTCTAGCTTTCAAATGGGAGTCACTGACCCCATCTAAAAAACAAATGCTTTGTTAGGTTACACATGTATTGTTATTGCTACTTTGTTTTGTTCATATTTTTATTCAGGCCTCTCCTATTCATATTCCAGTCTCTTAATCAAGACCAATTAGGGATGCACCGAATCCAGGATTTGGTTCAGAATTCCGCCTTTTTCAGCAGGATTCGGATTCGGCTGAATCCTTCTGCCTGGCCGAATCCGAATCCTAGCTTGCATATGCCAGTCTATATTGGGCAATATACTACTGGGATATTTCCCCAGTCCCCAAGGCACCACTTATATATACTTCTCAAAAAAAAATATCCTGTAGCTCAAAATCCATAAAAATCCAGTTTTATTCAATTCACATAATAAAAAATGTTTACCCCCAGGTACTTAAAGGGGTGGTTCACTTTTAAGGTAACTTTTATTATGTTGCCAATTCTCCTATTCATATTCCAGTCTCTTAATCAAGATCAATTAGGGATGCACAGAATCCAGGATTTGGTTCAGAATTCCGCCTTTTTCAGCAGGATTCGGATTCAGCTGAATCCTTCTGCCTGGCCGAATCCGAATCCTAGTTTGCATATGCAAATTAGAGGCGGGGAGGGAAATCGCGTGACTTTTTGTCACAAAACAAGGAAGTAAAAAATGTTTTCCCTTTCCCATCCCTAATTTACATAAGCAAATTAGGATTCGGTTCGGTACTAGGCCAAATCTTTCGAGAAGGATTCGGGGGTTCGGCCGAATCCAAAATAGTGGATTCAGTGCATTCCTAAGACCAATGCATGGTTGCTATGGGAATTTGTACCCTAGCACAGATTGTTGAAACTGTAAACTGGAGAGCTGCTGAATAAAAAGCTAAATAACTCAAAAACCACAAATAATATAAAATACAAACCACCTGCAAATTGTCTCAGAATATCACTCTCTACATCATATTAAAAGTTAATTTAATGGTAACCCATTCCTTTAAACTGATAAAAGCTATAATGGGTGCCTGTACAAATGATTGCCGTATATTTTTAAAATAAGTTATCATAAATGTATATTCAATCACTGAAAACAATGTGCATTCAATCATTCCTCTGTGATGCCTTTATAGCAATACAATAAAGTGCAACACAGCACAGCAAATAGATCAAGCAGCATAGTGCGAGCCAAGTGCGTATGTGAACACTTGTGTGCCAAAGAGAAAAATGTGTTCTATTTTAAGTGGGATCAGGTGCAATGCACGCGGAGCTACAAAATGCCTCCTTGTACAAATACTTATTATTAAAAAAACACATCTGATTTTAGGGAGGATGCCTTTAGTTTCATTATAATTAAAGAGTATAGTATTTTATTAATAGTACAGTATTAAGAACCAATACAATAATTGTGATATAATATATAGTTACCAAGGCAAAGGCCTAGTGTTTTTATACAGGTCATAGAACTCCATGGTCAAATACATTCAAAAATTATTGGGAAAATACAATTGCCAGTCTATATTGGGCAATATACTACTGGGATATTTCCCCAGTCCCGAAGGCACCACTTATATATACTTCACAAAAAAAATATCCCGTAGCTCAAAATCCATAAAAATCCAGTTTTATTCAATTCACATAATAAAAAATGTTTACCCCCAGGTACTTAAAGGGGTGGTTCACTTTTAAGGTAACTTTTATCATGTTGCCAATTCTAAGCGACTTTTCAATTGGTTTTCATTATTTATTTTTTAGTTATTTGCTTTTATGTTCTGACTCTTTGCAGCATTCAAATGGGCGTCACGGACTTCCTTCTAAAAAACAAATGCTCTGTAAGACTACACATGTATTGTTATTGTTACTTTTTATCATTAATCCTTCTATTCAGGCGTCTCCTATTCATATTCCAGTCTAATATTGAAATCAATGCATGGTTGCTAGGGTAATTTGGACCCTAGTTACCAGATTACGTAAAATGTAAATTGAAGAATAAAAAGCTAAATAACTCCCTTTTCCTTTTTTTTTTTTTATAAGGATTTGTTGTAAATTTGTTAACACATACATAGGTTTATGAGTGTGTAATAATGCGATAGACAAAGATTGCGTCTTAGAAAATTTTTTATTGCTGTGTATGTAAACAGGAAAAGTTAATTGCATTTTGTCGATCTTGTGTTAACTTCAATAAACAGAAAGTTGAAAAAAAAAAAAAAAAGCTAAATAACTCAAAAACCTTCAATAATAACAAAATTAAAACAAAATGCAAATTGTCTCAGAATATCACTCTCTACATTATACTAAAAGTTATCTCAAAGGTGAACAACCCCTTTAATCATAGGTAAGAAACGCGTAAGGTGGACTGTCAAGAGGTCAGTATGTAAAAAATTTCACTTATGTGAATTGAATAAAACTGGATTTTTATGGATTTTGAGCTATGGGATATTTTTTTGTGGTTGAGGGAAAAACAGAGACAAAACTTGTGCGACTTTTTTCTCGAATGCTAGCTTATTTAAGAAAGAAATGCAACAAAATATTCCAGCGTGTGTTTTTTCTCAGAAAACAGTTGCATGCCAGTGATAATTTAATTGTCCTATTCATTTTCAATGCAGCTGAAAATCTTGAAAGTTTTAATGAACTGGGAAAATAAATAAATATATAAAGTTGTCAGTGAAAATTCCCATTTACTTCTATACAACCTTGCCAGCTTTTACTTGCCGAGTTTTTTCAGGCAACTTTTTTACAACTATTCTTTAATAAATGGTAACTAGTCGAGGGTACAAATAATATTCTCAAGTATATTTGTACTCATGTTTTTCCAATTCGGTTTTTCTCAAATTGTAAAAAAATCCTTATATTTTGCAACAGGGGTACTTTAAGCACATGCACTGATATTTATGTTGACATATATTGTCTGTAAGGGATTTAAAATCACCTTTAATGGTAACTCACTTTCGAAATATTGTTCCTGGTCCTTTAAGGCAGTGTTGGACTGGCTCACCAGGAGATCAGGAAAACGCCAGATGGGCCCAAGTGTCAGCAGGCCCTCCTGCTCCATTGTACTCTGTATGCCTATATTTTGCTTATTCCTCTTTTCGGTATGAGAACAAAGAATGGTACAGGTATGGGATCCGTTATCCAGAAACCCAGAAAGCTCCAAATTACAAAAAGGCTGTTTCCCATGGCCTCTATTTTACCTACATATTATACATTTTTAAAACTGATTTCCTTTTTCTCTGTAATAATAAAACAGTACCTTGTACTTGATCCCAACTAAGATATAATTAATCCTTACTGGAAGCAAAACCAGCCTGTTGGATTTATTTAATGTTTACATGATTTTCTAGTAGACTTAAGATATGAAGATCCAAATTTTGGAAAGATCTGTTAACCAGAAAACCCCAGGTCCAGAGCATTCTGGATAACAGGTAATGTACCTGTATTGTAATGAAGGTTAGATGATAATATAGATCAGTATGATAAAGTATAGAGGAATAAGGATGCTGAGTGAGGATAAAAGAAAAATAATGTGGATGGTGGGCCTTTGGTCTAATGTTTTCTGGAAGGCCCCAGTCATTCCAGTCTGACACTGCTTCAACATGACAAGGGGCCCCATGGTCCAGCATCGACTTTCAGCCACATCTCGATCAGGGAAGCCCCTCGGGGGGCCCCATACACGGGCCAATAAGCTGCCGACTCGGTCTGTCGGCAGCTTTTATCGGCCCGTCTATGGCCACCTTAAGTGTGTTATAGACAGGAAGGGAACCAGTGTTAAAACACCACATACACACTAAGTGGACAACTCAATCCTAAGTACCAAATATTAGCACATAACCCATTAAAAAGTGTCAAGACATATTAATAAGAAGGGATTTTTTCAATTGTCCACTTAATGGGTACCGTTAACAGGTGCACTTAGATACATTTGTAACTATTTAAGATAAGCAAAATTACAATTGTATCAATTTAAGATAAGCAGGTCTCTTGGGGAAACGGTGACTTGCCGTTTAGGGCCAGGGCACACACTGCTATTTTGGGAGATTAGTCGCCCAGTGACAAATTGCTTCTTCTTCGGGTGACTAATCTACCTGAACTGCCTTCCCGCCGGCTAGAATGTAAATCGCCGGTGGGATGGCAGTCGATCGATTGGGCTTTCCGAAGTCGCCAAAAGTTTCCTTGTCAGGCAACTTCGGAAAACAAAGTGATCCGAGTGCCATCCCGCCGGCGATTTCGATTCTAGCCGGTGGGAAGGCAGTTTGGGGGTGTTTAGTTGCCCTAAGAATAAGCGATTTGTCGCTGGCCCATTAATCTCCGGAAATAGCAGTGTGTGCCCTTAAAGGGCAATTCACTTTCATTAGCAAAACTGTAACAACACATAAAAACCACAGAAATGTCTTTAAACGTTCATAACCTGCCAAGTTTTGTAAACTGAACATGGTAATGGGGGGGCGTGTCCACAAAAATGGTCGCAAATGTTTGGAGCTCTGTATTGTTAAAACTGACCAATTGCAGAGAATAATGTATTTCATCTCAATGCAAGATAGGCTCCATCTATCACATTAGGGTCAGTTGTATCAGGAGCCAAGTAACCTGCCTGTATATTGCAGGAGTGTGGGAGATGATCATACAAACTCCTGGCTAAAATAAAATACCCAGCGATGGCATGTATAGCAGCGCTAACGATTGCGCCGCCAGGCCATAGATTAGTAAGTAAGCATGTTGCAGCTAAACTAACCGCTCCTCGCATCTCACAGTGGCTCAGTTACCTGAACACAAGGTTACACAAACACAAGCAATACCCAATTAACAGTGCAACCTGCCAACAGGCTATGGCAACAGCATGAAGAGGTTAAGGTCCCGCATGGGCCATAGGCGGATAACGCTGTCAATCATGCGCAGGCCCTGCCATGTATAGCGTTATAGGCGGGTGTAGGGGTTTCCTCGGCAACCAGAGTCTGGGTTGCGCTGCAGCGGAGCTTTGGCAGGAGTATGTCAGTAGCAGCAGCACTAGGAGGAGGAGGGAGGGGGAGTGAGCCCGGCACCTCTCCCACTCAGGCATATTGGGAGATCAGGACAGTGCTGTACCGCTCACACATGCGTCTCCTTTGATTGCACAGAGCCCGGCCGCTGCAGGGGAAGAAGAGCCCAGCCAGGGGTGAGATAACTTTGCTGCTATTTTGGGGGTGGGAGAAGAGCTGGGGGGGGAGTGAGATGTGCGGGGGGTGTGCATTGTGTTCTCCCTGGCATTGGGCAGGGCAGGACTCAACATTACAGGGACACTGCCTGGCTTCTACACTCAGTAGCACATGTAAATGACCTTTAACATAAAGGCTCTTGCAGAACTACAAATCCCACAATCCCCAGCTGGGGGAGATGCTGGTAACTGTAGTTCTTCAACAACTGGATTGGCCACAGTGTCTTTTGTGGTTTTACCTTTTGGTAATAACACTGTGCGGCTCTGATGATATCTCCAGTAAAATAGCTTCTGCCAATATTGACTTAGACAACTAGGTAACAGGAACTTTCAGTCTTGGTGTGTGCAAGGGGTATTTACCCATAATGTGCCAACAGGGCATGCATGGACTAGTCATTATGGGCAACGGGGGCTTCAGGTTCTCAGCAAAGGAAAAGTTGCGTATCGTTTGGGGAATAACGTTCTGCAACTGAGTCCTTTGAGCTATGTCGTTCATGTCCAAGGGAGACACAAATAAAGTATTGCTTGAAGTAAAGATTAAACATTAATGAATGACATTAAAAACATGAAATTAATTTGGTTAAATATATATATATATATATATATATATATATATATATATATATATATATATATATATATATACTAATGCCTTGTGGCTTTTAGATCAGGAACCTGCCCCTGAATAGTGGGTCATTCATTGTGCTTTCTATATGGAAAGACCTTTCATTGATACCACGACAGGACTGGTCGAGGGGTTTCCAGCGAATGGGAATTCAGTAGCGGTTTGTTGAATTATTTTTTTGTGGTGGGGAGGTGATACAGACAACCCTCTCTTTATGATACAGGTAGGTGCAATGCATTGCTGCATCTTACTCTGTCTGTACCCTGTTTCTAGCCTGATTTCTTCAGCTTTTTCTGTACATTCTGCATGTAATGGGCAATATTTTGCATTCAAAGACTTACCGAATACGTTTGTCTATAACAGGGAGATTGTTCCTTCGCTCTGCCGATGCTAGAATTAGTTTGCCGGTGCCTCAATCCTCCATAAAGGGTCACCGCAATCTCATATTAGTCCATAAAATAGTAGTTAGAAGAGAGCACCCATAGAAGCAGATACTGCTAAAACATTTTATTATTGACTAGAAATCACACATTTGTAGTCAATAATAAAATGTTTTTTGCAGTATGCTTCTATGAGTGCTCTCCTCTAACTAGGTTTGTCTATAGTTATCAGAGAAACTCTATGGCAACATCATGGTTAATTTCATTGTTTATTCCCCATGTGCAAAACCCATCTCCTGGATCCATTTTCTTCTAGTAGTAGATGTACTGTAAAGTGATACCTGGCAGCTGCTGATCCGTGGGAGCGTGTAAGTCCAGTCGGCATTGATTACTGCCTGGGATCAGGGCTTGGCTACCAGCAGACTGTATCATATTCGTGGAAACATTAACATTTATACTGGCAGATGCTCCCGGGGCTGCCCTGCCTCTCAGTTTACTTCTTACTGGATTCTCGAGCCTTTCCTACCTGTATAAATAATGAACTTTTTTATTATTATTATTATTATTATCTAATACGAGCTTGTGCCAAGAGACCAAACAATGCTCTATGGATCTCGTGTTCTGCATTGTTCTGAAAGCAGGTTTATTCTGTAACCTTTTGGCAGGGGCCACAGGACTCCATAGTGTTTCCCTTGTGTGAGTCACAGTTTGGGGATTGGGTTGTGTGCCACCCCCTCCCATTCCCAGTGACCAAAGTCTGACATGCTAGAGCTGCCAGGGGATAAAGATCACTTCACGCCGCTGAAGTAACTGGGCACTGTATTTATCATGTGTATGTTTGTGCGTAATAACTTCGAAATCAGCAGTTCTCAGTGGGAAATCTTTCCCTGTTTGCACATCCCAAACTGGGGCACATCGCTCATATTCCTTTGTTTTCTCTGAGAGATTTTTCTTTTCCTTCTGGCACTTTGATAAATTGATTTAGCAGAATTCTGTAAAAGTCAGATGGGTTTCTCTCACTGGAGAAATACATCACTGCTAAGTGACTCTCTCTCAAAGGGGCCTGCTGAAATGTCTCCCATCCTTTTCCTATGTTTATGTTTTGTAAAACACTTCCTGTACAGCATTTCCCATAATGCACATGGATAGCAGGGGGTGATGTAGTCCAGCAACAGCAGCAATTGAGTGTCTGTTGGAATTAGTCCATACATATTGTGTCAAACCTTGGGCAAGTGGTGCCAGACTAATGGTGCCAGTGGGTATAATAGTTCCTGGGAAGGGAGTGTGGCTGTGGTAGCAGCTTTAGTAGGGAGAGATGGTGCCTATAGTAACAGTGGGATAATAGTCTCTGGGAAGGGAGTGTGACTGTGGGATAGCAGGTATAGTAGGGAGAGATGGTGCCTATAGTAACAGTGGGATAATAATCTCTGGGAAGGGAGTGTGACTGTGGGATAGCAGGATAGTAGGGAGAGATGGTGCCTATAGTAGCAGTGGGGATAATAGTCTCTGGGAAGGGAGTGTGACTGTGGGATAGCAGGTAAAGTAGGGATAGAATGTGCCTATAGTAGGAAGGAACTGTGGCTGTGGGATTGCAGGTATAGTAGGGAAAGATGTTACCTATAGTAACAGTGGGATAATAGTCTCTGGGAAGGAACTGTTGTTGTGGGATAGCAGGTATAGTAGGGAAAGATGGTACCTATAGTAACAGTGGGATAATAGTCTCTGGGAAGGAACTGTGGCTGTGGGATAGCAGGTATAGTAGGGAGAGATGGTGCCTATAGTAACAGTCAGAATAATAGTCTCTGGTAAGGGACTGTGGGATAGCATGTATAGTAGGGAGAGATGGTGCCTATAGTAGCAATGGGGATAATAGTCTCTGGGAAAAGACTGTGGGGGGGTAGCAGGTATAGTAGGGAGAGATGGTGCCTATAGTAGCAGTTGGATAATAGTCTCTGGGAAGTGAGTGTGGGATAGCAGGCATAGTAGAGAAAGGTGGTACCTATAGTAACAGTGGCATAATAGTCTCTGGGAAGGAACTGTGGCTGTGGGATAGCAGGTATAGTAGGGAGAGATGGTGCCTATAGTAGCAGTTGGATAATAGTCTCTGGGAAGTGAGTGTGGGATAGCAGGCATAGTAGAGAAAGGTGGTACCTATAGTAACAGTGGGATAATAGTCTCTGGGAAGGAACTGTGGCTGTGGGATAGCAGGTATAGTAGGGAGAGATGGTGCCTATAGTAGCAGTTGGATAATAGTCTCTGGGAAGTGAGTGTGGGATAGCAGGCATAGTAGAGAAAGGTGGTACCTATAGTAACAGTGGGATAATAGTCTCTGGGAAGGAACTGTGGCTGTGGGATAGCAGGTAAAGTAGGGATAGAATGTGCCTATAGTAGCAGTGGACTTCATATCTCAAACCAATAGTTTGTGAACTGTGGTAACCTGCAAATTATGAGACATCTCCATATAGCTAAAGATTATATGCTGTAAAATGAGTAAATTGGGGAATCTGAAGCCTGTAGGTATTTAGGAGCAAATTAATGCCGACATGCTTGGTCAGGTAACTGTTTAGTAACAGCAGTTGCTATATTAGTATTTAATTATTTTGTGAGATCCTTCTATCTCCAGAGTATAACCAGAGAATTTCCAAGTATGATCACACAGAGCCTGCCCTGATATGTGCACTTTAAAATGAAACATCTCTATTTCTACTTTAGTTCTTTTTATTGATCATATAAGTGCAGGCGATGGAAGTTCCAAGTAGCGAAAAACTGCTGAGTCCACAGCTGCTGCACTTACCAGATATTTTGACCTGAAATCTAAAAAGCTAGACTAAATGTAATCTCTAAATTATATGTTATGGTATATATATACACACACACACACACACATAAATACACAAAAAAATTGTGGTTACCTATAAGCTAACCTGAATCCAAATCCTGCTGGAATTGGGCCAAATCTTTAAACTGGAATCCTGAATTTGGTGCATCCCTGTTTACAAGTGACACAAGATCATTATTCCGTTTGTGCGCTACTTTGCTCCTTGCCTGATTTTTGCTTGCAATCTATACAATTTCATTCTAAGGAGAGGGAGCAGGAACTGGGGCATATACAGGACAGGTATAAAAAGGGTCACACTTTATTCAGGGCAGGTATGGAAGACCTATGAACAGGCAACTGTCATTGGCATCAGTGGGGTTTTAAAGTTCGCCTCTTGCGCACGTCTGCTTGCACTTTCCTTCCTGCACAGGCATGATATCCTATGCCAGACCAATGCAATCTTTTTAGTTTCATTCAGGATAGCCAGGCACAATTTTTACTAAAATCCACCACTTATTGATGTCACAATGGGTATTTAAAGCATTCTGGTAGGCGTTCACTAAAATGGGCCCTATTGTTGCAGTTTTTGGGCGCCTAAACAACAAGAACAATCTTGAGTTCCTAATTGGTATCCCGAATAATTTGTTTGTGTTCTATTGGGAAGACAAATGCCGCGCAAAGTGGCTGGAAGTTTCCTTGCAAGGAAACAGGAAGTGACATGTATCTGTTTCCACCTGCGATTTACATTACTGCCGGTAAGATTTAAAGTAGGTCTCTCAAGTATTTTATCAGCTTTGGATTCTCCCTTATTCCAGGCCATACATTTGTGTAAATAGATTTGTATGAATTCTGTGATTACACTTAGCAGTATTGCCTCAATAACATTGCTCATTGTGTTGTAATATCCACTTGGGAACAGCGTTCATTTCCTTTCCTAGCAACAAAGACTCCCGCTTCTAACATAAATGCCACATTTTGTGCAATCTGGGACATCGCCTGGTTGATGCAGACACCTTCATAGCCCTGATATCAAAGAGGGTGCTGTGAGAGAGCGTGGCAGAGCGAGAGAACAGCTGCAAGCTCCCTGTAATTGGTGCATTAGCACTTTCTTACACATCCCTTCCTAGACACCCACAATATTAAGTCTTGGACGCAAGGCAACTGGCTCATATTTTTAAGCATTTGCTTTCTTTGTTTTTTTTTTGTGCAGGAGGCCTCAAAAGGCAGAATAGCTGCTGAGAAACCCTTATATTTATCCCATGCACCAAATCCCATACACATTATATTCTGCATCATATCAGGCTATTTCATGTGCTTTCTGGAAATGTAAATTTCCTTTGGTCGTCTTTTAATGGCTTTTAGGGGATTGGCTCACATAGCGCTGAGACTACTGCTGCCATCCTGCAGAAGATAGTGGCATAATGCCTCGTCTGCATTTTGTTATGGAATAGAAAGCACCCTAGCTGACCCACATGATGACCGGAGTAAAAAAGTCTTGTTCTTGTAGCCAACAACCCTTGTCAAAAAGTGATCCCTCTCACATCCCTTTTATATATTTTAAAGGGACTCTGTCATGATTTTTATGATGTAGTTTTTGTTTCTAAATAACACCATTTACACTGCAGATAATTCACTCTACAATGTAAAATTTCATTCCTGAACCAGCAAGTGTATTTTTTTAGTTATAATATTGGTCTGTAGGCACCATCTCAGGTCATTTTGCCTGGTCACATGCTTTCAGAAAGAGCCAGCACTTGATGAAACTGCTTTCTGGCTGGCTGTTGTTTCTCTTACTCAATGTAACTCAATGTGACCCAGTGGGACCTGGATTTTACTATTGAGTGCTGTTCTTAGATCTACTAGGCAGCTGTTATCTTGTGTTAGAGAGCTGCTATCTGGTTACCGTCCCATTGTTTTGTTGTTGGGCTGCTGGGTGATATCACTCCAACTTGCAGTACAGCAGTAAAGAGTGACTGAAGTTTATCAGAGCACAAGTCACATGACTGGGGGCAGCTGGGAAACTGACGATATGTCTAGCCTCATGTCAGATTTCAAAATTAAATATAAAAAAATCTGTTTGCTCTTTTGAGAAACTGATTTCAGTGCAGAATTCTGCTGGAGCAGCACTATTTGATGCATTTTGGGGAAAAAATTCCCATGACAGTATCCCTTTAATGTTTTTACTATATCTACTCTCCCCCTTTTCTCTTTTAAGCTGTACAAGTCTTAAAGTCTTTCCTAAAAGGCTTTGTTAATTAGATCAACAATCAATTTAGTTGGCCTTTTTATATTTTTGCAGACTGAGCGCCCAAAACCAAACCCAGTATTCAAGGTGTGAGGTCTACCCAGTGAAGGCAGTATAACAATTACTTCCTATTACTGATATTACTATAAACCAGCCTGGAATGCTTTCCTTCTCCACTGCTTTACTACGTTGCTTGCATCTTGAGATGGTCATTCTAGATGCCTATCTTCTGTTGTTTTTGTAGTTGACAGTGCCCTGTATTCATTCTAGTATAAGGCTGACAGCGATATTCTAATTTATAATCTATTTTTTGTGTGAAATATTTTACTTCTTGTTCTGCCGCACCGAAATTTGGAATTGAAACTGTTATTTGGTTGCTATGGTCTTGCTTACCATAGCAACCCAGCAGAAAATTCTTGTCTCGTTTTTTAATCTGCTTGTTGCCAGGGCAACCGGGCTGCAATTTTATTGACCTAGCGGTAAAATGCCAGCCAAGTCTGAGACTGGTATTACAAGTGGTCCAGGTGCACAAGCCCCAGACCCTTAGCTTCATGGACCAATGGAGATGTGTAAATTTTACAAATAAATATTGTTTTTACTTTAATTTTTTGGCCCTGTGGATTCCCTTGTGTGACAGATTGCCCCATTTGTCCCCCCTTTTTCGGAGGGACAGCCCCTCTTTTAACAGGTCAACCGGCAGTCCCTCATTTGTACTGGAAAGTCCCTATTTTCGCTGCACTGAACAGCCAGAAAAAAAACAAAGTTTCTCACTTAATTGGCTTTTAGCAGAGAGCACAGAACAGGTGCAAATAAGATACTTTGTAACTATTTTGAGACACAATAAAACAGTTTAGATAAGGAGAAATATTTTCAAACTTTAATAACCTGCCAAATTTGTAAAATGAACATGGTAATTAGAGGGTGCGGCCACAGAAAGGGGCGTGGTAAAAACATTTCTCTGTTCTATGTGCGAAAAAAAATGTTGTCCCTCTTTTTACTTCCAAAATGTTGGGAGGTATGTATTTGTTTTGTTTGCCTCTCTCCCCCTGCCCAACTCATGTCACTCCTTCTACATCACTGCCAACGCCCCTTTTAATCACCCGCCCCTTTTATACCATAGCCCCGCCTTTATACCATAGCCCCCCCCCGATTGTCGCTCAGAAGACGAAACGATTAGTTGCCAGGCGACAAAATCTCCCCGAATCTCCTCGTGTGAACTAACCCTTAAGGTGAGCTTTACAGTACAGTAACAGTCAAGTAACATCATTTGGGCTCCATACTTTGGAGATAATCTGTAGCCGTTCATTGGATTTTGTGCTTGATATTTGTTTTATTTTCATTCTTGCAACAGATGCTTACATTGTCAGTCACTTTTAAACAGCCCTCAGGATTAGGACATTTAATAGCTTTGCTTTAAGCTTACCAGACACGCTTGTTGATTCTATTTGTTTTATACCCTTGCTTTACTAATAAGATTTTTCCACCAACAAAACTCTTAGCTTGTGGCTTTTCAGTCGTAAATGTGCTGATTTAAAGTTTGCTGCCGTCGGCACTAGAAAGCTACAGGGATCCCAGAGCATCATTAACTGTATTTTTATATCTTGTACAAGTACTAAAGATTACAGAAGCCTGCGGGGGATTGAGAGGATAGAAATCTATTTCTCAGAAGAATGTGCTGTCACTTTAATAGCTTTTACGACTGGTATAAATCAGCACATCATACAGACCAACAAGCAATAATCCTTAGGGGTGTGTGCCCTCAGGTAACTTCTGATATCCTTATGCTTTACAGTTGGGGGTACATTATTGTACCTGTACTCAGAAAGAGGCTACTAGGACAACTGGGTACCAGTGCCGGGCCAAGTCAGACGGGCGCCCGTGGAAACCCGGCCGACTACATTGCCCCTTCTGAAGGACGCGCGCACGCACAGGCGCGCGTGCACTAGGGAGCTGAAGCAAACAAGTCGAGCTTCCGTGCGCGCATGCGCAGAAGAGCGCACACGTCTAGGAAGTGCCGATTGTTCTCACAGGTGGGGAAAGAAGCGTCTGAACTAGGAGTAAGGTGGCAAAATAGGTACGGTGCCTGGCGCCCCTCCACATTTGTGCCCTAGGTACGTGCCTCTTCTGCCTACCCCTAGTTCCGGCCCTGCTGGGTACCATACAGGGTTGCCACCTTTTCTGGAAAAAATACCGGCCTTCCTATATATTTATCTTTTTTCCCTATTAATAACATTGGGATCAACCATCATTTTTACCGGCCAGGCCAGTAAAATACCAGCCATGTGGCAACGCTAGTACCATACCTAATTAGCCTCTGTCCTAAAAATTAGAAAGCAAGGACTGAAGCGGAATATGTTCTGGTGCACAGGCAGGATGGGCAAGGTAGGTACACGAAAGATATATAACTGGCTAGACAGGCAAAGTCCGATAGGGAGGTACAGGTATGTGATCTGTTATCTGGAACCCATTATCTAAACAGCCCCTGAATTACAGGATTATTGTAATCAAATATTTCAAAATTTAAAAAATATTTCCTTTTTCTCTGTAATTAGTAATACGTACCTTGTACTTGATCCAAACTAAGATATAATTAATCCTTATTGGAAGCAAAACGATCCTATTCGCTTAATAGTTTTTTAGCAGAATTAAAGTAAAATCACAAACTTTCTATACGCTTTGGTTCTGGATTCAGACAATCCTTCCTGAAAGATTCTGAGTTCTGCCAAATCTCGAAAATAGGGATTCGGTGCATCCCTAGTGGGTATATGATTAGTCATCAGTGTGAGTGAATTATGGGGTTTATTTGTTAACAACTGGTGATAGATTACACTTAGCAACCAATCAGGAATGAACTTTCTATTGTCTTCCTTGCACTATGGCAAATTTAATCTTAAAATAAGCAAACATGCACTGCAGCTACTGCTCGTACAAAACCTGCTGGCTTAGAAAGTGCCGCCCGCTGCGAATTTTATCTGTCGGAGTAACATGACCACATGTCTTCTTCACTTTCATGACATGTCAGAATGGTACGCATACATTTCCAGTCGAAGCACAATCTGCTGCATGTATGAATCCCAGGAGATCAACGGAGACAAATATTTCATGCAGATATACATATTTCATACAGACTGTTTGGGCTATACACAACAGTCGTATCCTTAAAGGAGAAACAAACCCTTTACCAAAAAAAAACCCTACCCCCAACCCACATACACCCCCTCCCTCCTCCCCACCAGCCCAGCTGCCCCCCCCCCCCGGGAAATGCCCCTTACTTTTTACTTACCCCTCAGAGCAGAGACACAGCATCGGCGTTCACGGCAGCCATCTTCTGGGTCTTTGTGTCTTCTTCCGGCCATTCTGCAATTTCCATCCATTTCGGCGCATGAGCAGTTGTCGCAAACCGGGAAATTGCTCCAACTGCGCATGTGCCTCTTCGCCGGTCTCCGTCTCAGCTAGCGAAGACCCGGAAGATGGCTGCGTGGAACTCTGATGCTGTGACTCTGCCTCGAGGGGTAAGTAAAAAGTTAGGGCCATTTCCCCGGGGGCAGCTAGGCTGGGGGGGTCTACATGGGGTGGGGGTAGGTTTTTTTGTAAAGGGTTTGTTTCTACTTTAAAGTTATAGTAGCTACCATTGTTTGCACCTTAGTATACACTATTAGGGCCAGTTATGGTTTCTTAAACAGATTGTGATTGGCTTACAGTCAAAACAACCAACCAGCAGGGCTAGGCCACGCTGGTCGGGTGCCCCAGGCATCCCGTCCAGCCCCATCGCCCCCTCCTCAGCCCGCACGTACATGAGCGCACATGCATGCGTGCATGTACGTGATCACGAGCATGCGTGCTGACCGCCAGGATCACCCCCTCTCTGCTAGCAGACGCGAAAACAAACACAACTAGCCGGACTTTACAGACCGAACTGGGGTAGGCAACAGTGAAAGATACGTGCCTGGTGCCCCCTACGTTTTGCGCCCTAGGCACATGCCTACTCTGCCTACCCCTAGTTCTGGCCATGCCAACCAGAATTGCCATTGGATTTTCTAACTTGTAGTAAGATTAAGCAGTTTCCACTCTGCTCCCTTCATGACATTAGAAATAGGTGGTATTTATCTATAAATACCGATGACTCACTGGATTGGTCACCGGGTTGGAAGCGGGTGGGTTAGGGTTAACCTGCACATCTCTATTGCCTATATCTGTTATAGAACAACTGTTACAATTTGATATACTAGTTACTAGCAAAGCTTTAAAGAGCATGTTCACCTTTAAGCTATCTTTTAGTATGAAATAGGGAGTGATATTCTGAGACAATTTGTAATTGGTTTTAATTTTTTATCATTTGTGATTTTTGAGTTCTTTATCTTTTTATTCAGCAGCTCTCCAGTTTGCAATTTCAACAATTTGGTTGCTAGGGTCCACATTACCTTAGCAACCATGCCTTGATTTGAATAAGAAATTGGAATAGGAATCAAAAAGAAAAAATGAAGGCCAATGTAAAAGTTGCTTAGGATTAGCCTTTCTATAACATACTAAGGGGTAATTGTTTAAAATTTGAGTTGTGTTTTCCTTGAAAATTCGAGTTTTCAAGTTATTTTTTTGGTCAAAACATTTTCGGGTTAAAAAAAAAAACTCAAATTTTTTGAGATTTATTATACCCTGACCCTGGAAATAGCTTGAATCTGAAAATTCACCATCTAAAACCTATCAAAGTCATGTAGGAGTCAATGAGTGAGGTCCCTTGAACCATTTGAAGATGTTAATAGCCTGCATGATGTTCGGGGTGTTTTCGGATTCAAGTTTTTTCCCATTGAAAACTCAATTAATTTGAGTTTTATTCCATTCGAGTTTTTTCTTAAATAAGATACCAATTGAGTTGTGAGTTATAAAAAAAGCTCAATTATTCGACCTTTGATAAATAATTCCCTTAAAGTTAACTTAAAGGTGAACCATCCCTTTAAGTCATGCTCAGTTAAAGGACAAGGAAAGTTAAACTAAAGAAGTAGCTAGAAATGATGTACATTATGTTTTGGGCTTCTGTACCAGCCCCAGGCAACCAAAGCCCTTAAGCAGAAAAGATCTGTGTCTCCAAAGATGCCCCAGTAGCTCCCCATCTTCTTTTCTGCTGATTCACTGCACATGTTCTGTGCTGATGTCACTTACTGATCTTAGGGACCCACTCACAATATACAGTACACATAGAATATAAATCTCACATTAAAAGGCTAAGTAATTAATACAGATAATTACTACATGGCAGCACTGAAGCCAGTGCAATTAGCATCAGAATTTAATAATCAGCCCTGTAGCATCAGCTTATATTACAGACCAACCTCATTTTCTGCTGGATAATTAGTGACGACCCCTAAGCTTAGCTTCTCAACAGCTGCTCAGAGCCCACTGAGCATGTGAGTGTCGCAGACACTTTTCAAGATGGTGACCCCCTGTGACAAGTTTGAAGTCCTGGATCATTGCTACTATTGAGAAGCTGCAACTTTAGGCTGGTGCAATAAGGTCATTATATAAAACATTGCATTTTTAGCCATATTCATTTTAAGGGTTTAGTTCTCCTTTAAGGGCTGAAACTGATTCTGCTGAGAAATGCCAACCACTTATGTATCATACTTTAGAGAGCCTGAGACCAAAAGGACGGCTTGGATGAAACATATTCCCTTTAAAACCCTTAAATTGCCAACTTGAGATCAACATTTTATTATTTTTTTTGATTTTTAATTCTCATGGGCAGAGCAAGCAATATAGGAGCAGGCAGGAATAATGAGAATTGTAAATATACTGTACAGACGGAATACAGTTCCCTGTCTCTCCCTTTATAGCAATGGCCCATGGTGCTCCTCTGCTTCCATTTCATCAAAAAAAAACCTAGTTATTCAATAAACATTAAGCACCCATGTAGAACATAGATCTGGAAGAATAGGAACTACCCTTTCATGTATCCAGGGCTTTCCAGTCAATTATTCAGAGACACATTTCTAGGTTATTTATTACACAATTAAGAGCCCTTTCCTGGTAACACCTCGTGTTCTTATTGCTTCTATATTAAGAATGTCAAATGGCTGCCGCCAAAAGGTCACGTTGCCAAGAACAAGATGCATATTGCACTATTGGAAAACAGAAGGGCTGTTTATGAGAGCACTTTATTTAAAAGTCTCTTTATTGTGGTTTTGCTTACCCTTTTACCCTGCGAGGTTCCGAAGCTTGTCAATGCAGCTTTTCTGTGCTTGATGTTATGAAAAGGGCCACAAATGCCTACTTGTTAGGCTTATGCACTAACCCTGGGAAAAGTTTCACCTGGGCAGTAACCGTTAGCAACAACTTATTAGCCGAATTCAGCAAGCTGCAGATGAAATGTAATTGGTTACATTATGTGCACAATTGACACACTGTACTGTGGAGCTGAATTACTAATTCGAGTGCATAAAAACTGCCATTTAGCTTGAAATTGGTGGCAATCCTGTTCATTTATATTAGGAAATCATCTATCTACAAATTCACTAGATACCAGTTAATAAGACTGGCTTTAAGTTTAAGTTTTTTTTTTTTTAAAAAAAGAAAGAAAGTCAATTTATTTTTCAATTTTTCAACCATTGTGAGTTCCACCATTGTATTATATTGTCCTTATTTGCCATTTAATGCCTGCTTAGATATATGTTTAAAAAGAAAAAACTCCAATAAAAATTATTGAAAACGTATTATATTGTCCTTGGAGTTGAGTTCCCTTCAATGTCTTGGGCCAAATCAATAGCTTCATTCAGCCCTATATTTGCGCGTCTAGTTTCTTTATATCTTTGAATATTGCCCCTTAAGAAGAAATTGATCAAGCTATATAATAGATTCCTATATTCAATTAAGGGGATCTTTGGATTACCTGTGCTACATCTAACCCACTGCTGTATAATACCAACAAAGGAGTAATATTCGGTTACGATTCAGTGTGCTGGGGGACACATTCACCGCAATTACATTTCCATACAATGCTTATTTATTAATGAGATCACTGGATATATAGTATTTATGACATCAGCGGGGTCCTGAATGCTTAATTATTAATGACAGCAGATGTTAAACCGTACTGTGCTTACGTTAGCTAAAATACTCTGATAAAGTATTGATGATATTGTTGGAAATATAGGGAGTCATTTACTATTCCCATTTCTGCCCACAGTATCGAGGGGCACAGACAGACCCTGTCCTTAGAAGGAAAGTGCCAATGTAAAAACCTAAAAAAATTATTATCTCACCAATAATGTGTGGGGCCTGGGTGCTCATGCCCCAGACCTACAGCTCGAGGTGGAGGTATCCAACCAAAGAAGAAAAACGGCAGGCACTTACAGATCCCACAAACAGGATTGTAAAAGAACTGAGAACTTTATTCAGGCCACAAAATAGATAAATACATAGCTTTACGCGTTTCATGCCAGTGGGCACTTTATCATAGGTTGTACCTGTATCAGGTTGAAATTTGGCCAAGCTTTGTTGGGTGTTGGGCATTAGGGTTGGGTGTGAGTCAGACTGGGGAAGTACACTCCTCCTGAAGATTCCTTGTCTTGGAACCAGAGGCCAGAACAGAAATAACATGCAGAGCGAGAAGGGTTGGGTGTGGGTCTTACAATGGCAACATTTTGCAGTTTTTGCCTCCAGTAAGGATTAATCATATCTTAGTTTGGATCAAGTAAAATGTACTGTTTTATTATTAAAGAGAAAAAGGAAATAGTTTTTTTTAAAAATCAGAATTATTTGTATTATTACAATCTAAGGGAGACCGCCTTTCTGTACTTTGGAGCTTTCTGGATAATGGATTCCCATATCACAATATTGTAGCACTGTGGTTGCTTTTTATCTGTTATTGTTCATGTCTTTTACATATTAAATGATAAATCTCAGCTACTGCTATGAACAGGGCTGTACGGTTAGTTCTCTCCCCTTGGATTGGATGTATTGGGTTAAGCATGATGTCCCTTATTGTTTCACAGCTCTATCTATAACAGGCCCGATGATAACAAGGTTATCTGTGTACAAGCTGCCCAAGGGTGAAGGAACCAGATGTCTCATAAATGATCAACACCTCAAGGCCACAACTGAAGAACAAGAAAAGATCATTTAGAAAAATAGAGAACTAAAACGGTGTCTTTTTTTGTTTACAAAGGATTTAAATGCCCCGAAACAGTTCTGGGAATCTTATGAGCCTTTGTTGCTTTGACTTTATTACAGAATAGTGATAACTGTTTCACGACCTTGATATATTTTCACCTTAGATTCTCTCCCCCATATGTAATAAAAGGCACTAAGGGGCAGATTTATCAAAGGTCGAAGTTAAAAGAACTTCGAATTCAAAAAGACCAATCGAATGGTGGTCGAAGTTTTTTGGGGTCAAAGTGGCCCGAATTCGACCTACTTCGATTCAAAGTTTTTTTTACTTCGGCCTTCGATCTCCCAAACTCACACAATTGCCTCCATACAGGTTCTAGGAGGTCCCCCATAGGCTTCGGCAGCTTTTAGGTGGCGAATGGTCGAAGTTGAAGTTTTAAAGAGACAGTACTTCAAAGAAATTCGAATAGAAGTTTTTTCAACTTCGAATCGAAGTATGACTATTCCCTAGTCGAAGTACACAAAAAAATAGCTCGAAATTCGAAGTTTTTCACTTCGAAACTTCACCTCGACCTTTGATAAATCTGCCCCTTAGTTTGCCCAGGAGCAGTAACCCATAACAACCAATAAGATGTTTGTGTTTAAACAAGTGGCCAGTAAATACTGCCTGCTGATTGGTTGCTATGGGTTACTGCTCCTGGGCAAACGTATTGCCTTTTTTTACATAACCCCCTTTGAATTTAATTTGGCAGTGGACGTGACTAGTGTCGACTAGGGGCAAATTTGATTTGGTTACCACTTTTTCTGGAAAAAATACCGGCCTTCCTATAGATTTATCTTTTTTCCCTATTAATAACATTGGGATCAGCCATCATTTTTATCAGCCAGGCCGGTGGCAACCATTTATGGGACCTGTAATCCAGAATGCTCGGGACCTGGGGTTTTCCAGATAACAGATCTTTGCGTAATTTAGATCTTCGTACCTTCTAGAAAATCATATAGACATTAAATAAACCCAATAGGCTGGTTTGGCTTCCAATAAGGATTAATTTATATCTTAGTTGGGATCAAGTACAAGCTACTGTTTTAGTAATACAGAGAAAAAGGAAATACTTTTTAAAAATTTGGATTATTTGGATAAAATGGAGTCTATGAGAGACAGCCTTACCATAATTCAGAGATTTCTGGATATCGGGTTTCCGGATAACGGATACCTGTACCACATGTTAATGATGGGAAAAAAACATTGTAGCTAAAGGACCACCATACACCCAAGAGCTGTATAGGTAAATATTAAGGCTTTTATATACAAGCGGTTTCTCGTGCCTTCCACCATCTCTTGCATACTGCGTGTGTGCCTTAAATTATACTCCTTTAAAGGAGTAGTTCACCTTTAAATTTAGTATTTTATAGAATGGCCATTCTAAGCAACTTTTAAATTGGTCTTCATTTTTTTTATAGTTTTTGCATTATTTTGCAGCCTTCTTCTTACTCTTTCCAGCTTACAAATGGGGGGTCACTAGTATTTTATAGAATGGTCAATCAAAGCAACTTTAATAATTGGTCTTTATTTTTTGTTATATATAGTTTTTGCATTATTTGCCTTCTTACTCTTTCCAGCTTTCAAACGGGGGGTCCCCATCCAAAAACAAATGCTCTGTAAAACTACAAATGTATTGTTATTGCTACTTTTAATTACTCACCTTTCTATTCAGGCCCTCTCCTATTAGTGTCCCTTTCTCTTTTTCAAATCAGTAAACAGTTGCTAGGGTAAATGGAACCCTAGCAACCAGACTGCTGAAATTGCAAACTGGAGAGCTGCTGAATAAAAAGCTAAATAACTCAAAAACCACAAATAATACAAAATGAAAACCAATTGCAAATTAGAATATCACTCTCTACAACATACTAAAAGTTATTTTAAAGGTGAACGACCCCTTTAAGGGGTATTTTATTACATATATGCTCTGTATATTTTCTATTGTAGTCATGGGTTGTAGCAGTACTTGCTGGAAATGACACAAAACAGGTTATTTTCCCAGTATGTATAAATATATCTGATCTAACCCTCTGGCTGCCCCTTGGGGCTATAGACATGCGTTGAGACAACGGTGCGACGAGCAGTCGG
Organism: Xenopus laevis; assembly: GCF_017654675.1. Classification (NCBI taxonomy): domain Eukaryota; kingdom Metazoa; phylum Chordata; class Amphibia; order Anura; family Pipidae; genus Xenopus; species Xenopus laevis. The sequence goes on from NC_054373.1 coordinate 164,832,797, forward strand.
CACCATGGCAGGACTCTGCTGGATGACTGGAAAATCTGCTTGCTTTGTATGCAATAGAATGCCGTGGTTTTATCAGATTTATGGAGCGTTTGTTTGTTTGCAAATCCTCAATTATATTCTGTATTCAGCTTTCCAGTGTTGCAGCTCCTGTCTCCCGATGATAATTGGATGGTAACACCTCATGTGCAAATTGTACTGCATTATCCTCCTTATACTTACCTTCTGTGCTCTGGCAAAGCAGCTGCTTTTGCTTTAACTCTTGACAGCAGGGCTAATGGCAAATAGGGGGTTTTGGCCGCTTGTCCAGAAGAAGAGGCAATGATACGAAAATATCTAATGCATGTTTTCTGCCTTGCTGTCTGAGGAACATCTACCTGGTGATAGTATTTTCTCTAGCATTTTTGGGTCATCCTGTGCACTAACAAAGAAGCATTCTATAGCCAAATGTAACTGGTACTAAGCCAAGGTGGGCAATATTCACAAAAACGTCCTAAGGATTGCAGGTAGGGTTGCCACTTGGCCGGTATTTTACCTGCCTGGCCGGTAAAAATGATGGTTGATCCCAATGTTATTAATAGGGAAAAAAGAAAAATATATAGGAAGGCCGGTATTTGCATACCTCCCAACTGTCCCTTTTTCAGAGGGACAGTCCCTCTTTTGACAGCTCAACCTGCAGTCCCTCATTTGTACTGGAAAGTCCCTCTTTTCTCTGCACTGAACAGCCAGAAAAAGAAACAAAGTTTCTAACTTAATTGGCTTTTGGCAGAAAGGCCAGTACAGCTAACAGGTGCAACTAAGATGCTTTATAACAATTTTGAGATAAGAAAATAAGTAATTTTAACAGTTTAGATAAGGAGAAATATTTTCAAATTTTTATAACCTGACAAACTTTGTAAAATGAACATGGTAATTAGGGGGTGCGGCCACAAAATGGGTGTGGTCAAAAACATTGCTGCAGTACATGCAAAAAAATTTTTGTCTCTCTTTTTATTTCCAAAATGTTGGGAGGTATGGTTCAACTACTACATAATAGCTTTAGCCAGAGACTTGGGACTGATCATGTGCACAGTCATTTCCAGAAAAGGGGGCAACCCTAATTGCAGTTTGCCATCCTTTTAAAAGGGTAGTTGACCTTTTACTTTTAGTATGTTATAGAATGACCAATTCTTAGCCACTTTTCAACTGGTCTTCATTTTTTCTTTTTTTTTTTATAGTTTTTAAATTATTTGCCTTCTGATTCTTTCCAGCTTTCAAATGGGGGTCACTCACCCCATCTAAAGAAACAAATGCTCTGTAAGGCTACACCTTATTGTTATAGCTTCTTTTTGTTACTCACCTTCCTATTCTGACCCTCTCCTATTCATGTTCCAGTCTCCTATTCAAATCATGCATGGTTGCTAGGGTAATTTGCACCCTAACAACCAGAATGCTGAAATTGCAAACAGGACAGCTGCTGAATAAAAAGCTAAATTACTCAAAAAACACAAATAATAAAAACATGTTATTATCTCAGAATATCACTCTCTACATCATATTAAAGATGCACAACCCCTTTATCAAAGTGACCATTTGCAAGACATATCCCATTGTGACAGAGTGCAGATATTCAGCGACTATATTTAAAATCAAAAGCATGCTGTGAGGAGAATGTCATTAAAAGAGGAATTGTTCTTTGCTACCTGACAGCCTATTTGTAATGCCCACAACGAGGGGTGGAATATATATATATGTATGTCACAGCACATCTTCTTAAACCAAATGAACAGCTACAAATATATCACTGTGGTATGAGAAGACCAGCTGAGCAGAAGATGTATTATTATTTGGCATGTCTCTGCCTTTAATCCCCATTATTTCTCTATAGCAACACAAGAATAACTTGTATTATATGGCCTTGTGCCTTTACATGGGCAAGAAACTCCTCGGTGACTGCTAATAGCCTTTATTACATTACATTCTTACATTTATTTTACATTAGCATGTACATTATTCTTTCTATTAAAAAAGGCACACTGGTGACATCCTAGGCAGTGCCCTGATTTGTAAATGTCAGTTAATATGCCCAGCTCCCGACGTCTGTGATGTGCATGACAGTCGGAGACAGTTGGATAGATGTATGGCAGCAGCTGGCAGTAGCGCATCTGTGCTGCAGTGTAGGAGGACGGCAGATGCTCCCTTGTTGATTTGGTGCAAATTGGTTCTTTGAGATGTGGAAGAAACATGATACTGAACTGCAGAACTTTGTGAAACTGAAATTCCTCTCTACAATGGAAAAAACAGCAATATAATAATACTAATACAGGTATGGGATCCGTTATCCGGATACCCAGAAAGCTCCAAATTACGGAAACGCCGTCTCCCATAGACTCCATTTTATCCAAATAATCCAGATTTTTAAAATGATTTCCTCAATAGTAAAACAGTACCTTGTACAGTGGGATCCGTTATTCAAAAACCCATTATCCAGAAAGCTCCAAATTATGGATATACACATTTTAAAAAATGATTTCCTTTTTCTCTGTAATAATAAAACAGTACCTTGTACTTGATCCCAACTAATAGTGATGTGCGGGTCGGCCAACCTCACACTCCTCTTCGTGGGTGGCGAAATGCCAGCTTCCGGCTTTATAGCTGAGCGCCTGCTCTCCCCGCCCCTTTTGTGATGTCATCGGCAGGACGGGTCTATAATAGGAACCGGAAGTCAGATGCGGGCGGCCACGGACATCACTACAAACTAAGATATAAATTAATCCTTATTGGAAGCAAAACCAGCCTATTGGGGTTATTTAATGTTTAAAGGATTTTCTAATAGGCTTAAGGTATGAAGATCCAAATTACTGAAAGATCCGTTATCTGGAAGACCCCAGTTCCCAAGCATTCTGGATAACAGATCCCATACCTTTAATTGATCCCAACTAGTAATCCTTATTGGAAGCAAAATTATTGGAAGCAAAATCAGCCTATTTGGTTTATTCATACCTCCCAACTGTCCCGTTTTTAGAGAAACAGTCCCTCTTTTGACAACTCAACCCGCAGTCCCTCGTTTGTACTGGAAAGTCCCGTTTTTCTCTGCACTGAACAGCCAGAAAAAAAACAAAGTTTCTAACTTAATTGGCTTTTGGCAGAGAGCCAGAACAGCTACAGCTTCAGAAAAGATACTTTTGTAACAATTTCAAGATAAGCAAATAAGTAATTGTAACAATATAAGATAACAGGTCCCTTGGGAAAAGTTAGACTCAAAGTTTAAAGGGCAAATAACCTTCGTAATCAAAACTGTAATAACTGAAAAAAACACAGAAATATGTTCAAACTTTCATAACCTGCCAAATTATATAAATTTAACATGGTAATCAGGGGGTGTGGCCACAAAAATGGGCATGGTCCAAATTTTTTTTATTGCGCTACGCACACCAACTTTTTTGGCCCTCTTTTAATTTGTTGGGAGGTATGGTTTACTAGCAGACTTTAAGGTATAAGATCCAAATTACAGAAAGATCCGTTATCTGGAAAACTCCAGGTCCAGAGCATTCTGGATAACGTATCTCATACCTGTACTACCTGTGGGCAAATCATCATTATCCATGGGAGAAATGCCTTTCATTTAAGGATTGTTCTTCCCCACATATTGTTGAGTTTGTGTTGTTTTCGGAATACCAGGAAAAAACAAAAAAGTTTGGATGAGGTACAATAGTCGGCCCCTTAGATGCACACCAAAGACCATATAGAGCAGGCACTTAGCAGCCCTATCCGAGAGCTATTCATTGTCATGTTAATCCCTCTTGATGGCTAATATGTAGTAACAACTGTTAATGTTTCATGGATAACTACAGCAATGAATCATTCATAAACCACTAAAACTGTTAATATTTCATGAAGGATTAGTTGTGTGACTGGCTTAGTTTAACCATGGGTGGCAAGGGAACTGGAAGCAATGGTAATTCCCGTTCAGGGATTGAAAGAATTTCGATTTTCAGGGTCTAAGTAACCCCCAGCTTGTTTTGGTTTATTTATTTTTTGTACAGGTATGGGACCTATTATCCAGAATACTTGGGACATGGGATTTAATGATTCAATAAACCCAACAAGTTTGTTTTGCCTCCAGTAAGGATTAATTATATCTTAGCTGGGATCATTAAATTGAAGTCTCTGGGAAATGACCTTCCTGTAATTCTGAGCTTTCTGAATAATGGGTTTCCAGATAACGGATCCTATGCCTGTACATCCACTGGATACTCCAAGCCCAGTATTTAGATATTGTAGGAGTTACTCATTCATCTAAATACTTTTTTTTTAATTGACATCACATTAGCTAGCTGAAAGGAACTGGCTGTACCTGAACCTGTACAAAATAAGGGTAAATTATTTACCCTTTGGCCATTGAAATTATATTTTTCCTGATCCCATTACCATTTAAAACTTTGGCAAGTCTGAGTGCTGAATGTAGTCCTCATGCTTCCCGCAGCACCGATTCATTATTTAAACCATGAAGCTTTCTTTTGCGGAAGTGTTCTTAGCTAGTAAGTAATTGAAACATGTTTATAGTGTTACTCAAAGCATTATTGTACATCACGGCACGCACAAGTATCAAAAATAATTAAAAACACTTTAAAAATGTATTAAAAAAATACTTCTTAACAGTAATTAAAATGTATATCATTCTGTGTACTAAATAGTCAAAATAATCTGGCCAGATATTTAGAAATAAGTATCCTAACACTCTGGGGTTATTTACAACAACTGGGTACGGTAAGGTACAGACATGGCTGGTCTGGGCCCTCTGATGCAGCAGCACTAAGGGCCACACTCTTGCATCCCCTTAGTGCACTTATACTAATGGGGTGCAAAAGTGTGGCCCTAGTGCTGCTGCATCAGGGGGCCCAGACCAGCTATGTCCATACCTTACCTTACCTGCCCTGTTGTAGCCTGTGTCTTCTGCTGCCAGGGTCGGACTGGGGAGCATCAGGGCCCCTCCCCAGTCATAGCAAACCTCCCTCCCCAGCAAACCCCCCTCTGCACTCTCCCGCCCCCTTGTGACACGTATCTTCTTCATGCTCATCTATATGAGGCGGAGCAGGCGTGGCAAGTGGGTGGAGTGGGAGGGGCAAGCTGGCAGAGGTCAGGAGCGGAGGAAGTCAGACTGTGTGGAGCGGGTCCGACGCTGTCTGCTTCTTCCAAACCTGCACGTCTGCATGACGGGTAGGGGGTGGAAAGAGGTGCCTATGTCTCACCCACCTGTCGCTCATAAATACAGCATTGCCTTAAGCAGGCAGAATTGTGTTCATGGGGGTAGTCGCAAGTCTTGATGCTCCGAAACAGAGAGCAGAGACCTGCTGCAATTCTACATTTAAGAAAGCCACTTTGCAAAGTGCAAAAAAGCACAATTATAAATGATCCCTCTTGTCTAAAATAACATGCCTTTAGCGGGTTCAACACAACAAAGCTTCAGCACACCATTTATTTTTCATGCTATTGCTCCTCAATCCTAAACTGCTCCAGACCAACAAACAAATCAAAAACTCGTTAAAGGGAAGGGCACACTGACTCCTTCCTGTGTTTTATGTCCTCGGCTGGAACAATTGCTTTTGAGTTCCGTACTGTCTCTTGGGGCAACGTCAGCACAAGAACTATTCATAGGGAATGTGGGACTTATATTGGAGACCAGGTAAAGAAACCTAATATCACCATGTGTGATACCAAGCATGGGCTGGAGTGGTATATTAGTCACCACCATTTGTCTCTGGAGAAGTGGATCTCTTTAATATTTAAACATCTTGACTGTTTTTTTTAACTTGACAGTTGTATCTACGTTGTTTTATTGTGGTTTGTATATTTACCATTTTTATTGGGTACACAGTACCTTTAAGTTAATGATTAGAATTGTCAATTTTTCGTCCCCCTTTTTCCCTATTGGGATTTGGTTCTTTAAATACTGGTATTGTGTTGCTCATGTTTAAGCTTATGATTAAGTGTCAGGCAGACAGAGATGCGTGAGGCTTGAGATGATTTTTTTTACATTTTTCTATTTTTTTAACAAATAATTGTTGGTCTGATCTGCATGTGGTTTCCAGGGTGTCCTAAACCTTCCATTTGTGTGGAACACACTCTCTGGATGGATAAATGGCATTTGCACATCTGCCAGCCTGACTGAAATGTCTGGATTTGACAGATGCCAGGAGAACTGATTGCATAATGCCAAAGGTAAAGTCTGATGGAAGAGGAGTAATGGTCTTGGGTTCTTTTCCATGGTTTTAACTAAGACCCATAATTATTCAAATCAAACCTTAAGGCTACAATATACTATGGCATTTTTGACAATTCTGTGCTTCCTATTTTGTGGCAGTTTGAGGAAGGGTCTTTCCTGTTTCAGCACAAAAGTGTCCCTAATTTATAAAGTTAGGTCTATAAAGAATGGGAACAAAAAATTCCACTGGAGAGCTGTGCACTGACACAGCTCTGTGGTGGAAGTTTTTGTTTTCAGGATATATATTTTGGAGGTGGCTATTCTAAACCACTGTTTAGAAGAGCAACAATTACTATTAACTGCAGCAGTCCCTAAGAATCTGTACAGAATGGGCTTGCTGAGATGGGGTGGAAGGACTTGAGTGGCCTGCATAGAGACCTCAACCCAACTGAACCCCCTGAATGAATTGGAACCCCAACTGTGAGTCAGACCTGATCCCCAACATCGGTGCCTGACTACACTAATGTCCATGCAGCTGAGTGGAAGCAAATCCCACAAACAATGTCCTAACATCTGGTGGAAATCTTCCCAGAAGAGTGAAAGCTGTTATAGTAGCAAAGGGAGGTACCATTTTATATTATTACCCTTGGTTTGGGAATGAGATGCTGGATAGGCAAGCGTTCCGGTCATGTAGTGTAATTGAAAAGGTTTTCAGGGCTTTGCTTTTTTAATATGGCATCCTTCTATGTTTTCAGAAATACACCTAGAAAATAGGTAGGCCCAGACATGTTGGGGGGCTCCCATATTGGGTCATAGAGCCAAATTATTTGCATGCGATATGATAGCAATATGTCCTGTTGTACTTAAACTAAGAAGACCTGCTTTAAGTTATGCTTAACGTTTATTTCTTGATCAAAATGAATTGATTTCACTCCCAAATATTTGATAGTATGATTTGAAATCAATGTGTAATGTATTTACTGTAATGACATGGTCCAAACTCAATAAAAAATATTGGAAAAGAAACATAAACATAGAAAATGTATTTTTGGGTAGGGAAAGGGGGTTCATGGTAAACCATAATTTTGTATTGTTGCGTTTATGTGAAGTACTGCGTTGGGTTAATGGCACTTTGTGCGTCTGGCCTAAGCTCTGCAGTTTGCTTTATTGATGTTAATGTTTATTCCATGTTCAGCAGGGAACGTGCCAGAGCTGGAAAGCCAGCTGTATGGATTATCAATTGAAAAAGTTCAGTTGAGGGAAAGAGCCAAACAATTACATTTATTCCTTTTTTCTGATGTAGCACATTCAAGCTGGAATCACCAACCTGTAGCCCTGGAGCTGGTGTTGGATTTCAGCTGGTAACATAAAACTGAGGAGTGTGGGGCATCAGAAGCTCAAGAGCAAAAGGCTGAAGATCCCCTGATTTATTAGAGTATCTACTTCATTGGAAACTGAAATGTTTGAATCCTTATTTAAGGGATTGACAGAATAAAGGCGTGTAAAATATTTTACACCAAAAAAAAATTGTACAACTTGATAAATGGCTAATTTACACCTTTGCTCTTCTCCTTATACTTCAGTTAAGTGGCATTGGCAGTTGCTATGTGGCTTATGCCAAAACGTTAAATTTAGCTAGACATTTGCACTAAATTATATTTCTTTTACTGAAATGTGGTGTTTTACATGGTGTACCATGACATGAAGATTTGATGTATTTCAACACTTTTTATAAAATGTTGTTAAACTTTATAAAAATGCCCCTTGCTGTGTAAGGCTATGCCAAAGACTCAAAGCCCACTTTTGTTACTAAAAGGGATTCTGTTATTATTTTTATGGTGTCGATTTTTATTTCTAAATTACACTGTTTACACTGCAAATAATTCACTCTACCATATACCATTTCATTCCTGAACCAACAAGTGTATTTTATTAGCTGTAATATTGGTGTATAGGCAGCCATCTCATTTTGCCTGATCCTGTGCCAGCACTTCACAATGGAACTACTTTCAGATAAGCTATTGTTTCTCCAACTCAATGTAATGGAAGGAGTCACAGTGGGACTTGGGTTTTTACTATTGAATTCCATTCTTTTATCTGCCAGGGAGCTGTTATATTATGTCAGGGAGCTGTTGTATTGTTACCTTCACATTGTTCTGTTGAGGTTGCTGGGGGGAAAGAAAGGTGGGTGACATCACTCCAACTTGCAGAGTGATTGAGAGTGAATGAAGTTTATCAGAGCACAAGTCACATGACTAAAGGCACCTGAGAAACTGACAACATGTCTAGCCCTATGTCAGATTTCAAAATTAAATATAAAAAATCTTTCCTCTTTTGAAACAGGATTTCAGTGCAGAATTGTGTTGGCGCAGCACTATTAACTGATGCATTTTGAAAAAAAATACAGAATCCCTTTAACTTTCACCTTTTCCCATTATAGAGGTTTTTTTTTTTTTTTTGTAAATTTACCATACATGGTTCTCAAATCTTTGCAGCCCCACAGGTTTGTTCCTTCCAAAATGTCGGCTCTTTTATGCTGAGCTGGGGTGCAAGTGGTAGAGCACCCTCAAGAGCCCATTCACCTACCACTTGCTCTCCTCTCACTGCTGCACTGCAGCATTGCTGTCAGGAGCAAATGCAATTGAACCCTGTCTCTGTTTATCTCCTTCTGTCCATGGCTTACGCATTTTGCACACAAGCTAGAGGCTATGGGGTAAATTTATCAGAGTGAAGTTCCGCCACTAGAGTGAAATTCTGCAGCTCTCAATTCATTTCTATGGGATTTTGAAAGGCATATTTATCAATGGGTGAAAGTGAAAGTTCACCCTTTGATAAATACGCCTATAAAAATCCCATAGAAATGAATGGAGAGTGGCTGAATTTCACTAGTGGCGGAACTTCACTATTAACTTCACTCTGATAAATATACCCCTTAGTAGGTAGTAGGGAGGTCCATGTGCCAGACATTTCCTTCTACTCCTGTATGAAGTGTTGCCAAATGCAGAACTATGTACAGAGAGAGGTTCCATTGTGGGTGCACAAAGGGGCAAATTCACTAAAGGGCAAATTTTCGCCAGCGAAGGTTCCTTCACAATTCGTGCCACTTCACCAGGCACAAATTCGCTACTACTACACTAAATCACTTAAGTGCAAAGTTGCCTCTCTGTATAGTTTGCCTGAACAAAAATTTGCCTAGCGATGGGGCGCAAAACTACGCTAGCGACTGTGTATTTCGCTAGTGAATTGTCCTCTATGTCTGTTAGTAAATTGGCAATGTCCCTGAGGTTTTGATTCTGGTGAATTTTCGCTAGTGACGGCCACTTTAGTAAATCTGCCCCAAAGAGTTGGACCTACAGGCACTATGTGCAAAATCTATAGATATTTTTCCCTTTTTCTGCACTTTGCACCTTGACCTTGCTTAATAAATAACCCTGTTGTTTTTATGTTGGTGCAATTATTGTGCAGGCCTCTGCTAAATCGTGCAGCCCTGCAGAAGATGTATTACTTACAATGTGTACCTTCATGTATGTATGTTCATATGAAATTTGCAGTGGTTGGCAGTGTTAAAATCCCATTAGCCCTGCGTGAGTTGTATTCCTCCTAACATTCTCCTTTATTTAAATACACTTGTGGGAAATGTGCCATGTAGTAGGTCTGTGCTGGAATTCCCTCAGGCGCATATATAATGATGCCTTACAAGATTCTAATTTAAATTGGTCTTTCTATATAGAACGTTCTGTACAAGACTTTGCTGAAAACTCTGCAACTGCGCATGAGACTCAAGATATGTTTTCTTTACATTTCTGGCTGATTAAGCTAGTTGCCTGCTAAAGGGGTTGCTGCTGTTTTCTATATGAAGAATATTTAATGTAATGGTTTACAAAACAGAATTCCTGGCTTAGGGCAAGGCCAGGCGTGGCGGTTTTAAGTTGTGTTTTTAAAAAAGCTCAGTCGGGCGTAAATACGCCACTGAAACCACACACGACCGTCAACATTCATTTTTCATGCATTTTTCAGCACTTAGGTTTCTTTTCCCAACATGCACTTCTCATTGTTCTCGTTCCCCATAATTTCTCTGGCTAGAAATAGAGAAGCGATTTAGAAATAGAAAAACTTTTACATGCAAAATGGAGCAGGAACGATCGTCAATAGGTAGCGTAATTATGTCACCTCCCTAAAATGCCGTAAAAAACGTATATGCGTCATTTATCTCGCTAGAATTTGGGCGCCATATTTAAAATACGCTGCGTATTTACGTAAAGTGTGGTTTCAAACATGCAGATCCCATAGAGTCCATTGATTTGGTAGTTCCTTGATGTATTGGCGTTTCTGCTTAAATACGCCAATACTGGCGTCCCGTGGCGGATTTTGGCTTGCAAACGCCCTGTGAGAATTGCCATAGTGCGTTTTCCATTAGTTTCGGTGATAGTGCAGTTTATGCGTATTTACGGCTGACAGAGCTTTTTTAAAAACGCAACGTAAAAACGCCACGTCTGGCCTTGCCCTAAATCTGGGTCCTATCTGGCGAAAACTAGTTGAGATCAATATGTCAGTGTGTGACATCAGCTCCTGATTGTATTAAATGGCAAGCATCCTGAAGTCCACCTGTTCAGTGCCATTTCTTGTGGTTACTGGCACCCCCCATGCTTACATCTTTGGCGCTGGAGCAGGTCAAGGGGGCTGCATCGCTTATATAGAGTGCTAGCACACTCTCTGTGTTTGCACCCTATTCACCGGACATACCAGCGCCACCCTGCTAGCAAACTTCCCTGTGCCCCCGAAGAACTTCACCTCACCCTCCCAGTTTCACTTTTGGATTTAGATAGCAAGGTCTCCGGCAGCGGCTTTTGATTCTTTAAAAAGTTACAATTTTCATATAGGCACCCAAGGGTGCCCCAGTAAAGTTTCCGGCCTAAGCAAAGGTCCTTGGGTGCCTGTTTATAAGTATAGCCCTGTGAACAGGCAGCCAAATTTTCATTTTGGGGTCCCTAGAAGCCACATACTTAAATCTATGCATACTGCACATCACAGGGTTATTTAGTAAAATCCGAATTCAAATTTAAATAAAAAAAGCTTGACCAAACTCCCATCCCTGATTTTGCCTTATTTATTAATAAATTAACTTGAATAAATAGGATTCGAAAAAAATCCAATAAAATCAAGCCGCAAACCCGAATCAGCGCTTTTTACTGACTTTTTCACATGATTTGTTTCGGTTTTTACCCGAAAACCCCGAAAAAAATCAGATTATCAGGCTAAACCCAACTCAAACCATCAACCATTGACGTATATATATGACCTCCACAGGTCTGAGATTTTTGGATTCAGGCTTTTTGTAGCATCGGGGTATAATAAATATCGAAAAATTTGAGTTTCTGACCCAAAAAGCCCAACCAGATAAATCCATGGTTTAGTAAATAACCCCCCCCCACACACACACACACATTGTTCATTAGAAGGAAATACCAAAATGGCAAAATGGCTTTGCTTTAAAGTGGGTGAAACCAGAAATTTTTGGTGGGTGAAGCTTATTGTAACAGTGGGTTGGGCCTACAAAAGTGGGAAGGGCTTATTTTAGAACACACAGCACACGTATAATCCCTCCACTTTTTTCACTCATATTGAAGCACTGACTAGAAGTCCTTACAAGTCAAGGTTATTTTTCGATGCTACTGGGTAGAGGTGATGAATTGGGCCAGTACAGAGAACCCTGTTACATTTTTACTTAAGGCCTCCTTTAAGGATGCGAAATACAGGTACGGGACCTGCTATCTAGAATACTCGGGACCTGGGTTTTCCGGATAATGGATCTTTCCATAACTTGGATCTTCATACCTTAAGTCTACTAGAAAATCATGTAAACATTAAATAAATCCAATAGGCTGGTTTTGCTTCCAATAAGGATTAATTATATCTTAGTTGGGATCAAGTACAAGCTACTGTTTTATTATTACAGAGAAAAAGGGTTTTTAAAAATTTGGATTATTTTGATAAAATTGAGAGGGAGACAGCCACCCCGTAACTCTGAGCTTTCTGGATAACAGGTTACCGGATAATGGATCCTATACCTGTACTTGAATTTGATCGCCCTTCTCTTGCCACTGCTTGCTCCCGCAGACCAGTTACTGTACATAGTGAAAGCTGCCCACAATCTATGACCCACAACCTGACTATGGGGATTCTAATGATTCTCAGGTATATTTCATGCATGTCTCCCGGCCTGACCTTTTCAGCCGCATTGAGATTTACAAATGAGCTGCAGCAGGCAATAATCCGCTTATTATATATTGATTATTTGTGATGCTTTATATAGGTCTATGACCCTGTCGAGGACCATGGCAACATGAAAGCCTTATCATTCATCCTCATTGAGCTCAGAGAAAATCCTAAAAACATCCCATTACCGCCCCAAAAGCTCCGACAGGCTCACTACTGTAGCAGTAAATGGTCTATACACTTTGGGGCCAATTTACTGAATTTCAAAGATATCTTTATTGGCAAATTCGAGTAAAAATTATGTTTTCTGTTAAAATATTTATAAATAGCGGCGTTTGGAGCAAAATGAATAATTTTTAGAGCATAAAATAGAGTCTCACTCCTGCTATGTGATGCAGCATCGTTCCCGCTTTATAGCACCACCATTACTTCTGCTGACACGTTGAATTAAATAATATTATGTCAATTAAATGTCACACTTTATATAACAACAGCCTTGACCTGTTTTAGCAGCAGGGGTTATAGGGACAGAGCATGGTAATGGGAAGCAGTTTAGTATGGCAGGCACGGCCTGTCTATAACATTAAAGCATTTAAAAATATTGCTTTGCAGTACAATGAAATTGCCGACATATAGCAGCGGCCATTCTTTAAATGCCAAAAATAGATCATATTGTGAAAAAATACTTTATTTACAGGGGAATATTTATTGCTGGAATTGCAAGCCATTTTTACCCAACATGAATCCTACTGTAATAAAGATCCTCTGAGTAGAAGGAAGCTTGGCTTATAACAGATCTTCCTTTTCATGTAGAACTTTCAGTTGTTTCTAACCCTCTTAGGGGGAAAGCGGTACACCAGCCCTATTCCCTGTAGCAGCCACGTTATAACCACGATTTTGCTCAGCTTTAATAGACACCAATTCCAGTGGGGGGGGGGGGTTTGGCGTGGGAGCAGTACAGATATGGCACCTGTTATCCAGAATGCCCGGGACATAGGATTTTCCGGAGAATGGATTTTTCTGTAATTTGGATCTTCATATCTTAAGTCTACTATAAACTCATTTAAACATTAAATAAACCCAATAGGTTTTGCTTCCATTAAGGATTAATTTTATTTTAGTTGGGACCAAGTACAAGCTACTGTTTTATTATTACAGAGATTTAAAAAATTTGGCTTATTTGGATAAAATGGAGTGTACGGGAAATGGCCTTTCTGTAATTCGGGGCTTTCTGGCTAACGGGTTTCTGGATAATGGATCCCATACCTGCAATGTGTAAAAATCATACCTTGCTCCATTTACAAAAAGCCTTATGTTTTATTTAGGGATTCGGCTTTTTTTTTTACCAGGATTCGGACTCAGCCCAATCCTTCTCCCTAGCCGGACCGAATCGGAATCCTAATTTGCATATGCAAATTAGGGGCGGGGAGGATGATCGCGTGACTTTTTGTCACAAAACAAGGCAGTAAAAAATGTTTTCCCCTTCCCACCCCTAATTTGCATAAGAAAATTAGGATTAGTTCGGTATTCAGACGAATCTTTCGCGAAGGATTCGGGGTTCCGAAAATATCCAAAATAGTGGATTCGGTGCACCCCTAGTTTTATTCATGAAAACAATAAGCCAAGATATGTTTCATGATAAATTTCATTGATATCAAATAATTTAAATGTTTAAATTGATTTCTCTTTTCCTCTGTATTAAAGGGGCGGTGGTTCACTTTCTAAGCAATAATGGTCTTCATTATTTATTTTTTTATAATGATTTTTGTACAATTTGCCTCCTTCTTCTAACTCTTTCCAGATTTTTCATCTTTCTATATAGCGCCTCTCCTGTTCATATTCCAGTCCCTTATACAAATCTATGCAAGGTTGCTAGGGTAATTTGGACCCTAGCAACAAAATTGCAAACTGGAGAGCTGTTGAATAAAAAGCTAAGAAATGACAAATATTAAAAAATAAAAGCCAATTGCAAATTGTCTCAGACTATCACTCATAATACTAACAGTTAACTCTGATCCCAGCTAAGATAAAATGAATCCTTATTGGAGGCAAAACAGTCCTATTGGGTTTTTTCATTAAGATTTTTTTAGTAGACTGTAGTATTCATTTTATGATCCATATTATGAATAGATCCCTTATCCTGAAAACCCCAGGTCAGCTGTAATAACTTTTACTACAGGTATGGGATCCGTTATCCAGAAAACGGAGAGGCCATCTCCCATAGACTTTATTTTATCCAAATGATCTAGATTTTTTTTTAAATTTCCTTTTTCTCTGTAATAATAAAACAGTAGCTTGTACTTGATCCAAACTAAGAAATAATTAATCCTTATTGGAAGCAAAACCAGCCTATTGGGTTTATTTCATGTTTATATGATTTTCTAGTAGACTTAAGGTATGAAGATCCAAATTATGGAAAGATCTGTTATCCAGAAAACCCCAGGTCCAGAGCATTCTGGATAACTGGTCCCATACCTGTATAAAGAAATATAAACTATAAAAATAGCCAAACCATATTCTTATTAATTTCTGTGCCCTCGTTATGTATCACCTTTAACTCTTGATGGCAGATATGGATAGTCTTAATTGAACATCATTCCTGTAGGAGGCTCTTAATTCGATGAACAGAATTAATTACCGAGTCTCTTCATACGGCAGTCTCATGTGACTATAAATTCTTTACATTTTTGCAATGGAAATCTGTTATATTTGGCTTTTTGCCAACTGCTTAAGAAACATAAAAAATAATTAGAGATTTTTAGAGTTTGGTGAAGTGAAGTATCGGGACATTTCAGTAACAATCCTGGACTGCGGGTTGCGCTGTCAAAATCGAGACAGTCCTCTGAAAAACAGGACATTTGGGTTTGCTATATATGCACCCGATTATAGCTGCAAATACAGCATCTTGACTAAATACTCTGGATATAATGTATACTTCTCTATAATGCCAATCTGTGGCCTGTGCTGTATGGTATTCATGCCCGCCATCAGGGGGGCACAGGGGGTACAACTGTGCTGGGCCCGGGCCTGAAGGGGAGCCCAGCTGTGCTGCAGTTTTCGAATTAGCCAGGCCCCCCTTAAGTGATGCGCCGCCAAAGACCAGAAGAACTGAAGAATCAAATCGCCGAAGACCCAAAGTTGCGAAAAAGACCCGAAACCCTGAAAAGCCCCGAAGTTGAACTCCTGAAGCCGCAAAAAGACCCAATACACGAATGGAGCCGAAGCTGAATACCCAAAGCCATGGAAAAACCCAAAGCCACAAAAAAGACCCGAAGCCACAAAAAAGACCCAAAGCAACAAAAAAGACCCAAAGCCATTGAAAGACCCGAAGCCACTGAAAGACCCGAAGCCTGAAAAGATCTGAAGTTGAACAAATGAAGCTGTGAAAAGACCCCGAGCCACGAAAAGAGCCGAAGCCGCAAAAAGACCATAAGCCACGAAAGGAGCCAAAGAAGCTGAAGAAGAACCTACGGTAAGTTCCATTGAACACCAATGTTTTTTTTTTTTTTCATTTTATTAAACCCCTGGCCACCAATGTTGTTTTTAAATTATTCTATGGGGCCCCTGACCACTAATGTTTTTTTTAAAAACTTTTATGGGTGATCCTGGCCACCAATGTTTTTTTCTCAATTTATAGGAGGGCCCTGACCAATTATTTTTTTTAACTTGTCAGGGGCCCTGCCTACCAATGTTTTGTTTTTTTAACTTTTTTGGGGGGCCCTGGCACCAATGTTTTATTTTTTAACTTATAGGGGGTTCCTGATTTTTTTACTGTGGTGTGGGCGGGATCTAGGGTGAGGCTTGGGGGCCAGGCTGGGGTGGGCCGGGACCAAGGGGCCCAGAAAATGTTGCTGTACGGGGCCCTGTGATTTTTAATGGCAGCCCTGATGGTATTATTAGGGTGGACCCATGTTTGACGTCCCAAATCAGTGTAATCCAAATGAGTCATGTTAACTTTTTCTTAAGCAAGTAGATAGCACTTGGGTATTATTTATAAAGGGTGTCACTAGCAGAGTGTGAGTCAAGGTGAGAACGAAACCCCTCTATTAGCTCCTTTGCCATTTTCCTTATCAGCTCTTGATGCAATATCTTTAATTTCTCTATTCTGAATGTACTGTATCTACTGGGGGGGCACAGTGCTCAGTCGATATCCACCTGTAAATAAGTCTTATCACACCTCCCTTATTTGCTGTTCTCACCCACTAGGTCAGTATCTGTTGTGCTGAACTCAAATTTCATCTGCTGTGTGTTTCCCGCATGGGAGAAGGAATTCAGGAGTTTAGTTTAGAAGGAATTCAGGATTTAGTGTGAGACAAATACAACTCATTGGCTCGGGGCGGCTGCTGCTTAAGTGCTTTATGGGAGCCAGTAACTCAAAAAAGCACATTGCAGGTATGTGATCTGTTATATACAAACCTTTATATTCTGGTCCTCTTTTATTCATATTCCAGTCATTTATATACGGTACTTCAAGGCATGGTTGCTATGGTAATTTGGACCCTTGAAACCAGAGTGCAGAAATTGTAAACTGGAGAGCTGCTGAATAAAACCCTAAGTAACTAATAACCATAAAAAATTAAGACTATATCACTCTGTAACTAAAAGTTAATCTAAAGGTGAACAGCCCCTTTAATGAATATGGTTAGAAATGCTGTATTTTATATACTAAATATAATGCACCAACCTTAAGGTTCAGCATTTTTATAACAGTAATTAACAAGGCATTCAAACTCACCATCTTGGATTTTGTTAGGAGTGTCAGTGGCTCTGCACATGCTCAGTCTGGTCTGGACGCCTGTTGAGAAGCTACGTTTAGGGAGCTGTGGAGTCGGAAGCAATTTTGGGTAATTGGAGTCGGAGTCGGCAAAAATGTTCCTATACCCAATAACTTTAAAAACAGGCACTGAAAATAATCAAATCAGATTTAAGAGCTTCTATGGAGGAGGATATGGCAGGAGCAATTCTGTTTCTAAGAACAATACTTTAGTTAATTTTGGATTGTATGTAGCAGCTATTCTATACCTATCATGTTCAGTTAATTTGGGATGCACAGAATCCACTATCTTGGATTCGGCTGAACCCACGAATCCTTCGCGAAAGATTTGGCCGAATACCGAATCGAATTCAAATTTGCATATGCAAATTAGGGGTGGGAAGGGGAATTTTTTTTTACTCCCTTGTTTTTTACATCCCTAATTTGCAAATGCAAATAAGTATTTGGTTCGGCAGAGCAGAAGTATTCGGCCAAATCCGAATCCTGCTGAAAAAGTCCGAATCCTGGATTCGGTGCATCCCTACAGTTAATATATAAATTGTTTTAGGATGGATTTCCAATAGTTTTTTTGGTGTTTGTAATTTAACTTTGATTTTGGTTTAGAATCCCAAAGGATGTGGTTTCTATTTTTAGGCTTTGGCATAATGCCTTGTATGTTGTGTACTAAACTCTTTCAAATCAACATGGAAAATACAATCGTATATTAAAGGCACAATAAAAAAATGAAAGCATTTGAAAGTAGTTAGCATGCACTAGTAAAAGCGGTGTGCTTGCACAGATTACCTATCAAATAACAGATAAAACAACATTCTCTTGGACAGGGCTTATTTATTACGGTATGCGCTATTTAACCTGTGCCTTTTCTCCTTTTTTCTGAATGGCTGCCCCCATGGCTACCCAGCAGCCTGTTTGTAATACTAGTCTTTCTGAACAAACCCAGCAGATTTACCAGTGCAGGGCAACATTACATTATATTTTAATTACTTTGATACACTTTCAGTTGTTGGAGTTACTGTTCCTTTAAAAACAGAAGTGTAGGAGGTATCATAAAATGAGGAGTCGGTGTCTAAGGATTTATGTATCAAATTATCGAGGAGAAAATTAGGTTCATCTGTCATATACGTTGATGCTACAAGGCTGATAATTTAATTATAATGCTGGTTTTAGAGCTGCCATGTAATGAGAATCTGAATGTATTACTAATCAGCCTTGTATTGTGATGTTAATATTCTATATATACTGTATAGTGTGAATCCGCCCCTAAGCTCAGGTAACTGGTAGCATGGGAATCAGCAGAAATGAAGTTGGGGAGCTAGTGGGGCCTATTTGGAAAAAAACAGATCTTCACTGCTCAAGGGCTGTTGTTGCCTTGGGCTGGTTCAGAAGCCCGAAACATAATGTGCTGGATTCCTACTCTACTTCTTTGTTTGGTTTTACTTATACTTTAAAGCAGGGATCCCCAACCTTTTGAACCCGTGAGCAACATTCAGAAGTAAAAGGAGTTGGGGAGCAACACTAGCATGAAAAATGTTCTTGGGGTGCCAAATAAGTGGTGTGATTGGCCATTTAGTAGCCCCTATGTGGATTGTCACCCTACATTGAGGTTCTGTTTGGCAATACATCTGTTTTTTATACAACCAAAACTTGCCTCCAAGCTAGGAACTCAAAAATTAGTACCTGCTTTGAGGCCACTGGGAGCAACATCCAAGGGGCTGGAGAGCAACATGTTGCTCACGAGCTACTGGTTGGGGACCACTGCTTTAAAGTATCATCTAGACAACTCCAGGTCCCAAGCATTCTGGGCAATGTTAATGGTAAAGGTGCTACTTTGTTGCTCTACTTGAAACATACCCAGTGTTTGGGTTCTCACTTTCTGTGATATATATATGCCTTTTGTCTAGTCACGATTTTCAGCGCAGGCGACTATGCCTGATTCATTCAGCTTCTTCTTAAATTATTCATACGCTCTGTCAGGTACAGATGAGTGTTTTGAATGAGTCTGTTGGAGAGCAAAGAAGAAAGGATACAGAGCTGGATGGGCTGCGTGTATATTGAGATGTTGTTCTTTTCTGTGCCGAGGCAAATTGATCTTGAGACGTGAGTGTAGGCACTGCGAGTCCATTACAGATGTGAGCCTGAATAAAGGGACAGCATGCGGTGGCACGGCAATTGTAACTCTACGGCTCATGGCACAGCATCGGGGAAAAGTGGTGGACAAAGTGCCCCTGCCCTTCTGGCTACTGCTCCTAACCGGGCATTGATTTGTTGGGTTGCAAATTTTTATGGACAGCATACTGACATACCTCCCAACATTTTGGAAGTAAAAAGAGGGACAAAAAAATTTTCTGCACGTAGCACAGTGAATTTTTGACCACACCCCTTTCTGTGGCCCCACCCCCTAATTACCATGTTCATTTTACAAAATTTGGCAGGTTATGAAAGTTTGAAAATAATTCTCCTTTTCTAAACTGTTTTTTTGGTGTCTCAAAATTGTTAGAAGTATCTTATTTGCACCTGTTAACTGTTCTGTGGTCTCTGCTAAAAGCCAATTAAGTTAGAGACTTTGTTTCTTTTTATGGCTGTTCAGGGCAGAGAAAATAGGGACTTTCCAGTACAAATGAGGGACTCTGCAGGTTGAGCTGTCAAAAGAGGGACTGTCCCTCCGAAAAAGGGACAGTTGGGAGGTATGCATACTGATTTTGGACAATGATGATAGACAGAAGGCAGCCTCTGTCAGTGGAAGAGTCCAATGACTTCCCTAGCACAGGTTGCGAGTAGCCGACTAGGTGAGGATGCTGTCTGAGGGGTGCAAAGCATAGAAATCTGTGCCCCCTTAATGTTCAGAACAGGCCCAGGACAGGAGTTCAGCAAGTAGTCACTGCGTGGTATCTAAAACTTTGGCACCACCCAGTGATTTTGACAAATCTCCTCAGTAAAGCTGGCCATAGATGTGCAGATTTGAGCCTAATATCTTACGGCAAATGTTCCGACCTGCAACTAACCATTCAGATTAAATATAGTAGTTTAGGAACAAATCAGACTATATTCTGGCCATGACAGCAATCTAAGGCTAGGTCCAGAAGAGTTGGATTTCAGCCTGCGGAGAAATGCAGGCTGAAATTCCGCTCCTCCGCTGCTGCCCTTCTTCCCAGTGCACATGCACCCGAAAACATAACCTCCACTCTGGTGCAGACAGACATGGCGGATTTTGGTGCTGAAACATGAGATTTTGCATTTCGTGCCCAAATCATAGTCCACGTGTTGTCTGAACTACAAACCTCCACAAAACACCCTGCTATAGACAATACTTGGCGTTATCTTTGCTAAAACACTCCCTCGAAAATGTATACAAAGGCATGGTGAGTAAAAAATAAAAATGCTGCTAAAACTGGTTCCTTAGCAATCTTTCGATGTCTTAAAATTGTGTCTACAGAGTTTCATTTGGTCAGTAGTGCTTATATGAAATAATAATAATAATTCCAGTCCTTCTCCATATCTTAATAGCTGCTTTATACATGCCGCTGAGCGGGCTGAGCGCACAGAGAGACTAAACAGCCATAACGAGAGGAAGGTCCATGGCAATTACTGTTATGAGAAGGTCTTGGAGAGCATTTTAAATAAATTACTCCAAAGCATCAGGGCTCCTCCTGAATAGAAGATGTGTCTTAATCCTCTGCTAAAGTCACTGGTCTGGTCCCAGCAGTGATTATAAATACAGCTGTTTATTCGTGTAATGTGTACCAAGCTCCAGCCTAGCCAGCATACCTGCTCTTTCACCTGCTTTGTTCTTCCATAGCCAGGGGAAAAAAAAAATTACTTGGGAGCAGATTTATCAAGGGTCGAAGTGAATTCGACGGAACTTTCAAAGTAAATAAATTCGAAATTTAAAGTAATTTTTTTCGGTACTTCGACCATCAAATGGGATACTATGACTTCGACTTCAAAGTAAAATAGTTCGAATATTCGACCATTCGATAATCAAAGTACTGTCTCTTTAAAAAAACTTCAACTTCAATACCAAATTAAACCTGCCGAAGTGCTATGTTAGCCTATGGGGACCTTCTAGGGCAGTTTTTGAAGTCGAAGAAAAATCGCTTGATCGATCGCGGAAATCCTTCGTATTGTTCGATTTGAAGTATTTAATCGTTCGATCGAACGATTTTACTTCGACCGCAAATGGCCAAATTCGATTAAAATAAAACTGCAACTTCGAAATTAGACCCTTGATTAATCTGCCCCTTGAAATACAGGAAAATGCAAAATATTTCACAAAAAGGAACATTCAAAAAGAAATATACATGTGTTTTAAGGAAAAATACAAAGGTCTGTCAAGATTTATTTTGTGCTGACAAAAGTTATTTTGTGAAATAACTGTTTCCCTTTTTTGTTTTTGTATTCACAGAATTAATTTTGTGCTGACCAAATGTATTTGTTGGCTATAGAATCGTGGTGTCCATAGAAATTAATATTATCCTGACAACATTTTTGGACTATAGAATAGTTTATGGAGTAAATTTTATTCTGGCAAAAAATATTTGGGTACTATAGAATTGTTTTTTTTTTGTGTTCAAAGAATTAAATTTGTGCGGACTAAATTTAAATTGTGACCATATTTTCTTTCATTTACAAAATGCATTTAGAAAATGCATTTAGAAAATGCATTTAGAAAATGCATTTAGAAAATGCATTTACAAAATGCATTTACAAAATGCATTTACAAAATGCATTTACAAAATGCATTTACAAAATGCATTTACAAAATGCATTTTTATTTACAGAATGCACTGGATACATCTGGAACAGTGTATTTTTTTGAGTAGTTCCATATCAGTAAGATTTTGAACAGATAGGATTCAGCACAATCAGTAGACATGTAAAGCACTGTAGTATTAGAATGTACTCAGCTGTGCAAAATATAATATCCACTGCCTTCCATTCACCAGTATTGATTGTGTAGTTTACAAGGAAAGAAAGTGCTTCCTTAAATATTTTATTAGATTTCCAATTACTGGATTTTTGTGGTTTAGAGAAGAAACGCATAATTTGCTCAGCATCTCACCGATGTTGGTCGGTATTTAGCGATTCTCAGCTAAATGAGTTTTGTGATGTTTACAAAGTGATTACATTTTCTATATAATTATCCCTTGCTGTAACAAAAGGCTATTTACATTATATATGATTAAACACTTTCAATATTAATAATGGTTTTAACTTGATATCTCTGATGTTATATACACATGGGGGTTTGGCCACTGCTGCTTTTCTTGGAAAAACTAGGACTAATAAATAATTGCAGGTCAATTCCAGTCAACCACAATGGCAAACGCCATGAGTCTTTCGCCTCACACACTCCTTTATCATCAGAAAACGTGTTGGTGCTTTGATGTAAAATTGGATCTGGATGACTTTCATTCACTTGGAGAGCTGATAACTACATTAAGGGCAGAGACACACGGTCAGATTCGGGGAGATTAATTGCCCGGCAAAAAATCTCCTCTTCATCAGGGAGACTAATCTGCCTTCCCGACGCCTAGAATGAAAATCACCAGCGGGATTTCAGAGCGCTACATTTCCGAAGTTGCCTCACGAGGAAACTTTGGGCGACTTCGGAAAATGAAGCAATCCGAGTGCCATCCCACTGGCAATTTACATTCTAGCCAGCGGGAAGGCAGTTTGGGGAGTTTAGTCGCCCGAAGAAGAGGAAATTTGTTGCCATGCGACTAATCTCCCCGAATCTGACCATGTCTCTGCCCTTAGGCTTCATGAGTACCTATTATCCAGAAGGTTTGGGACCTGGGGTTTTCAGGATGAGAGGTCTTTCTGTAATTTGGATCCCTATACTAAGAGCAGAGACACACGTTCAGATTCAGGGCGACAAATCTCCTCTTCTTCGGGGCAACTAATCTCCTCGAACTACCTTCCCCTGCCTTCGGAAAAGGAAGTACTCCAAGTGCCATCCCGTCGGCAATTTACATTCTAGCCGGCGGGATGGCACTCGGAGCGATTCGTTTTTTCCGAATTTGCCTCACAAGGAAACTTTGGGCAACTTCGGAAAACGAAGCATTTTGAGTGCCATCCTGCCGGTGATTTCAATTCTAGCCGTTGGGAATGCAGTTGGGGGAGATTAGTCACCCCGAAGTAGAGGAGATTTGTCACCGGCCGACTAAGCTCCCCGAATCGACCGTGTGTCTCTGCCATAGCAGTCTTCTAAGAAAATGTAAACATTAATTAACCCCATGAAGATTGATTTGTCTCAAATAAGGATTAATTATATCTTAGTTTGGATCAGTTACAAGACACTGATTTATTGTTACAGAGAAAAAGAAAACCATTAATTAAAATTGTCATTATTTGATTAAAATAGTGGGAGATGACTGCCTGGTAATTGGAGCTTTCTGGATAATGGATCCCATATCTGTATAACTAAAGGGGGTTCCAAAACAACCGTAAACCAAATAACCAAAAAAACATGAAAGGACCTATTGACTAACATATGAATAGTATTTATTGTATTATTTCTCATTAAAATGGGTGTTTCCTCCCAACTTTTCATGTTTAGGAACAGTTGTTTTTAGAAAAATGCTTTTGAGCATTTTTTTGTTCACTCTTTCCCCACAATTCCTGTTATTTATCAATATTTGACATGGAGGGTTTTTTTACTGTTTTTTTATGCCTAATCAAATGGCACATCAGTTGGTTTCTCCTCCAGTGAGAAATATAGCAGAGGAGTGAACTGCTTGATATTGTCCTGCGTGTGTAGTAAGTGACAGGAGTGATAGCTGTCTGACTCTGCACAATTTTCACAACATTCAAATGTGTGTTTTTGGGTTGAAAATCTACCCCAGGGCAGTATCATCCAGAGTCTGTATTTTCTCCACAGTATAAGTCATGTTTACCAACATTGGAGATAAATATCTAAATCGCTAAATAATGACCAACGTTGGTGAAATGCTGAGTTCTCCGGAGAGATGCCCATAGCAACCAATCAGATCTTTGCTTTTGTTTTCTAACTTGTAGGTGTCATTAAATCTAATTGTTGATTGGTTGCCATGGGCAACATCTCTGGGGATACTTATCTTCAATGTTCATAAACATGTCCCTAAACATGTTAAAGGGGTTGTTCACCTTTAAATTCAATTTTAGTATGATGTAGAGAGTGATATTCTGAGACATTTTGCAATTGGATTTCATTTTTTATTATTTGTGGTTTTTGAGTTATTTAGCTTTTTATTTAGCAGCTCTCCAGTTTGCTATGTCAGCCATTTGGTTGCTAGGGAACATTTTACCCTAGCAACCATGCACTGATTTGAATAAGAGACTGGTGTATGAATAGGAGAAGCCTGAATAGAAAGATAAGTAATAAAAAAGTAGCAATAAAAATACATTTATAGCCTTACAGAGCATTTGCTTTTTTGATGGGGTCACTGACCCCCATTTAAAAGCTGGAAAGAGTCAGAAGAAGAAGGCAAATAATTCAAAAACTATAAAACATAAATAACGAAGGCCAATTTAAAAGTTGCTTGGAATTGGCCATTCTATAGCATACTAAAAGTTCACTTAAAGGTGAACCACCCCTTTAAGGGGTCCTTGCCTCTAAATGGGTTCTTTTAGCTTCTGCATAGTGAGTGTTGCATTTTAACAGCCTCTGCCTCTTCTTATAATTTATACTCCTCTTTTTGGGAGCCTGGCTAAAGCATAAAAACTAAATGGCTACAGAGATTCCATCTTGGTTTTTGAAGTAGTGAAAGTTGCACTATAAAAGGGGTCGTTCGCCTTTCAATTAACTACAGTAGAACCCCCATTTTACATCCCCTGTTTTTATGTTTTCCCTCATTTCACATTGCTGTTTGTGGTCCCACCTATATATTATGAATAATACATTTCCCTGATTTTACATGTTCCTGGATTTTACATCTTTTTTTTCTGGTCCCCTGAAAAACATAAAATGGGGTTCTACTAGTAAAAAGCAGAGAGTGATATTCTGAGATAATTTGCAATTCGTTTTTTTATTGAACTTTTTATTCAGCAGCTCTCCATTTTTGCAATTTCAGCAATCTGGTTGCTAGGGTCCAAATACCCTAGCAACCATGCATTGAGTTGAATAAGAGACTGGAATATGAATAGGAGAGGCCTGAATAGAAACACAAGTAATAAAACGAAGCAATAACAATAAATTTGTAGCTTTACAGAGCATTTGTTTTTAGATGGGGTCACTGACCCCCTTTTGAAAGCTGGAAAGAGTCAGTAGAAGAATGCAATTGAAAAGTTGCTTATAATTAGCCATTTTATAACATACTAAACGTTAACGTATAGGTGAACCGCCCCTTTAATATAAATGTGCAGGCACAGTGTTGGAGTGAAGTAAATGGTTAAATCTAATGTAACAAATACGGTAGCAGAGCTCAAGTGATATCTGTCAACGCTGCGTTTCTCTCACATTTTGAAAACGTGCGACTCAAATTTAAAAAAAATATGTTAGATTGGGAAAACTTGTGAAATCAAAATGGTGCACAGAAAACACGGCTTGCTACATGTTTTTGTAAGAAAGCCTTTTGCAGTTGTATATAGAAGGAATCAATACCAGCTGATACCTGGGTATTACTATAAAATGAAGTTGCCAAGGTGATGAGTTTAGACTGCACTTTTGTGCTCTGGTCACGCCGTCCCTCGGGCTTTTGATCTGCTGCTGCTATCACAGACTGTCTGGAGTAGGAATAACTGGATTCTCAAGGACAACCCACAGAGAAAATATTTCAAGATATTGGGGTCTGAGGGTGCAGCAGCTGTTTTATAGGGGACATAAGTGACTCCAAACTAGGAAGCTGATCGTTAAAGGGGTAGTTCATCGTATAGAATGGCTATATAGTAACATAGTAAGTTAGGTTGAAAAAAGACACACGTCCATCAAGTTCAACCTTTTTACTTTTTTTTTAACCTGCCTAAATGCCAGTTGATCCAGAGGAAGGCAAAAAAACCCATCTAAAGCCTCTCCAATTTGCCTGAGAGGGGGAAAAAATTCCTTCCTGACTCCAAAATGGCAATCGGACAAGTCCCTGGATCAACTTGTACTATGGCTAATTCTAAAGGTGGCCAAAGACGTTACAATTACAATCTTTACACACGTGTAGAGCTGAATTGTCAGATATACAGGTATAAACAATAGAATTCTACCTGTATCTGATGATTCAGCACTAACAATGGCCGATGTTCGGGTGCCTTCAACGGTGCCCAATCAAAATTTCCGGCCAGCCCGATTGATGAGCCGGTTCGTCTCCCACTATACACGCACCCAATATCGTACTTAAATATATTTAGTACAATATTGTCCATGCTTCTATGGCCACCTTAAGCAACTTTTCAATCGGCCTTCATTTTTTTCTTTTTTATAGTTTTTAAATTATTTACCTTCTTCTGTCTCTTCCCAGGTCTCAAATAGGAGTCACGGACCCTGTCTAAAAAAACAAATGCGCTGTAAAGTTACAAATGTATTGTTATTGCTAATTTTCATTGCTCTTTTTTTTATTGGAGGCCTCTCCTATTCATATTCCAGTCTCTTATTCAAATCAAGGCATGGTTGCTAGGGGTAATTTAGGGGTCCGTTTACTAAAGTGCGGTAAATCTGACTTTAAGTTTCCGCATGTTATCGCTGAGAATATTTTTACGCCAGAATATTCGCAGCGACTAAGTTTACTAAGCAGCGATACGCTCAGAAGTCATTGCGATCACTTGCGGTAACTACGTTAAGGAACCATCTTACGTTAGCGGTAATTTTAGCGAGTTGCGAATATTCTGGCGAAAAATTAAGTTTTTGCGAATATTTATGCTATAAAATAGTCTTGTTTTATGGCGGTTATTATGGCAATTTTTACTGTGACATTTATGGCCAGAAATGCATCTTCAAAACTCATAAACTTTATTGACTAATGATAATACCATCCAACAACATTACCAGAGTAACATAAATCAAACATGTCTGCATCATATAAACCCTTCTGCCAATAGAATCATAGGAACAAGAAATGATACCAGTCAATCTCTTTGCTTCATAGAAATGCACAGTTTAATGTAGCCAATCACAATGAAACCAAAAAAGTGTAGAGGCTGATGAATCCTTGGACTGTGATGCCGCTGCCAATAATACGACTCTGAGCTGAAACTGCTGCTGTTGCACCAGATAGAAGCAGAAGCCAAAACATCCTGTCAGCAATAGCTACAGATCTCTCTCCTGTCAGCAAAGAATGATGGGTAAAAAAAATAAGTATTATGGGATATTTCCTGCCCCTTGAGAATTTTCTGGCGAAAAAAATACTTTTACGCCACTACATAGGTGGCGGTAAAAGTTCGCGAATATTCTGGCGTTAATTTTGTCTTTAGCACATTTCGCTGTTTAGTAAACCATGCGTTAATGTGTACGTAGCGTTATTTTCAGCGAATGCGATAACTGGCGAACAATTATTCTTGCGCAAGAAAATTCGCAAATTTATATTTACCGCAGGTTAGTAAACTGGCGATAACATATTTGGCGACAATTCTGTCTATATATTGTGCGAATATTTTTAACGCACTTTAGTAAACGGACCCCTATGAGCCTAGCAATCAGAGTGCTGAAACTGCAAACTGGAGACCTGCTGAATAAAAAGCTAAATGACTCACCATAAATAATAAAAAAAATGAATGCCAATTGTAAATTGTCTCAGAATATCACTCTCTATATCATACAAAAAGTTCATACAAAGGTGAACAACCCCTTTAAGTGTGCTCTTCTATAAAAGGGTTATTTATCAAAGTCCGAATTTATCGCAATATTTTCTGCTACAAACTAAGATTAAATCCACTCGGGTTTTCTATGCTAATTTATTATTACATTTTCCTGAAAATTTGCTTTGCGGTAAAAAATAAAATCTGGTTTTTTTTTGGATATTTTCATTAGATTTTCACGATTTTTCAGAATTTTCACAGAAAACCCAGCGCACAACAAAAAATCATTTTGACTTCTCCCATTGACTTATATGCAACCTCGACAGGTCTGAGATGCCGGATTTTCAGATTCAGACTTTTCCATCCTCGGGGTTTAATAAATTCTGAAAAATTCGTTATTTTTTTTAAAAAAATCTAATTTTATTAAAAAAAAATCATAATTTTTTTGTGATTTTTGCATTTGGAGTTTAGTAAATAACCCCCTAAGTGTGCTCTACATCTTTCTTCTATTGTTGGTGGCCCTGTGGTTGCTCATTGTACACTGGTTCATGGGGTAATGGCAGATGGGGCAACTGTTTAGTACCCCAAGCCTTTTCTTGCGCCACTAGAGGGGTGTGGTAGTAACAAATCAGTAAAAATCATCCACATTCTACATCAATGGATCCTAGTGACAATCATGCTTTGTTTAAAAAATCACATTGTTGCATTTTTCCACAATACACCCCAGTAAGTCTGTTTCAGCAATGGGTGGCATTTCCCAATGACTTTAGATATGAGTGATTTCTAGCATTTGTCATCTTTTCATGGAATAAAGTTGGCCATACATGTGGATCTCTGCCCAAAATGGTCAAATGTACAGTGGGCCAAATTTAGTTGGCTCCAATCCAATGATTGGATCATACAGTGGAAGTACAGGGACCTGAGCGCATAATCTTCTTATGTTATTCTTAGATAGATGTCTGCCTAATTTTGGGCCAGATATTGGTCAGACAGGCTGTCCCATGCGCCCCATACACACGTAGGCAGCTTTTATCAGTCCATGTATAGGCAGCTTTAAAAAATGCCCAAGGGCCTTTTTGCACCAAGAGAAAAACTCAGTTCAGGCAAGTCCATTGACATTATCTAAAGTGCATAATTTCTAGTAATGATCAGTTCCAGATTATCATGCCCCAAAATATTTCCCACCTCTGTATTTTGAGGCCCATGCCAAGATGTCATGAAAGTAGTAACACAGTGGGGCTCATTTATAAATTTCGCACATCGCACGGTAAAAATATTTTCCCTGCGCATGGTTATATTTATAAACCGGGATAAGAGTGGTGTATTTAATGTGCAAACAGAATTGCAAATTTTTATTCGCACTGCAATTGTTCATAGGGGCTTTTTAAATATGGTATAATCGCAAATTGCGAATATTTATGCAACACAATCTGCGTTTGAGTTGTGCCAGAACTTTGGTGGTGGAGAAAATATACGTAAATTGCGAATTATAATTACTGTCAACTCTATTTTCGTGAACAACGACCTTGCACAATCGCAAACACCCATGTCATTTGTGAATATTTTCTGCGCAGTGCAAGTTCGCAAATAACGGAAAGACAGACACGGCAGTGCAATATTTCAGGGCTCAGGGAAAAACACGATCAGTACAACCATTTGCGAATAAATATGCACTGCGCAGACTTTATAAATGACCCCCAGTGTTTTTAATATTGCTGTAACATTTTGGGCCTCACAGGGCCCTTTCTCAAACGTTGCCCCTTTTTTTTGTCTACCTGCACATGAGCTAATAAAACCACAACGTTGAAAGTGAACTACAACTAACAGTGTGCTGCAGTCATTGGACTTTGTATCAAATTCTCTTGACCCGTGGCAGGTTAGGTTAATTACTGCTGAGCACTTGGTCCTCAAGGATTTTGCACTAGGTTGAGCACTCTTATATTGTGTGTAATATTGCTGTAGACATTTTTAGCCAGGAAGAAAGACCCTAATCATAAAGATTAGGGTCTTTCATTGATTTATCATAAAGAGCAAAATGTGCTGACCCCCCAAAAAATCATACAATCATAGCCCCTTGCAGTCAGGTGACATGGTGGTGCCTTGAGGTGGCCAGTCAGTAGAACCATATAAATGTACCTATGCATTAAACATCTCATACAGATGGAGCAAGCTTTAAAGATTTTGGCAAACATCGCTACTCCCCTTTCCCTCACTTTTCCTCCTGCTCTCAGTAAAGCCCACGCATTACACATACATTTGTTAAAACCAGATTTTTCTTTCAATTTGCCTTCAGGCTCCGAGACTCAAATCAATACCAATTTATTTACGGACATGACTGGAGGCTGCAGAGCTGGATGTGACCTTTCAAGGAACTTCATAGCTATCCCAATGTCTGACTGCTCCAAAGGAAAAGCTGGAGTTCAATACATTGGCATCCCACCTATACAAGTGGGACTCTGACTTGCATGTAACACAGCTCATTGTTGTCTGCTGGCCTACGACCCCATGATATTTCTTATAAACACACAGACATAACAGGAAGTGCACATTGTGGCTCAAAAAACAATGCCCCATAAATAGCATACATAATCCTCCATTATTAATACTTCCTTTTCATTCACTTCTAATGGAATCTCCAGCAGTTGTGAATCCTTGGACACCGGCCTGTGTGTCTTGTGTGTTAACTTTATATTTTGTTGGAAAGTGGTCTGTTTAGATATTTTTGGGGAGGTTGTCCGAGCTGCCCTGTATATAGTGAATAAAGTATCCCCTCTTGTAAAATATAAGGATATTATAAGTTACCCAGGAGTTTCATAGCCATATAAAAGCATAAGGCCGAAGGCCGAGTGTTTTTATACAGGTTACGGAACTCCCAAGGTGACTTCTAATATCTTCATATTTTGCAACAGGGTTACCGTATATACTCGAATATAAGGCGAGTTTTTCAGCACCCAAAATGTGCTGAAAAAGTCTACCTCGGCTTATACTCGAGTCAATGGCTGCACTTCAGCAGAACACACTGCATGCGCACGCCATTCACTTCCTACCCGGCCTGCATCTCCCCAGCACCTCTTGCTCACGTGACGTCATCAGAGTAGTTCCTCCTACTGCAGCCTCCCCACCACTGCAGTCCTGCAGTGCCTCGTGTCTATCTTCTGACACAACTCATTTCCCAAGCACAGCGTGCTGCTGACACGACGCTGACTCTTGTGTCACATGACCCGAAGCTAGGTCTTCCTCCAGCGTTTATTGGCAGGAAAGCCAATGTTCGCGCCGCAGATTGGTTGAGGAAATAGGAAGTGGCATGACTGAAGTCATGTGACCTGTGCTAGTTTGCCTGCTATGGAGGGAGAAGATTATAGCGGTTTGCGTCTGATCGGGAAACTCCCTGTAGCTCAGTTCCCACCGGTGAGGAGAGAGGGCGATTGCCGGCTAGATTTATGGTAATAGTCTACTGAGCAGGGTCAGTTTCACGGGAGGGCAGAGAAGCTTTTGCACTAGGCCTCCAGTAACCCTGGATCCTCAATATTATTTACAATCCATGTAAAATAGATGTTAGATATATTTATTATACTGATCAGGAATGTTAAGCTTGCAGCAATCCAGCTGTTGTTGGACTACACCTCCCACTGTCTCACCAACAGCTGGTTCGATAATTTGTAACCTCTGTCTTCCCTTAAAGGGTTTGTCTATCTTTAAATTAACTTTTAGTAGGATGTATAGAGTGAGATTCTGAGACAACTTGCAATTGGTTTTTATTATTGTGTTTTTTTGAGTTATTTCGCTTTTTATTCAGCAGTTTGCGATTTCAGCAGTCTGGTTGTTAGAGTCTAAATTACCCTAGGCGAGTTCTTCCCTAGCAGAGTGCATGCAGGAGCGTGTGTTCTGCTGAAGATCTCCTAAAATGCATTTCTCACCTCTAGGCTTATACTCGAGTCAATAAGTTTTACAAGTTTTTGTAGTTAAAATTAGGTACCATCGCTTATACTCGGGTCGGCTTATACTCGAGTATATACAGGTACTTTATTTATTATAATAGACAAGTTTCAGTGAGTCATGTGACAGAAATGACATCACTAAACTGTGATTAAAACCAATGACATCACTAAGCACCGTTTATAAGGATATCATTTACAGGATATTCATAGCTCTTGTGTATTATACTATAATTATGTGCAATAGAAAACAGGTCTCGTATATTATAATTATGTACAAGAGAAAATAGGTCTCATTTATGAGGCTTGGGGCAACATGCAGAGATCTCGGTTTTTTTGTACTTTGCCTGTTGCCCCACAGGTTACAAGATACAGTATTTGAGATGAAAATTTACCTGCCTATGCTTACCCCTGGCAAAATGCCCTAAGTTTTCGAATACAAGTCTTTATGAAACTCAATCTCTAAAACATCCATTTTTATAAATGTAAAAATTCCCCCCAAAATAAGTTTGAATGTTAAAAAAATGCAGCTCCCATTGATTTCTATAGAAGCTCTCCTGTTTTTAATGCCAATCTTTATAATATACATTTTTTTTTACATTTTTTCATTTGCTACATCTTGAAAATGGGAGATCCAAAAACATGAATTTGAAAAAATTTGAGATTTAGTTTTTTTTGTCATGGTCATCTTATACTGCAGAAAAACACAATCTTATATTTTAATGAATTTGCCCATTAGTTTCATCAGGAATTCCCTTTACATGTGGCTGCATATAAACTTGATAGACAATAGATAGTACTAAATCAACTAAATCCTCGCTGTCCTAAAACATGCTTTTTTTGTGTCTCCCCAGGTAGGTGGTGGGGGTTGGCAGAGGTAACTGGCATGGTGGGCACTGCAAGGTGCACTTTTCTTGTGGCCCCAGGTAGACCAGACCAACTCTGTTGATGTTAACCCAACTGAGATTGGATCTGAAAAAAAAAAAAAAAATCTAAAAATGATTAAAGCATGGGAATTGACTACTTAAAACTAGCACTAAAATATTACGAGAAAAATTTGGTTCCCCGGGTTATTGCATGCTTTTCTGGCATATGAATGAGCAGAAGGTCCTGTCTCCAAATCTCCAATGGTGTTGTCTATACTTGATCAAGCAAATTGCGGGTTAAATATTATATCTATTTAACTGATGAATGATGAATCGTCACTTTCTGCTAACATCTAAGCTATGTTTAGCTCAGGTACAGCACCCTGGGGTGCATTGCTTTTTATTGCATAAATCAGTATACAATCAATTTAGACTGGCTAGGAGATAATGCAACTTTTATTTCCCACCTGCTTCTGCAGCAGGTTACATTCCCAACCTTCTCTTCATCTGAGCAATTGCTTTTGCCTGATTGTTCATCCTCATTTATCTGCTTGACGTAGGCAGAGAGGTATCTTTCGGGCAAATGAATGATGAGACTTATTATGAGTGTTAAGCAATTACTTATGGTATATTCACATCTCCTAGGAGACCAGGCAACGTTGTCACTCAGATATTTCTTGTTTTTAATGGGAATTCGACTTTCATTGTCATATACACAGGAAGCTTGAAACCTTTAATGAACCGCAAATTTTGCAAAATACCTTTTCAGAATGAATTTTAAAAATATTTTACATCCTATCTATAAGGAATTCCAAGAATTCCAGATAATAAATCCCATGCTCTCGTGTATGTATATAATGTTTATGTATAGCCCAAAAGAAGGTCACATATATATATATTTGTTGTTTTTTTTTTGTTTTTTTCCCCTCCTCCTGTGTCCCCTAAAATCAGAACTATATATACTGTATCTATATATATCTATATATCTATATATCTATCTATATATCTATATATCTATATATATATATATATATATATATATATATATATATATATATATATATATATATATATATATATATATATATATATATATAGTTCTGATGTTAGGGGACACAGGAGGAGGAAATGTCCTTGCCCTGTAGAGCTTACAATTTAAGAGGGCACTTACATACACTGATAGAAAAATATTTTGTAATTATTATCGTGGTTGACAATGATTGACTAGGTCTTGATATAGGGTTGCCATCAGTGTTGGATTGGGGGGTCGTAGGCCAACCTGGGCTACCACCACTGAGGCCCCCATCCCCTCTGCCACAACCCCCTTACTTCCCCTCCACTTCCCTGTCCTGGATTTGCGGCCACAATCGGGGCCCGAGGGAGGGGTGAGATCAGAGGGCAGCATGGGTCATAGACGAGTCTGGGTCTGGGTCTGCGAGGTCCACCCGTTTTTTACCCAGTTTCGGTATTGCAATTACTGCCAATGTTTTCAGAAACGTTGTAATATCCTCTTGTTTGATCTTACCTCATCAGCTGACCTACAGTATATAGTAGAGTGTAATGCCCCTGATATAGGTATGGGATCCGTTATCCGAAAAGCCATTATCCAGAAAGCTCTGAATTACGGAAGGGCTGTCTCCCATAGACTCAATTCTATCCAAATAATCCATATTTTTTTAAATGATTTCCTTTTTCTCTGTAATAATAAAACAGTTGCTTGTACTTGATCCAAACCAAGAAATAATTAATCCTTATTTGAGGCAAAACTAGCCTATTGGGTTTATTTCATGTTTACATTATTTTTTAGTAGATTTAAGGTATCAAGATCTAAATTATGGAAAGATCATTCTGGATAATAGGTCCCGTACATGATGGACTATATATATCTCTATCTCTGCCTCTATATAAAACTATGTATATATGTGCGTACCTTTCAGGAGATGGTATGTTCTTACAACAGTATCTGTTGCCTTATGACCAGTTACAGGGCTGGCTCTAAGCGGTTAATTTACATTGCAGAGAGTAGATGAGATAGTTTGCTGCTAATCCAGGAATTCAATTACTAGCACTTGTGTAGCTTTAATAAACAAATCTGCGCTGTGGGACAAGGCTTACTGGAGCATTTAGGGATGTAATTTCCTGTGATGTAACTTGTATAAAAGTGATTTTGTCTTATGCAACCGACTGGGGGCCAGTGGCCTTAACATCTGGCTGCAGATACATTTAAGATTACATTGGAGAGTTTAGCGGCTTTAATGCTATGGTAATGTGTGCCTAGAGCATAGGAATCAGCAAGGATATTCTATAGCATGAGCGGAAATGTAAAGGACAGATGGATATATACAGGAATTACAAGTAGAATCCTCCATTGATGAGATTAAAACTATCACATTTAAGAAAAAGAGATTCACTGCAGAATTCTGCCACGTGGGATTAACCTCCCCTTTGTAGGATTTCATAGTTTTTGAAATGAATCTTCCCTTTTAATGCATCTACTCTGTAGAAGCAGCATTGTGTATAGAATGCTGCCCTCTCCACCTGGCACCACATTGAAAATTCAGTTTGGGTTGCCACCTTTGCAGAGTCAGACTGGGCCCGCACCCGTCTAAGGTCCATGCTGCCCCCTGAACTGGCCCAGCTTGCCAAGAATGCGGCCGCAACTACTGCACCTTTGTTGGCAACCAAATTTGGACAAAAAGGCAGACCCATGATTTCAGGGGGCCAGTCAGTGATGTTTGGGGTTGGCTATGGTGTTTTGTTTTGATTTGCAGAATGTACAAGCTGGGCAGGAGGTTTTGAACAGGATAGCTCCTTCAAAAATAATATTGCCCAGGTCAAAACTGGATAGGTGGCAACCCTAAATCCAGTAGAAGATGCAGGGTGCAGCTTCAGGGGCAGAGGCCACAGGCCGTGTGTGTATTTGTGTGAAGGGTGGGTAGGGGCGGGAGTGGGTCGCCTGTGTGCCCTGTACCCTGTTTCTCAACAATACAGCGCTGACACAATATCTGTAGGGGTAGTGGCAGTTCTCTGTTCCCCAAAACATGCAGAGAAGTGCCGCAATGCAAATAGAGAAGAAGGCAGTGTGCAAAGTGCAAAAAAATTCCCAATTGCTTCCTTTTTTTTTTACTGCCTTCTGGTAAGTATAGGACCCCTTATGCGTCCCAATATGCTGGAGTATGTATTTGTCCTAAGCTCACTAAACTCAATGATGGATGCCAATATACTAGCAGATTAGAATTGAACAGCTTGTCTTAAATCTTAATTAACAAGAAGGGTCAGTTACCAACAGGTACCTCTGCATCTCTAGACCCACAATAATATTTAATAATTTTGGTGGTTATGAGTAAAAGCCTTGTGTAGAGCAAAGCTTGCCTGTGTTTGTGGATAACATACGGTGCACAATTACTACTTACCCTTAAATTGTTTTGGTATCATAAGAAGCCCTGCTGAGCTCCATTCTTCTGTTCAGTTCGGCATGACTTCTTGCAGCATACAGTATAATCCAACCCTTTGATTCCAAAGCTTTTAATCAGCGTACTTCTGTTTCACATTTATATAATAATCTCCTTGACGTCAATCAAAGCAAAGTTTTTACTTTTGGTCTAGATCAAGATTTCCCGGCAGACATGTCTGTCCAATTTTCTCTTATATAACCCTCTTCTTACGACTCCTGTGATGGCCATTGGCGTTCGCAACCTTGCGTCTTATTTTGAGAACATTCTGTTCCTGTTCATTTCATTTCCTGAGTGAGGCCGAGATGAGTAACACTTTGAACGTGGTTTTAGAAAATTGAATTCTTACAATGTCGTCTGACCAAAGGAGAGCAGTGATTGCGATTGTCGAAAATGGCAGCATTTCTCTTCAAAGCTTGTTATGCTGAAATCCAAGCTGCTCTCCAGTAAATGAAAAAAATTATAATGTGGCCAAGTTTTCCGTCTCTATGCAAGAGGCTTCCTGATAAAATTTTTTAGATGGAATGTCCTGGTTTTCGCCAGGCAGTAGGTATAATAATAAAGCAGGAATATCAGAAATCTATTGGCAGAATTTTAATGATAAATTTAATTTAGCCATGCATCCACAAGTTTTTTACATTTCAGTAAAGTATACAAATGTTCTTGTTTATGGTTGTTTAATAATCTCAGACATATTGGCACCTTGCATGAAGATGATTCCATCAGCAAAGCTTAACTGTGTACAATTGTAGGTCACTCAGTTGTATATGCTATATTGGAGCCTATTTAGAATGGGATAGCCAACCAAAGAAAATGGTGAGGAATATATGAAACCAGTTTGCAGATGCCACTAGGGTTGCCACCTGCCCATTGTTTTATCCCATTTGTCTAGCTGGTAAAATACTAGTCAGGGCCAGTAAATAGTAATCCCAACACATTCTACCTCCAACTTTCCCAGGTCACCTCTCCTCACATCTCATCTATCCCACCTACAACTCTATAAACCTGCCTGCTGTTCACCTAATCTGTGCCAACTC
Organism: Xenopus laevis; assembly: GCF_017654675.1. Classification (NCBI taxonomy): domain Eukaryota; kingdom Metazoa; phylum Chordata; class Amphibia; order Anura; family Pipidae; genus Xenopus; species Xenopus laevis. The sequence goes on from NC_054373.1 coordinate 164,869,956, forward strand.
TGCCCCATTTTACATCACAGCCCCCGCCCCCATTTATCATTATCCAGCCCCTTTTTCCTATGACCCAGTATTACTCATGAGGAAAGGTGGCATCCCTAAGTCAGGTACTACCCAAGGAACTGGTCCCCAACCTGCTCCCCTCTCCTGCCAGCTGGAGCATGCCCTTCTGTCCTGTGCATGCTCCACTAACTGGAGAAGCAAATAACTCTTCCTCTTAGCTTGGCTGTCAGATTTGGCACCAAGTATCCAGTACTAGGCTGGGGGGATTTTTTTATAGCAATTTTTCTGTTTACCATATAAATTGCATGGGCCACCCCCTTAAAGCAGCCATCCTAAGCACGGCCCATGGGTGCCTATATGGTAGATTCGACCCTGTATGGGACCAGGTTAGTGGCCGGGTAGAAAGGGCATGTGCCAAAGGTTCCTCTGAAGGGGACTAAGAATATTTTATATCACAGAAAATAGATATTTTCAGTACAGGCATGTAGTTCAGGGATGTTATACCTGCAGACCTTCTGTACACCAATATAAAGAAAAAAAACTGATAAAGAAATATGATGCACAGAATCCAGGTCAGGTTCCCAATTCTGCAGAATTCAAGAACTTTTGCAATATCCAACTAAAGGTGGCCATACATGGGCAGATCCACTAGTTTGGAGAAGTTTCCAAACAAGCAGCTCTTGCACTGATATGCCAACCTTGAGTGGACAATATTGATCACAAGGCCAGAAATGCAGGTGTTGAGATTGAGGGCCACATTAACAAAGCGATGCAGTCCTTGTTCCAATGGAAAATTTAAGCCTGCCTGATCGACATCTGACTGATATACTCTCCGATAAGCTGCTAAATTTGTCTGTCGGTAGTTTTTCTCGACCCATGTATGGCCACCTTAAATCGTGTCCTATTCCCAGTCAAGTGTTAAACCAAACCTGATAAGAACTTTTTAATATCAGGTGGATTAAAAGAGCTGAATTGGTCATAGATGAGGACACATTAGAATTAAAATTTCAGATTTGGTCAAATGATAGATTTGGTGAATCTGTACAATACTTTACTATGTCCAGGCTTGTGTGATATAGGACTGATTCACATTTGTAAAGCCTTGACACACTGGAATAGTTCTCATTCCTTTTTCATTCTTTTCCAATGCGGAACTACTTTTCCTGTGTTTGTTAATCTTTCTAACCTTATATGAATTCTATATAACTTGCCATTCTTTTTTCTTTGTATGTGTAGTTGATAGCAATCTCGGTTGCACAGTAAAAGCATGCATTTCAGAATGGCCTCTATCTCTTCCCTGGGTCACCAGTCATTCTAGAGAAACATTCAACACTGCAGATAAATAGTAGATTAGCGGAATGTCGCTTTTACTGTTGTGTCCCAAACCTGCACATCCTCTCATCCAATACTCAATTTTCTTTTCAGCTTTGTGAGCAACACATAAGGACACAAGTGATTGAAAACAGCACATTATTAATTCATTGCATTGACCTTGGATCAAAAAATCTACTTTATTTGCCATTGATATATGTGTGTGTGATCCGTTCTGTACTTGTGATGTGGGCATTTCAGGCTACATTATGTACAATGGCGTATTTTTCTCTGCGTTCAGCATACTTGTCTCTTATGTGAACAAGTTCTTGCTCGTTCATGGCCACAATAATTTCAGCAAAACACTTGGATTGAGTATTTATGTAAACATTTCCATACAATGATAGAACTCAAGATATGTTCTTTATATATACAGTATACAGTAGCTACGCTCAAGATACTTGTCTTTGATATAACCCACCCAAGGAATGACTAGACTTAGAGGTTGAAGCAGCCCAGTGGTTATAATGTTAAAGGGCATTCAGGGCACTTTGGGGTAGGGGCACTATAAACAGTTGTTTATTATTGAGAATGTCACCTGCTGACTAGGTCAGCAGGTACATGTGGCAGTGGGAGATTTGGAAGTGAGAGGAGATCCTCCTTATTTACTGTCAGATTCAATAATTCAGACCTTTATACCAAATGGACAATAGAATGTGGCTAAATCTCTAAAGGAGGCCTAGGTTGCATTGGCTAGGGAGCACTGAGATACCGGCCTACACAATTTTAAACATTCATGGTCATTGTTGATGGTATGGCAGTGCTCAAAGACAAACCCACCCATAAGACATTTTGCCTAAGGGAGGAAGAAAATTGGAAAATCTGAAGTAAATTACTAAATTTTGTTGCCTGTAATATAAGGGCAAATTCAGCTATATCAAGATATAAACTGACCCCAATAAGAAACTCTCAGGATCCCGGACCTCACTGATGCTAGGGAAACCATGTCAACTCAACAGGCTTCAAAAAAATAAATAGAAAGACCTTACACCAGGATTGAGTAAATCAGTAAATGTTGCCTCTTGTGATATAACTGTGAATGCAATATCAACATATAAACTGACCCCAATGAGAAACTCTCAGGATCCTGGACATCACCCATACTAGGGAAACCATGTCAACTCAACAGGCTTCAACAATATAAATAGAAAGACCTTACACCAGGATTGAGTTCTATGGGAAGATGTAAATTGGAAAACCTCTTGTAATATAAGGGAGAATGCTGCTATATCAAGATATAAACTGACCCCAATGAGAAACTCTCAGGATCCTAGACCGCTTCAACAATAGGGAAACCATGTTAACTCAACAGACATCAACAATATAAATAGAAAGGCCTTACACCAAGATTGAGTTCTAAAAAGTATTTGAACTGAAGCTACATTATATTAGGGCAGCTGTAAATCAGTATTATCTATCTATATGCTGTTCACTGCCAGTTATCTCTATGCCAAGCAGCATTGTGTCTCCCATTGACTATGCTGAGAAGGAATGTTATTAGTACAAAATAGCCTGTGCTCTCTTACTCTATGCAGCTTTGCTGTATGGATTGAAAGTCAACCCTGTGTATTAAAAGGCTATATTTTTCCATTAGTATGCATTATAAGACATGTCAGCTCTCCTTGACAAAGGGTTGCTGCAATGCCACATGAAGGTCCATGCCTGTTTTTTTCATGTGAGAATCCTTGAGGATAAGTCACTGCATTTAATGGATTGTACCTTGTTAGCCACTACCAGAATCCTTTGATTAGGCTGTCTACTCACAGGGTGATATTGAGGTGTCTGGGAGACGCTGACAACAGGGTGCTCATGGAATATAAATAAGCCCTTGAGACTATTCAGTACTTCTATGTGTTCTTGATAACTGTAACTTTCAAACCAGTGACCTTGCCACTGAGAAAGGGAAAAGAGTCATTATTCATTTACTTTGCCTTCTTGCACAGCGGTTATCAGGACATGATATTCAACATGTGACCTTGAAATGCAAATGAAGCCTGTTATTAATGTGTGGTCTCACCCATCACCATAGCAACATGCTTTTGCCCAAATAAAAGCTGCTTTAGACACATTCCACAGAGACGTTGACGACATTTAAGTAGGTTTATATCTAATTTCAGTATCTCTCATGACATAACAGACTGACTAAGGAGAGCAGTTGACCCAAGAAGGTGTTCTTGCCACCCGTGATTTACTAGTAAACTGCAGTTATTTTGACTCGGCTTGAAATCATTTCGATATTTTGACACTTATAACCACTCAAGGTCATAGGAACTTCTCTAATACAATATTGCACCAGTCTTTCTATGAAACTGCTAGACCAGGTTTCCAAGAACTGTCATAGGAAAATAAAAATAAGTTGTCAGAAATCGGGTTGGCATTTTCTCTGGCCTCTCTTTGTTATCTTTCGTTCCTGTTATGAGCAAATGCACCAGTTATTATTTTTACTGGCTTGGCGTCAAACCTAGTCACCCATGATTTCTAAAGGTTATACTTTATGGCAGATATGTCACATGGCAAGCTAAAAAGACAGTTGCAAGTTGGCTTGGCGAGCTTGTCAATTATAGGTTGGTTGTATGAACTGAGATACTCTATGATGTATAGGTTTGCAGTGATTGGCTGGCTATGATATATCTGTTCAGTAAAGTGTAGTCACAAAACATATTTTAAAAGGTAACCTATATTGGCTCTGATAAAAACGCCCATTAAAGTTAAGCATTAAGTGAAACAAGTTGGCTTACATTTTATCTGTGTCTCCAAAGATGCCCCAGTAGCTCCCCATCTTCTTTTCTGCTTATTCACTGCACATGTTCTTTGCTACTGTCACTTACTGAGCTTAGGGACTAACTCAAAATATACAGTACACATAGAATAAAAATGTCACAATATAAGGCTGATTAGTAATTAATATGGATAATTACTACATGGCAGCAAAGAAACCAACGCAACTATTATCAGAATTTAATAATCAGCCCTGTAGCATCAGCTTATATGAAAGGCCAACCTAAGTTTCTGCTTGATAATTAGTGATGACCCCTAAGCTTAGCTTCTCAACAGCTGCTCAGAGCCCACTGAGCATGTGAGTGTCACAGACACTTTCCAAGATGGTGACCCCCTGTGACAAGTTTGAAGTCCTGGATCATTGCTGCTATTGACAAGCTGAAACTTTAGGCTGGTGTAATAAGTTCAGTATATAAAACATGGCATTTTTATCCCTATTTATTTTTAGGGTTTAGTTCTCCTTTAATGACGTGCTGAGGTACTATATGGGATAGGCACATCTTTAGGTGTGAGCACAGGACTGGGGAAAGTGGTTGGTATGGGTTTCGGAACTCTGAATAATATGAATAGGTACATGTTCATGGTTTAGCCCTATCCCTTGTCTGTTTGCTTAGGTTCATGCTGATGGTAAGTTTATTTGACACAATTTCCATGGATTATGAACTCACAAAGAATCACAACCCTGAACAAAGGAATCACAGAGTTTTTATAGATTTGTAAAAAGGGAGTTAAGCTGGCCATAGATGTTGAGATTTTTAAAAGATCAGAACCTGATCGTGATACCACGATCTTCTCGGAATGATCGTACGAATTTACCATCAACTAAAAAGACCAATTTGCCAGGAAAACAAAGGGGAGCTGCCTGCTTGGCCCTGCAAACATATATAGATTGCACTGGGACTGACAACGTTTTTTTGACCTGGCCAATCAATTTCCTGCCAGATGTCGGCTGAAAAATCGTAAGATGTACGATCGTTCGAATCCCACTAACCACACGATAATTTAGAAGGATTGGTTGGGCTTCCCTAAAATCGGTCGTTCAGCAAGAGAAATCTTTGCGTCTATGGGGAGCTTTAATTGTGGTAGAGCATAGAGATATCACTCCACAACACAGAAAAACAAAGAACTGTTCTTACAGCTTAGCAGGTGGCTCTGCCCTTAAGGCCAGGGTACAAGTGACCAAGACTAGCTTGAGAACAGAATCCATCCAAGTCGGGAGATTGATTATGTTCTGATAGTTGTGCCTGGGCAAAAGAAGGCAGAGATCTGTGACCTCAATAAACAGGCAAATCTTAACTTTTATACCTCCTTTAACTACTACATGAAAAATTTTGTGTTTTTCATTATCGTCAGTCCTGGAGAACCCCTTCCACTCCCTAAACACAGTCAGGTAATGGGCATCAAACAAAGAAACTACCACAATGGCAAAATACCCAACTGTCCGTTTTTCGTGGGATAGTCCCGATTTTGACAGCTCAACCTGCAGTCCCCGATTGTTACTGAAATGTCCCAAGTTTCAAAAAAGAGACGTTTGGCAGAGAGCCCAGAATACTCGGCAGCTGCACTTGGATGCATTTGTAACAATTTAAGATAAGCAAAGATACACTTGTAACTATTTACGATAAGCAGGTCTCTTGGGAGAAATTAGACTTAAAGGGCAATTCACCTTCATTAGCAAAACTTAAATAACACATAAAACCTGACCCTAAATCCCCCAGAAATGTGTTCAAACTTTCCATAGCCTGCCAAATTTTGTAAAATGGATGTGGTATTTAGGGCGTTTGGCCATAAAATGGGCATGGTCAGATCTTTTTGTGCCTCTTTTTATCTTTCAAATGTTGTAAGGTATTCATTAACAAGGTACTTAAAGTCCTCTGTACATGACACCAATGTTATACTATATGGGAGGCTTAGTATGTCTGACGTCTATTTATTTTTCTTTTCATTACATTTGCCAAGGGTTTTGTATTGTTAATTCATATAGAAATACTCATTCTTTCTTTTTTTCCTTCTACTCTGTCCAGTTCCTCTGGGTCAACTTTCAAGCTGTTCATTATGTTCTGAGAGCTGACAAAAGATTCCTTATTGTGCCTTGTGATACATCAGTTTATGTCCTGGAGCCATTTTCTGTAACAGAGATTTGTTTGTTGTTATGATACGTACACAATAGAGAATCTTCTTTTCTTGTGTGTTTATTTTCAAATCCCGGCTGAAAGAAGTATATTTAAAATTAGAAATACACACAAAAATGATTGTGCTAAGTCATGTCACCGGTTATAATTAGTGCTTAGTGATGTCACTTGAAACCTTATTATTTAATTAACAATGTAGTGTAAGAATATAAATTTCCTTGTGCCTCATCAGGGCGAGAAACAGGGGTAGCTAGGGAAGGCGTGTGCCTAGGGTGCAGTTAGTGGGCACATATCGAGAGGGAGCAAGCCAAGCCGGCAAGAGAAGTGGGAAATTAGTATGGACCGAGCTGGGCCAGCAGAAGCAATGTATCTACCAGTACAACCACTTAAGTGAGAGAATTCCACAATTTCTCAGCCCTCACTGTAACAAACCTCTTTTTGAAGTTGGAGCCACCTTTCTTCTGGTCTGAATGGGTGCCCTCATGTCTGCTGGAAGGACCTATTGGTGAATCAAGCAAAAGGGAGTTTATTATATGGTTCCCTTCTCTTCTCAAGCATAAACAACCCCAACTTGGCTAGTCTTTCCCCAAAACTAAAATCCTTTACCAGCTGAGTCCCCCTTCTTGGGACTCTCTAATTCAATAATATCCAGTTTGAGCAATGGAGACCAAAACTGCACAGCATATTCTAGGTGGGGGTCTTACCAGCGTTCTGTAAAGGGGAAAATGACCCTCTTTTCCCACTGATCTATACCTCTTTTAATACAGCTCAAAACCTTGTTTGCCCTTGCAGCTGTTGACAGGCATTGCTTTCTATGGCTATATCACATGATCCCCAGTTGCAGGGACCCAGTAGATGAAATAACCCATGGGCCTGGGGCAACATTTGCTACTTGCATCCTCCAATCATCTAGGGGTTTATTTACTAAACGCTGAATTTATCTAATATTTTATTTAAAAAAACATGACCAAACTCCAATGCTCAATTTGACCTTATTTATTAATAAAAAACTGGAATTAATCAGTTCGGGAAAAAACCTGATATAATCAAGCAAAAAAACTTTTCAGTTTCTAGCAACAGCACTTGAGTAAAAACCCTGAAATGTCCAATTTCTTTCAGACTTTTCTCCTGAATCACTCCATTTTTTCAGGTTTTTGCCCGAAAACCCCAAATTTTTTGGATTTTCAGGCTAAACTCAATACAAAGCACGATATCTTCAAATTGACTTATACAGGACTTCAACCATAATATCTCCCATTGACTTATACAGGACTTCAACAGGTCTGAGATGGCAGACTTTCGGATTCTGTCTTTTTGCAACATAGGGGTATAACAAATCTTGAAAAATTCAATTTTTTTTTTTTCACAAAAAATTTCAGTTTTTGCCCCCAAAAAGCCTGACCAGATAAACTCGAGGTTTAGTGAATTACCCCCCTAGAGTTGCCACTCGGTTAATTTTTGGCCGGTATAACCAGTATTAACCAGTATAACCAGTATTATAACCTAACAAAGGCCAGTATTACACATTTAGGGGCCGATTCACAAAGGGTCGAATATCGAGGGTTAATTAACCCTCGATATTCGACTGGGAATTAAAATCCTTCGACTTCGATATTCGAAGTCAAAGGATTTTAGCGCAAATAGTGCGATCGAATGATCGAAGGATTATTCCTTCGATCGAACGATAAAATCCTTCGAATCGAACGATTCGAAGGATTTTAATCCAACGATCGAAGGAATATCCTTCGATCAAAAAAACTTAGGAAAGCCTATGGGGACCCTCCCCATAGGCTAACATTGACTTCAGTAGCTTTTAGATGGCGAACTAGGGGGTCGAAGTTTTTTCTTAAAGAGACAGTACTTCACCCCCTGCCACATACCCAAGAAAGCGTTACTTGATATAGATCGCACACAATCTGAATTTATTTGGGGGAACAAAACGCCCACACTGTCCAGAGCCACCCTTAATGCTCCACAGGATCAGCTAGGACTGACCTCTCCCAATTATGAACTATACTATCTTGCCTCCCAGGCCTCGCATGCAGCTGGTTGGAAAGTGTTTGACGCTGATAACCAGGCATCCATAATTGAGGGGTTGTATCTTACCTCTGTGGAAAGTTTGCATAATGCTTTATATAGAACACGAAAGGATCTTGGCCCTTTATTGCCTGTAATGGATGCCGCTAAGAGAGCCTGGGATGCAAGTGTGCAAATCACAAAAGCTGATACCTCTCTGTCTCCGGACTCGCCTTTATGGGGTAATAGTAACTATTCACACCTAGCCGCCTTCTCGGAAGTGGGGACGTGGACTAAATTTGGTCTGAAGCGGCTATCGCAAGTATACACAGATGTGACTCTTCACACGCTCCCTCAATTGCGCCAGATCCTCTCTCTGCCCGACCTGTCCGAATTCCGATACAACCAGATTAGCCATCTTTGCTCAGCGCAGTTCCCAACCCTCCCCCCCCCCCCGCTTCTACAATGTACAGGGATAGAACAATTGATAGCTCAGCCCACTAAGATCAAGCTCTTATCTAATACCTATAAGCACTTAATTTCCAATAGATATGATCCCAGACCCAGGGTGAAATTTAAGTGGGAGAGTAGTGGGGTTCGTGTTGACCCGGATGATTGGGAAGAAATCATAGACAATTTATATCTGCCGTTGGTGAGTGTGAGGGATAGGCTTATACAGTTTAGGATTATACATCAAACTTACCTCACCCCCCAGAAACTATTTACAATGGGAAGAGTAGCCTCGCCTAGCTGCCCAAGATGTGGAGCTCCTGTTGCTACTTTTATACATCTACTGTGCGATTGCCCCGTGATACTTAGATACTGGAGGGCAATCGTGAACTTCATGGCTACCGAACTGGAGCTTCCCCAGATACTTAACCCGGCTACCTGTCTTTTGGGTCTTCTTGACTCCGTGGTTCCTAGGGTAAGCACTAGATGTCTGATGCGGTTGCTTTTCTTTTACGCAAAAAAAGTTGTTGCCCATCACTGGATGGGCCCTTCGCCACCGACTCTGAATAGATGGATTGGACTGATTAATTCGCAATTGGAACTGTATAAGCTCACATACTTAGCACGTGGATGTCCTAAGAAATTCGAGAATATTTGGAACCCATGGCTTGAGTCACCAGCCACCTCGACCGACCACTGATTTCAGCCACATCTCTTTTCCCCTCTCCTTTCTTTTTCCCTTCTTTTCTACCTAGCTTTCTTTTCTTCTAATTTTTTTTCTTTTTTTGTTCTGTTGTAAAATGCAATAAAAATCAACCTTTAAAAAAAAAAAAAAAAAGAGACAGTACTTCGACTATCGAATGGTCGAATAGTCGAACGATTTTTAGTTCGAATCCTTCGATTCGAAGTCGTAGTCGAAGGTCGAAGTAGCCCATTCGATGGTCGAAATAGCCCAAAAAACACTTCGAAATTCGAAGTTTTTTTACTTCAAATCCTTCACTCGAAGTTAGTGAGTCGGCCCCTAACTGTAGTAGCCGTTAAATTTGTATTAATTTAAGTTCAGCCCCTGGTCCACCCCCGAAGCTTACACTTTCCTATGACTCGATCCTCATCATCATGACATCATGACCCAGCACACTTTTGTTATCATCCCACCCATTTGATGTGATCAACTGCCCATATGTCACCCCTATCATCTCCTATGGAACTTTCTGCCATCCCCTACTGACTGTCAGTTTCAGTGCCACTACTGCAGTTACATGTAACTCTAAAGGGAAGACTCACTGTCGAGAAGTTGGTGGTGCCAGTCACAGCTGCCAAGGCCAGCACTTAAAGGCATAAATATTAGAATGTAGAGGACTCCTTTTTCATTTACTTTCTACAAGCTGGAATCCTGAGAACTAAGATGAAAATATGCTGAATGCACATATTGTGTATTGCCTTTTGTTCTGCCATCAATGGAAATGGCTTAAACACAAAGGTATTGACAAACAAATCGGCTTGATTTTATTTCAGCATAATATTAGAGGATGTGTAATGGCAACACATAAATTATCTCCTAATGTTTGAATAAATATGTAAGATCATTTCTCCGTTTTTTTTTATACAATTTGTAGCTTGCAAAGCAATTGTACTTTATGTGGCAGCAATTTATACAGCGGCAAATAAAACGTTCATTTTCCACCGTGTTTTAATAGATTTACATCCGCTATATTGCTTTGCTATATATATTGTTGTTCTGAGTCGTAAATGACAAACTTTATCGATCTGATTTAGAGGTACATTGTTTCAAAATAAAATACAGTCAGTTTTAGACAAAGTTACCTTGTTACCTAGGGACATAACCTTCATGGGAGGATGAAATATTTATTTCCGCTGGGGCTTACTTAGCACATTTGCACCTGAGCAGCAATTTATAGCAACCAATAAGTATTTTTTTTTCCAGCCGGCTGCATATACAACAGTGAAAGCACAAATTTAGTTGGTTGCCGTAGGTTACTGCCCAGATGCAAATTTGCCCAGTAATTGTAAATATGCCCCAATGGGTATCTCAGTGGGGCTCATTTATCAAAACTGGGCAAATTTGCCCATGGGCAGTTACCCATAGCAACCAATCAGTGAATAGCTTTTTAAAGCCAACTGCAAGTAGAGCAATGAATGCAGCAATTTGATTGGTTGCCATGGGTTACTGCCCATGGGCAAAGTTGCCCAGTGTTGATAAATGACCCCCAGAATGTCTCAGTTGAGAAAAAAGGTACCGCAGGGGCCTGCGTTGGGTCAGGTACTTAGTAAAGGACTTGTGAATGCGGGTATATGTGCTGGTCAGTGGGTCTGCGGGTCAGGCTATGATTCCCTGTACAGGTATGGGACCTGTTATGCAGAATGCTCGGGACCTGGGGTTTTGCCTCCAATAAGGATTAATTATATTTTAGTTGGGATCAAGTACAAGCTACCGTTTTATTATTACAGAGCAAAGGCAATCAGTTTTAAACATTTGGATTATTTGGATAAAATGGAGTCTATGGGAGATGGCCTTTCCGTAATTCTGAGCTTTCTGTAGAACGGGTTTCCGGATAACGGATCCCATACCTGCATAAGCAAATTTTATACCTTAAATCTTTTTTTCTGTTTTTCTTTGCCCTCCTCCCTTGACTTCTGATATTGCCACTTTGTAGAAACAGCACTTCTGGTTTCACGGTGACCAGTGGGTTCAAAGAATAAAAAAGCAGGTGCTGGGTCTGGATTTCAGAAATTGAACCCACCCAGACACTAACCAGAGGACCCATGGGTGGGCCCAAGTCCTAGAGCAGTGATATCTGTGCTGAGGCGCTGGTCCCTTAGGGGTACTTGGAACAGCATGAAAGCCAGTTAGGGTGAGATTTGGGGAGCGTATCTATTTGCTCTCCTCAATTAAGGTGAGATTTGGGTGTAAAAACGTATTTGCTGCCCTTGATATTCTTGGAACTATGGCTAAATCATTGATACACGACTGTTTTCCTATATCTCTAACCTTCTTATTAGCAAAGGGGGTCCATAACTAAAGGTTGGAGCTCCAAAAAGTCTGGCAATCACTGTTCTAGGCGCATAAAAATTTTTAAAGTCTGTTTTCTTTCCACTGCAGATCTTTTTAAATGAGTGGTTCACCTTTAACTGAACTTTTAGTATGTTATAGAAAGGCTAATGCTAAGCAACTTGGCCTTCAATGTTTTTTTTTTTTATAGTTTTTGAATTATTGGCCTTCTTCTTGTGACTTGTGACTTTCCAGCTTTCAAATGGGGGTCACTGACCCCATCTAAAAAAACAAATGTTCTGTAAGGCTACAAATTTATTGTTATTGCTGCTTTTTATTGCTTGTCTTTCTGTTGACCCTCTCCTGTTAATTTCCCAGCCTCTTATTCAAATGAGTGCATGGTTTCTATGGTAATTTGGACCCTAGCAACCAGATTGCAAAAGGGAGAGCTGCTGAATAAAAAGCTAAATAACTCAAAAACCACAAATAATTAAAAATGAAAACCAATTGCAAATTGTCTTGGAATATCCCTCTCAACATCATACTAAAAGGTAATTCAAAAGTGAACAACCCCTTTAAGAGTAATGGTACATGGAGCAAGTTCAGGTGATTGAACACCAGTTGCAAAGGGGATGTTCACCCCCCCCCCCACACACACACGTAATATTCCAAATACATTACTGTAGCAAAAATTTGATTATACTCCTCTACCATGTTGCTGCATGCAGAGATTGGCAGTGGCTAGAAAGTAGGGATGCACCGAATCCAGGATTCAGTTCGGGATTCGACCAGGATTTGGTCTTTTTCAGCAGGATTGGGATTCGGCCGAATCCTTCTGTCCAGCCGGACCGAATCCTAGTTTGCATATGAAAATAGGATTGCCACCTTTTCTGGAAAAAAATACCGGCTTTCCTATATATTTATCTTTTAATAACATTGGGATCACCCATCAGATGGCAACCCTATATGCAAATTAGGGGTGGAGAGTAGTGATGTGCGTGTCGAGAATTTCTCGACCCGCATCCGACCCTAACCAACCCGCTCCCTACCCACATCCGACCTGGGCCCATTGCTCCCCTATATTTATAGACCCGTGCCCGCCCCGCAGTGACACCACAAAAGGGGTGGGGCAGGCGGAAGTCTATAAATTCCGGCGCTGGAAGCCGGCAGTACTAGGGCGCGGGTGGGGAGAGCAGGAGAAGCGTTCGGGTCGGCCCGCACATCACTAGTGGGGAGGGAAGTCAAGTGACTTTTTGTCACAAAACAAGGAAGTAAAAAAAAGTTTTCCCCTTCCTACCACTAATTTGCATATGCAAATTAGGATTCGATATTTGCCTGAATCTTTCGATTCGGGGGTTTGGCTGAATCAAAAAAGTGGATTTGGTGCATCCCTAGTAGAAAGTTTCAAAAACAACGATGAGGCATTAAAGGAGAAGGAAAGATATAATCACTGGGGGGGTTGCCTTAAAAAATAAACTGTAACGGGTGCTATGGAGGTGACCCTCTAAACTTTGCACTAGTCCTGTGGGCTCCTAGCTACACCCCTGTCTGCCTGTTTCCTACACTGACACCGCAGTTCTAATTAGCATACTAATGGCCTGGATCTGCTGTATAATGGTAAAGGAAGAATGCTACCCCTTGGTGGGAATATTCATAACTCTGCTTATATGCGATTTTCTGTTTTCCTCCAAATGATGCATAAACAGATCAATTCTACTGACAGAACTGCTAGTTTTTTGTTTTTTTCCTGGGCTCCATTTATAACTCAGCAGCCATTATTTCACATGCAGCGAGACTGTGAGTAGCAAGGAATGTGTGATTAACATATGCTGAAGTCTCAAACCTTCGCTTGTCATTTGTAATTTACTGTGTAATTGTTACAAGGAGGAATATATTATTTTGCCTTTGCTGGTGTGAATAAGGTGATGTTTCTGAGATTTGTTTTTTTTTTACTTTGCACTTGAATTGGTTATTTTACATCTTTTTAGGAACAGAACGAGTAAGAAAGAGGGGGATGTAGCAGAGGCCAGAGTTCTGCAGCAGGTTGGGTTCCCATGGGTGCTTGTAAAAATGCAGTTATGGAGTCCAGTTCTGTTGGGTGGATTGTGGGTTGAAAAATTAATATGTGCAAAGGTGTGCGGGTTATTGGGTTGGAGAACACAAACTGGGGTTTGTGTACGGCAAGTCCTGTGGATTTGGAGTCATGGGAGAATACAGGGGTGAGTGGAGTCATTATTGGTCATGGAGTCAATATTTACCAACTTAAGATGATTCTTTTTGCCTTTGACAGACAAAAGAAGGCTATGATCCAAACTGAGGCCTAGTTGCTGAACAATTCACCATGACGGCTACCACCGAGGAGCTAGTGTTAATGGAGGACGATGCTTCGTTGAACCCCCTGTGTTTCGAGTGTGGTCAGCAGCACTGGACAAGAGAGAACCACCTGTACAACTATCAGAATGAAGTGGACGATGACCTGGTTTGCCACATTTGCCTTCAGCCTCTACTGCAGCCGCTGGATACCCCTTGCGGCCACACCTTCTGCTTCAAGTGCCTCAGAAATTTCTTACAAGAGAAGGACTTTTGCCCGCTGGACCGAAAAAGACTGCACTTTAAGTTGTGCAAGAAATCCAGTATCCTCGTTCATAAACTGCTGGATAAACTTGTGGTTTCTTGTCCGTACTCTTCCACTTGCAAAGAAACCATGCAACGGTGCGATATGGAAGCTCATCTTAAAAACAGGTAAAATATAAATACCAGGTATGGGACCTGTTATCCAGAATGCTTAGGACCTAGGGTTTTCTGGATAATGAATCATTCCATTATTTGGATCTTTATACCTTAAAGGTGGCCATACACAGGCCGATAATTGGCGAGTGTGTGGGGCCCTTCGACGGGCTTCCCCAATCGATATCTGCCCGAGAGTCGTGCAGATGTACTAGATCGGGCAGGGGTAAAAATCCGGATCGCGGACCGCATCTGTTCGTGAATGCGGACCCGCGCGACTGCCCATTAAGATCCCCATTATAATCCGATCTTTGGGCCCTAGGGCCCACGATCAGATCAGCCCAATATCGCCGACCTTTCAAGGTGGGCATATCGAGGAGAGATCCGCTTGTTTGGTGACATTGCCAAACAAGCAGATCTCTCTGTGTACAGCCACCTTAAGGGTCTGGCCACAGAGAGGGGAGATTAGTCGCCAGGCGACAAATCTTCTCTTCTTCGCGACAACTAATCTCCCCGATCTGCCTTCCCCAGCCTTCCGCCGGCTTAAATGAAAATCGCCTGGGGACAGGCACTCGGAGCGCTTCATTTTCCGCCGTCGCCCAAAGTTTCCTCGTGAGGCAATAACGGGCGACTTCGGAAACAAAACGCTCCGAGTGCCAGCCCTCAGGCGATTTTCATTTTAGCCAGCGGAAAGCTGGGGAAGGCAGATCGGGGAGATTAGTCGCCGCGAAGAAGAGGAGATTTGTCGTCTGGCGACTAATCTCCCCGAATCTGCCCGTGTGGCCAGACCCTTAGTCTACTAGAAAATCATGTAAACCAAATAGGCTGATTTTGCCTCCAATAAGGAATAATTATATCTTAGTTGAGTACTGTTTTGTGTTATTACAGATAAAAAGGAAATAATTTTTAAATATCTGGATTATTTCAATAAAATAGAGTTAATGGGAGATGGCCTTTCCGTAATTCGGAGCTTTCTGGATAACGGGTTTCTGGATAACTGATCCCATACCTGTATATATAGTTATTTTATGTGGATAAGGCACTTGCAGCCAAACTGTGGGGCTGGCCATCCAGGGGGCATTTGAGCAATGGTGGGGTGGGCACAGTCTGAGGCCCGAAAGCTCAGCTTAAAGGTCAATTCAAGTGAGATCAGGAAGGGTGGGAATAATATGTAGTATTACGTATTCTTGGCATGCTTGCTAAATAACTGATGATTGATATAGAAAACAGATAAATGTAGTTCATAGGTTTTTCCATAATATGAAGCTAAATATTAAAGGACAAGTAAAGCTCTGTTTGTTTGATGCCCTCCGGTGACCTTAATTTCTGATACCCCAGTCCAGCACTCCTCTTTTTTAAAAATCACACAGGTCTGAAGTAGTTTTTATCATCCCACATCTCAACAGGCATCCTTCGTACCAGGTCAGACTTGCAGTCTCAAACTTCACTGCTGGAATCTAGTTCAGAGTCTTGGACTTTGCCCATGTGGTGTCTAAACCTGTATTTTCCTTATTTACACTTCCTGGTAACTGATTAAAAAAATGTCACTGGTTATAACAAGCTAGTCATCTACCAGCCATGTTCTTATTTGGCTTCCCCTTTAAGATGCTAGCATATCCTATGTGTAGGGGGATGGGATGTTGCAGCTTACAATACAGTAAACACTGTGTTTAGGTGAGGATTTATAATTAATTTAGCTCTGTAACGATGGGCATAATTGATACAGTGTAACAGGATGTAACTAAATAGAAAAAAAAATAACTGTCAATGAGATTGTAAATTGTATAGTATATGTGTGTAGGAAAGATGTCACACTTATTCTACACGTTCATTAATAGAAGTGCTGTCAATTGGGAGTGGGGAAACTGATCTGCTTCAAAAACACTACTATAGTTTGTATAAACAAGCTGCTGAGTAGCAATGGAGGCAATTGAAATAGGACTAAATAGCACAGGTTAAATAGCAGAAAACAGACAAAGCTCTCTAGAACACCATTATATTCAACAGAGTCTATCTGCTGTGTAACCTGAGCCTTTTCTCATTATATATATCTATATATATATATATAAATATTGCCTCTACAGACATTAACTCAATACAGTTCAGTTCTACTGGAAATAGTTCTACAGCATCATCATAAGATTCCACCATGCCAACAAGTCAAGATTAGCCCAAAGCTGAAAAAAAGGAGCAGAAGCTGTTGCCATTGTGCTGGTATTCGAACCTGCCTATCATTGCCGACAAGGGCCACCCTTAAAAGGGTTACGTTAACTTTTAGTATGTTATATAATGGCAAATTCTAAGCAACTTTTCAGTTGCCCGTAATTTTTTAGGGCAGAGACACACTGTCAGATTTGGGGGGTTTAGTCGCCCGACGTCAAATCTCATCTTCTTCAGGGCAACTGATCTTCCCGAACTGAAATGAAAATCGCTGGTGAGATGGCACTCGAAGCGTTTTGATTTTCGAAGTCGCCCAAAGTTTCCTCGTGAGGCAACTTCGGGCGGCTTCGGAAGACAAAGAGCTCAGAGTGCCACCCTGCCGGCGATTTTCATTCTAGCCAGCAAAAGGCAGGGGGAAGGCAGTTCGGGGAGATTAGTCGCCCCAAAGAAGTGGAGATTTGTCGCCGGGCGACTAATCTCCCCTAATCTGACAGTGTGTCTCTGCCCTTATAGTTTTTGAATTATATGGTACTTCTTCTGACTCTTTCCAGCTATCAACTAGAGAGAGCTGCTGAATAAAAAGCTGAATAACTCAAAAAACACAAATAATAAAGAATGAAAACCAATTGCAAATTGTCTCAGAAAATTACTCTCTACACATCATACTGAAAGTTAACTCAAAGGTGAACAACCCCTTTAACTACTGCGGGTCCATGCTGTGCGCTTTTCCTCTACACAATATAAGGTCACTGTCACAGGGGCCACAGATAAAGTGCTGTCACAGGGGCCACAGATAAAGTGCTGTCACAGGGGCCACAGATAAAGTGCTGTCACAGGGGCCACAGATAAAGTGCATGTCGTGTCATTTTAAAATTAATAGCTGCAATTTTTCTCTCTGGCTAAACAGTACAGTTGTGTTTACCTAGAGATATATATAATTATAAATCATGATAGACTCTGCTTCATCCATCGCCTGCCAAGACAACAGCTGAAAGCCCAGAACCCCTGGAGAATGGAAAACTTACACAGTTTAGCAAATTACGGAACATTACTGATGTTGCAAAACGTGAAAAACATTTTTATTGTGCATAATGTCTGCGGCACGTTCTGATTCGCTCCCTGCACAGCCCCCTTATCCGATCTGTCTCCCTGACTGCTCCTCTCCAGCGCTCCATTCTTTATAGAAGGACACTCAGAGAATACTAACTGCTTTAAATTGCCGGCTCTTGGGCCTGTAAGCCCTACACTAACTGCCTGCTAACCTATTTGCCTTCTGGATACACAGCATTCTATATTGTAACCTTACAAGTCTGAGTCTCACGCTGTGACCTTGCCATTATTTGTCTCAGTGCTATTGTAGAGATAAATACTAGGGGTTACCACCTAGGTGGAATAATAAGATGCATGCTGAGCAACAGTGGATCTTCCATCACTAGGAAAAGCCAGACTGTGAGCATTCTCCCACCTATCACTATTCTCTGGTGTCTGCTCTAGGGATGCAAATGCGGAAGGAAGGCCTTTCAGGAGAACCTAACTGATTGTGCAATAGCGAGAGGCACAGGAGGAATAATAGGGGGGAAAATAGGTGGTGAGATAATCTGACCCTAAATTAAAGCATGTCCTTAAACCCCAAGCACATGTGTAGTCTGGCCGTTGGAGAATTACCAGCATCCTCCATTAAGGGTCAGGCCACACGAGCAGATTCGGAGAGATTAGTTGCCCCATCGACAAATCGGCTCTTCTTCGGGGTGACAATCTCCCCGAACTGCCTGCCCTCTGCCGGCTAAAATGAAAATCGCCTTGCGGCAATGCACACGCGGTGCTTCGTTTTCCGAAGTTTAATTTTAGCCGGTGGAGGGCAGAGGGGGAAGGCAGTTCGGGGAGATTGTCGCCCCGAAGGAGAGGCGGTTTGTCACTGGGGCGACTAATCTCCCCAAATCTGCTTGTGTGGACTGACCCTAAAGGGCTTGTTCAACTTCCAAACACTTTTTTCAGTTGAGTTGTTTTCAGATTGTTCACCAGAAAGACTTTTTTTTTTTTACATTGATTTACCGTTTTTCCAGAATTGTTTAGGGGAAGATTTATTAAGGATCAAATTGTGTTTTCCATGAAAATTCAAGTTTTCAAGCTCATTTTTTTGGTCAAAAATACATATTTCGGGTAAAAAAAAACTCAATGTTTTTCGAGATTTATTATACCCGACCCTGGAAATAGCTTGAATCTGAAAATACTCCTAAACCTAAAACTAAAACCTGTCGAGGTCATGTAGGAGTCAATAGCAGAGGTCCTTTGAACCATTTGAAGATGTTAATAGCCTTCATGATGTTCAAGTCTTTTTCAGAGAGTTTTCCCCCGAAAACTAGATCAATTTGAGCGATTCGAGTTTTTGGGTCGTTAACCGAACTCCCTGATTCAAGTTTTATCCATTTGAGTTTTCTTAAATAAGAAACCATTTGAGTTGTGAGTTCAATCGAGGTATAAAAAAACTCTAAAATTCCACCTCTGTGTGTTGTTCCTGTCTCCGGCAGCAAATTTGGACGCGTCTAATTTTGGCGTTTTTTCGTTTTTGAGCACTGGGTTAGGTTTAGGCGGCCCAGTGCGGGAGTGTCCACGGGCCGCGGCCCGGTGGTTGGGGACCCCTGGTTTACAGAGTCGGCGACCTGCCCCCCCCAACACCTCCCAGAGCTGCTTCAAAAATACACAGAAAGGTAAAAAATTTAACTTTAACGTCAAAAATAGAAAACTGCTCACAAAAAGGAAAGTAACTGTAAAAAGTCTTTATTTCTCATGAACTTTCAGAACAACTGAATTGAATAAAGTGTTGGAAGTTGAACAACCCCTTTGAAGGAGAAGTTCACCTTTAAGTTAGCTATTAGTATATTATAGAATGGCTAATTCTAAGCAACTTTTAAGTTGCCCTTCATTTATTATGTTTTATAGTTTTTTTAATTATTTGCCTTTTTCTTCTGACTCTTTCCAATTTTGAAATGACCCCACCCAAAAACAAATGCTTGTTATTATTACTTTTTATTCAGGCCCTTTACTATTCATATTCCAGTCTCTAATTTATGGTTGCTAGGGTAATGTGGGCCCTTGCAACCAGAATGCTGAAATTGTAAGATGGAGAGATACTAAAAACTAACTGAATAAAAAAGCTAAATAACTCCCACAAATTATAAAAAAATTATGTATCACTACATCATACTAAAAGTGAATTTAAAGGTGAACAACCCCTTTTATAAAGGCTATTTGGTAAATATTGGGAGTTTAGTGCTGGAGGGCTGCAGCTTTCACTAAAGTTTGCGTTATCTAATGCATTTTGTAGAACAGGTATTAAACAGGTATTAAAGTATATGTTTATATGTGGGCTGGAGTTGGGGGGTGGATTTGTTATTGGAAACAAGGGATAGTGGTGCCTATGTCAGCAACTATCTAGTTGCTAGGGTCTAATTTACTTTAGCAACCAGACAGGCACTTCAGCTCTGCCCCCTCATACTACAGACAGGGCCTGCAGTACTGCACATGTGCCTTACCCCTCACCTCTATTGCCGGATTTAAACAAGTATGTGGCCATGAGCTGGGAAGGGTTTTTTTTTTTGTAACTTAATTTTTTATTGAGTTTTTCACATCTTTATAACAGAAAAGAAAAAGAACGTAAATTACATGATATGCATTTAGAGCCAATGATTAACACAGGTCCAATTCAATTGGAGCATATGAAGGCATATATCGCATGTTTCACAAAATTGATAACACAATTTGTCAAACCAAACATTCAAAATCATTAACTGGGTTTCCCGGGTATTATGGATTATCTCTTGACACTTAGGGGCAGATTTATCAAGGGTCGAAGTGAATTTTCGAAGTAAAAAAATTCGAAATTCAAAGTAATTTTTTGGATACTTCGACCATCGAATAGGCTACTACGACTTCAAATTTGATTCGAAGTATAGAATACTTTGACAATTCGATAATCGAAGTACTGTCTCTTTAAAAAACTTCGACTTCAATACTTCGCCAAATTAAACCCGCCGAAGTGCTATGTTAGCCTATAGGGGCCTTCTAGAGCAAGTTTTTTGAAGTCGAAGAAAAATCGTTCAATCAATGGATGAAATCCTTCGAAACGATTTTACTTCGACCGCAAATGGCCAGATTCGATGTAAAAAAACTTTGACTTCGATGTATTCCAATGGTCTTCCAACTAACGTAGTAAGGGGGTCTAATATGATTTCTGAGTAGAATATTTTACCCAGAAGATTTTCTACAGATCTCCAAAATGGGGCTAACACAGGGCAGTGCCACATTATATGAGGCATTGTTCCAACCATCCCACAAGCTCTCCAGCATTGTTGAGAGACTGCAGGGAACCAGCTATGCAATTTGCTTGGAGTATGGTACCAGAAAAACATTGTTTTATACATCGTTTCCTGCTGCCTAATACATGAGACATTTCTCCTAGCGTTCTCCCATATATCTTCCCAAGTTTCTAATGATATTTCGTGAGAAAGATTCTCTTCCCATTTCAGCATATACTTGTGTTTAGGGAATGGATCCATTGGCATATCTGCACAAATAAAGGGGAGGGGACGGGGGTGATGAATGGCAGCAGGCCAAGGGGCACCCAATATGTAAATCCGTCCCTGAATAATGATTATGAAGCCAGTTTTACTTTAGTATTTCCTGTCACCTCCTGATCCCACAGAACATCAGAGGATCTGATAAAATAAATTACCAGTCCATCGAAAAGCCCCTGATAATGAGGCGCTCAAAGGCTGCTGCTTAGATAAGGAAGACTTTTGCTTGTTTAAAAATAGATGGTGAGGTCTGAACATATTGCCTTGTTTCAAATGGTTTCAAATGAGTACTTAAGGCTAATGCGAGATGTAGCTGATTCTCATCAGCAGATAAATGCAAGTCGAGAATTAGCTCCTACACTGGCACCAGCCTTTCCCTGTGCCTGGACCCATTGCATCTGTCTGGATGGAGCAGAAATGCGCAAGTATACATTTTGCTGCTGAAATCCTTTCCTTGTGCCTGTGCCCATGCCTAACGTCTGGCATTAGTCTTAGAATGGCAAAAAAAAGGAAAATATGGATTCTTTTAAATTAATACGATAAGCAGAATTTAATTTATTTTTCCCATTTTTTAGCAAAGGTGTTTTTTGGGTGTATACTGCCCCTTTAAGAACGGAAAAAAGGAAGGCAACTTATTTAGAAACTATAAAAAAAAAAAATGAAGACCAATTGAAAAGTTACTAAGAATAGGCCATTCTATAACATACTAAAAGTTATATTAAAGGTGACCTACCCCTTTAATAGACACAAGACATTGGTATCTCACTTTCCACAGGAGAAACCTTTCCATTATACCATAATATAAATCCCGACCCAATGATGAGCAGTACATAAGGATCTCCTTACTCCTGTCAGTCTCAATCTGACAGTTAAATGCAGGATGGGGAACGCTAGCACTGAATTGGCTAATCACGCAGGACATCTTCTTGCTCTGATTAGTAATCACTGTATGACCCCAGCCTATTAATTCACTGTGTATAATTGAACAGCCGAATATAAATTGGTTATTTGTATAGAGAACAGAAAGTGATTACAATTTCTTTGCTTTAGAGTGGATTGTATTTGTTTATGTGTCGGTTAGTAATTAATCTGCGGCATTGCACAGTTTGACACAAAACGCCACCATGAGATGATAAATCTATGGATCTGTTCTTTTAAGGTGTCCAGGGGCCTCTCACCGGAGGGAGCTACTAAACCAGCACAGGGCCAGCAAACTGCAGATCGAAATCGAAGGCGAAAACGGATCGGTACTGATCGATCATCATGGATCGCCAGAATCGGACAAAACTACGAGTGGATCGGCGCTAACGGAGAGGAACGTGACACCATCTGTGATGCCCGGGTGGATGGAGGAGCACGGCTTTGATAACCCAGCCTTTGAGGAGAGCACAGCAGCTGACGGTATGTTCTTTTTGCATTTGGGTTTGTCCCCCTTTTCATGTGACAGATTAAGTCTGCAGCCTATTGGGTAGTGTATGGGGCACTATGACGAACTTCCCTGCTGAAAGTTGGACAGATGCCTATCAGGCAGGTTTAAAGATCCCGTTGATTCGAGGACCACATTGGTTCATTAATGCAGCCCGACCGACTGCCGGTATTCTTCTCGTTGTGATCGGATCATTGGGCCCTAGGGCCCACAATCGGATCAGCCCAATATCGCCCACCTCAAGGCTAGGAACAGATGTAACAGATCTGAGCCGAGAATCCACTCCTCAGCTATTCCATGTACCTGCACCTGGATACATTGCCTTTAATTGGTTGCAGGCAGAAAAATCTCACCAAAACTCACGTTTTGTACCGAAATCCACCGCATCCACCGAATCTGAGCAGACTCCACTCCGATGTTCTATGTACCTGCACCCAGATACGTTACCTCTACTTGGGTGCAGGCAGATGTGGTGGATTTTGGTCCAAAATCTTGCGATTCGTGATAAAATCGGGCCCCATCTGCCTACACCCAAACAGAGTATCCGGGTGCAGGCACATGGAAGTATCCGGGTGCAGGCACATGGAAGTATTCGGGTGCAGGCACAGGGAAGTATCTGGGTGCAGGCACATGGAAGTATCTGGGTGCAGGCACATGGAAGTATCAGGGTGCAGGCACATGGAAGTATCCGGGTGCAGGCACATGGAAGTATCCGGGTGCAGGCACATGGAAGTATTCGGGTGCAGGCACAGGGGAATATCTGGGTGCAGGCACAGGGGAATATCTGGGTGCAGGCACATGGAAGTATCTGGGTGCAGGCACATGGAAGTATCTGGGTGCAGGCACATGGAAGTATCTGGGTGCAGGCACATGGAAGTATCCGGGTGCAGGCACATGGAAGTATTCGGGTGCAGGCACATGGAAGTATCTGGGTGCAGGCACATGGAAGTATCTGGGTGCAGGCACATGGAAGTATCTGGGTGCAGGCACATGGAAGTATCTGGGTGCAGGCACATGGAAGTATCTGGGTGCAGGCACATAAAAGTATCCGGGGGCAGGCCGCTCCTCCGCTGCTTCTCCACTGTTCCATGTGCCTGCACCACAGAACTTTGCCTCAGTTCGGGTGCAGGCAGATGTGGTGGATTTCGCCACCAAAATATGAGATTTTGCGCCAAAAATCTGCCTGCAACCAAGTAGAGAAAATGTATCTGGGTGCAGGTACATGGAACAGTGAAGGAGTGGATTCTCTGCTCAGATCTGCTACACCTATCCCTAGTCTTCCAGTGGTGTAACTAGGGAGGAAGCAGAACCCACAGTCGGGGGGGGGGGAGGTCTGCTTCCTCTAAAGTTGTATATAAATCCCCCCTCGCCAGCTGCCTGAGAATGGATAGGAAGCAGGGGACGCAAGCAGGCAGGTGGGTAGCAGGGGTGGGGGGTGGCTAAACAGCGCTGGACCTTACAGATGATATCAAGCTACTATTCCCAGCAATCCCAAACTATTGGCATACTGTTGCCAATGGGATGCAGGGATTTGTAATTCAACAACATCTGGAGGCTTAAAGGAATACCATACCACCAAATGATATGTACAACAATAAATGTCTCCATTCCTTTATTTACCAGTAACTGAAATAGAGGGGGACAGGGTGTATGTTGATCACCTCTCTCCTTCCAAGGAAACCCACATAGATTAAAAACACACTTTGCCAGCAGGACAATGCTCCATGCAGTGCCTTTTAGTGAGTGTGCTTCTAGAATACAGACTTGTGCAGCGGCTGCCTGCGGGAAAACGTTATTTTGGACCTGACAAGAGATCAAACATCCACTGTACAATAGTTTTCCTTGTGATCTCTCATTGTCATTGAACCTCTATCTAAGCCTATTATATGACATATTTTATATTGCTGCTTTCAAACTACATTTAATCAGCACTGCCCTTTAATATCGGTGCCTTTACCGGGAGAGCAGCCCTTTCCCTGCCAATGTCCGTGGACCATTCACATTCATTTTTGTGGGAGCTGCAAATGTAGAATCTGTGTTATAAGGAATCATTCCAGTGATGTTGATTCTACATTGTTATAGTGTATTAATTGGTGGTGCACGCCTCAATAAATTAAGGAAAAATATTTATGTTGGGGTCTGCATTTTAATGTTTCCTTTACAAAGACCTCCATTATGTTGGGGGTTTGAAATGCGTTGGGTATTATGTAAATACATCTTTTTTGTTTAATTTTGTTTACTGAGAGCCCTGCTTTTTTTTTTTTTACTCATGATTCTACATTTCTGGCACAGAAAGGGATAATCAAAGAGACAGAACCTGGCCTGAGTGCCACCTGCCCAGTATTTCACCATCCTAGTTGGTAAAATACCAGCAAAAGCCAAGGCCAGTATTACAAATTTTCCAGAAATGTATTTGCTGGTAAATCGCTTCCTAGTACATATACTGTATTCACCAAATCCCCAGCCCTGATCCCACCCACTCATTGTTACCAGGGATGTGAAGTCGGTACATACTGTAAATACTCTGACTCCTCATTTTATGGTACATCCAACTCCTTGTATTTTCCATGTTAAGTACACAACATACAAAGAATTTTATCACTGCCAAAGTTCAAAAACATAAACCACATCCTTTGGTAATTCTGAACCAAAGTCAAGGTTAAAGGTATCCTGTCATGGGAAAACATGTTTTTTTCCAAACACATCAGTTAATAGAGCTACTCCAGCAGAATTCTGCACTGAAATCCATTTCTCAAAAGAGCAAACAGAATTGTTAATATTTAATTTTGAAATCCGACATGGGGCTAGACATTTTGTCAATTTCCCAGCTGTCCCCAGTCATGTGACTTGTGCCTGCACTTTAGGAGAGAAATGCTTTCTGGCAGGCTGCTGTTTTTCCTTCTCAATGTAACTGAATGTGTCTCAGTGGGACATGGATTTTTACTATTGAGTGTTGTTCTTAGATCTACCAGGCAGCTGTTATCTTGTGTTAGGGAGCTGCTATCTGGTTACCTTCCCATTGTTCTTTTGTTTGGCTGCTGGGGGGGGGGAAAGGGGGGGGGGTGATATCACTCCAACTTGCAGTACAGCAGTTTATGAAGTTTATCAGAGCACAAGTAACATGACTTGGGGCAGCTGGGAAATTGACAAAATGTCTAGCCCCATGTCAGATTTCAAAATTGAATATAAAAAAATCTTTTTGCTCTTTTGAGAAATGGATTTCAGTGCAGAGTTCTGCTGGAGCAGCACTATTAACTGATTCATTTTGAAAAAAAAAAAACATTTTTCCCATGACAGTATCCCTTTAAACTACATGACCCAAAAACAATTGGAAAACCTAAAAGACCTTATATATTAATTGAACTTGCCATATAGCTGTAGAATAGTTGCAACATACATTCCAAAATTAACTAAAGTATTCTTCTTAGAAACAGAATTGCTACTGCCAGGTCCTCCTTCATAGAGGGTCTTAAATCTGATTTGATTATTTTTAGTGCTTGTATTTAAAGTTATTGTCGGTACATTGTTGGCGACTCTTACTCCAAAATTACTCCCGTTTCCACAGCTCTAGATGTCACAGCCCCGCCATTTTGACATCACGCCCATTGATGTCACTATCTACCTCCTTATAGACCTGCTGCCCCCAGCCCCAGCCAGTATAGAAATTCCCAAAAGGCAGAAACCCTAGTTAGATTAGGGTAGAAAAATATTTGACCTGTATATCTCTAGGCATACTGGGCCAGGAGCATATTCTGTCTAGGGATGCACCGAATTTTGGATTTGTCCGAACCCCCGAATCCTTCGCAAAAGATTTGGCCGAAAACCAAATCTGAATCCTAATTCGCATATGCAAATTAGGAGTGGGAAGGGAAAAACATTTTTTACTTCCTTGTTTTTTGACAAAAAGTCACATGATTTCCCTCCCTGCCCCTAATTTGCATATGCAAATTAGGATTAGCTTTGCCTGGGCAGAAGGATGAAAAAGGCTGAATCCCGAACCGAATCCTGGATTCAGTGCATCCCTAATTATGTCCCTTGGATCCGTCCCATGGCAGGGTTTATAGACCTAGTCCTGCTCCCAGTACAGGTATGGGATCCGTTATCTGGAAACCTGTTATCCAGAAAGCTCAGAATTACGGAAAATCTATCTCCAATAGACTCAATTTTATCCAAATAATCCAAATATTTAAAAATTATTTCCTTGTTCTCTGTGATAATAAAACATTACCTTGTACTTGATCCAAAATAAGATATAATTAATCCTTATTGGAGGCAACACCAGCCTATTGGTTTTTTATAATGTTTAAATTATTTTCGAGTAGACTAAAAGTATGAAGATCCAAATTACAGAAAGATCAATTATCCAAAAAACCCCAGGTCCCAAGCATTCTGGATTACAGGTCCCATACCTGTGTATAAACAGGTGCCACCCCATCAGTAGTGGGGTTTGAACAGCACCTAGAGGTCAAGGAAAGGCAACTCTGCGGGCAATGGGTCAGCCCAAATCCATTTTAGCTGTAGGTAAACCCATAGGTCTCATGGGTTTCAGACCAACAAGTGCATTTCTTTCATTATTCTAGTTGCAGTAGACTAGTAAACGGGACCTGGTGATGGTTTGTTATGGGCTACTAGACATGGAGTAGTAAGCTTTGCTTGTACCACTTAATGACACAGACATGTTGAGGGAAGTGAACCTAAGCTTCTTGGGCTACAATCTGGCATAACTACTATGTTACTCCTCCCATATGCAGATATTGTTATTGGTTTGGATAAATATAGTAAATAACTATGTTTATAAGTAGGAATGAAAAATTGCACATCTCCATAGGCCCTACGCGTTTTGTACCCTAAGGGCATGGGCTTAGTGACCCCTGACTTCTGTAGAAAATGGCTATTTTATGACGGTGGGGATAGCTAAGCTGGTCTTGGGTGTGGTTGGTGTTACTCATCCATTGTTCATGGCTGTTGTAGCCACAGGTTCAAACCAGTGCTCCCAGAATGCATCTGGCTCCCTTCTCCCAAGCTGTACTACGTGGCTGCTCGATCTTCAGAACAATCCCGTTCCAAGAATACATTAATGGTTTTACCCTGTGGTTTCTTTTCACAAAATGCGCCCGAGTAGCTCTCAGGTTTAATGATGCCGCATAAACAATTAAAGTCTCCTCTTACTGGAACCTTAATAAAAGGGAACCTCTCAGT
Organism: Xenopus laevis; assembly: GCF_017654675.1. Classification (NCBI taxonomy): domain Eukaryota; kingdom Metazoa; phylum Chordata; class Amphibia; order Anura; family Pipidae; genus Xenopus; species Xenopus laevis. The sequence continues at coordinate 164,897,799 of NC_054373.1, forward strand.
AACCAGCGGAAAGTGCTTCTTCCTCTTCCCATTCTTTTTATAGTTCATTTTAGTACCGTGGGTTTTTTTTTTTTCTTCCAGAAATCCCTTTGTGTACTAGGTTTATATCTTCAAAATAAGAGAAAGCCGTAGCAACTGCTATTGTAATCATTCTTCCCTTGCCGTCAAATCAGAATGTTGTACGAGTCTCAGTTTCAGATCCACGCTATTATTTCTTTCTGTCTTTTTTTAGTTGGGATATTAAGATGCGGATGTGAGTGCGTTTGTATTTAACAAAGGAACAGACATTTTCTTATGTTAATTTACTTCCTCCAGATTATTTTACCTTTTCCTGTAATTGAAGTTTTTTAGTCATCTCGGTGTTCCATGACCTGTATAAATTCACATGGCCTTCTGTGTTTTTATAGGGTGGTAGAACTCCTTGATGACTTCTAATATCCTCATACTTTGCAACACGGGGTACATTATATAGTGAATCATTTACTGCCTATTGTAAAATACATAGTAAATAATTAATCCCCTATTGCAAATTATATAGTGAATAATGTACCCCCTATTGAGAAATATAAGGATATTAGAAGTCACCAAGGAGGTCCATGACCCTATTAAACCACAGCTGCTATAGTTTGCTCTTTTCAAACCATCTTTCCAGCAACGGCTCACATACTTCCCAATGTTTGAAATAGAAAGAGGGACAAAAAGATCCCTCGCCCACACCCATTTTATGGCCACACCCCCTAAATACCACATCCATTTTACCAGTGCCGTAACTAGAGGGGGGCAATCACAGCCCTTTAGCAGTAAAGATCTGTATCTCCAAAGATGCCCCAGTAGCTCCCCATCTTCTTTTCTGCTGATTCACTGCACATGCTCTGTGCTGCAGTCACTTACTGAGCTTAGGGACCCACTCACAATATACAGTTCACATATACATACACATATAGAATATAAATGTCACAAAATAAGAGCAGAGACACAAGCTACTATTTTAAGAGATTAGTCGCCCAGCGTCAAATCGCTTCTTCTTCTGGAGACTAATCTCTCCGAACTTCCTTCCCGCCGGCTAGAATGTAAGTTGCCAGCGGAATGGCACTCAGATCGCTTCTGCTTTCCGATGTTGCCCCAAGTTTCCTCGTGAGGCATCTTCGGAAAAAGAAGCATTCCAAATGCCATCCTACCGGTGATTTACATTCTACCCGGCGGGAAGACAGTTCGGGGAGATTAGTTTAAGAGTATTCCTGAATTGTATTTTTAACACTATGTTACTAAAGGGTTAACCCTGAAAATGAATGGGAGGGGTTAAGTGGGTTTAAAAGAGGGATTTGCCAGTAGGAAGTGAGGTCTTTGATGAAGTGCAGTGACACGAAACGCGTCAGACCTCATGGCGCAAGGTTTAACAGTTTGTTAATATGTTTAATATTTAAATAAAATGAAGCTTTTTTACCAATGATTTGATGAGCAAGGGATTCCTTGATGTGTTCCGAAGAGTGCGCTGTCCAGGAATTTGGTGCGGGGAGATTAGTCACCTGAAGAAGAAGCGATTTGTCGCTGGGTGACTAATCTCCCAAAATAGCAGCGTTTATCTCTGCCCTAAGGCTGATTAATAGTTAATACAGATAATTACTACATTGCAGCACAGAATCCAGTGCAATTAGCATCAGAATTTAATAATCAGCCCTGTAGCATCATCTTAAATTACAGACAAACCTCATTTTCTGCTGGATAATTAGTGACGAGCCCTAAGCTTAGCTTCTCAACAGCTGCTCAGAGCCCACTGAGCATGTGAGTGTCACAGACACTTTCCAAGATGGTGACCCCCTGTGACAAGTTTGAAGTCCTGGATCATTGCTGATATAAAAATATGTATATGTTCAGTATATAAAATATGGCATTTTTAGCCACATCCATTTTTAGGATCTAATTCTCCTTTAAAAGGCAAAGGCTTGAAGCAAAGAGGGGCACAGTTGGGTCACAGATGGGATGGGTGCAAGGAATAGTTCAGCCCGCCCATGGTCAGCACAAGTTGTGTGGATGTTGGGACGAATCTGTCCAACCCCCGATTGTTGGCCCAGCCGGCACATCACTACTGTAGATGAAAAAATAGATTTTAGAATGGAATTAACTGAGATTAGGAGAACAAAGAGGTTGAGTGAGGAGAAGAGAAAAAATAGTTTGGAGAGTGGGTCTATGGTCTAAGGTTTTCTGGAGGGTCCCTGGCATCCCAGTCCAACACCGGCCTTATCATATAGACCTAGAAGGAAAACAGGATTGGCCAGATCGGGCTGCATATGGGGTTGAAGGTATAATTTATGGGCCTGAAAAAGAGCATTTGTTTACCTTGACTAGTAAAAGTGATCAGAGGAGATCAACTGGATTTCTATAGTTTCCAAGAGAGTCATTGGCTGCCCATGAAGTGCAGAGGTCAGCAGACATGTTCTTTGAGGAGATGATATTGGAGATGGGGTCTGCACCTTATTCTGATGGAGAGTTTTTTGGTAACATTTTTGTGCTGTGCCCAAAGACACAGATAATGGCAGACATTGTAAATTCAAATTCCACTAGTTCTGTTATTATAAAATAATTCTTTTTAAACCTTAGGGTGGTGGGTTTCATTTAGTACCTGTATTTCTTCACAAGCTTTAAAACCAAAGGTTTAGCCTCTAGGCACTGCTGTTACATTCCTTTTCACTGGAAAATGGCACATTCCTGCAGGAGGTAAGGTCGGAACAAAGTCAGAGCACTCTCCTCAGCTCGGCGTATTTTCATCCTTAATAGAATCTGGCACCTGTGGTGTGACGGCCTTTATAAACGCGGCACATCTGTAACGCTCCTCGCTAGACTCCACTTCTCTCTGATAGATATTTCATGTGTCTCACATTGTACTGTGCATGCTCTGCATATTGGATTGTGCCTGCTTAAATAAATTACACATGATTTAAAGGAACATTAACACCAAAAAATGAAAGTGTATTAAAGTAATGAAAATATAATGTACTGTTGTGCTGCACTGTTAAAACTGGTGTGTTTGTTTCTAAAAATCCACTATAGTTCATATAAACAAGCTGCTGTGTAGCCATGGGGGCAGCCATTCAAGCACAGGATACACAGTAGATAACAGATAAGTACTACTATAGTTTATATAAACAAGCTGCTGTGTAGCCATGGGGCAGCCATTCAAGCACAGGATACACATTAGATAACAGATAGGGTCTGTAGAATCCCATTGTATACTAGAGAGCTTGTATGTTATCTGCTGTGTATCCTGAGCCTTTTCTCCTTTTTCAGCTTTCAATGGCTGCCCCCATGGCTACACAGCAGTTTGTTTATATAAACTATAGTAGAGTTTCTATAGGAAACACCAGTTTTACGCAGGCAATCTGCAAAAAACAGTGCCATGTGTCTATTTTGTGTTGTTTCATAAATATTAGTGAACTCAGACTTTGCAAGTTACAACCTTGAAGAGGGATGAAGACTGGATATCTTGAACCTTCCTTATCTTTGTCCTTAGCCCCCAGTCCAGAAGGGGTCATTGGCCAGGCAGTTAGGGGGTGTTGTATGACATAACTGAGAGTACGATTGGCCAAACATTACCATAAATGTAAGTCTACATAGTAGGGAAAACACCCTAGGTTTTCTCACAGCCTCTACAATAAGATACTATATACCTATGTCCCCTTTACTAAACACAATTCTGCATGAAAATATGGAGTGTATTGGCTTTTTAAAGGGGTTGTTCACCTTTAAATTAACTTTTAGTATGATGTAGAGAGTGATATTCTGAGATTCTTTGATTTGAAGAAGAGACTGGAATATGAATAGGGGAGGGACTGAATAGTCTGATCTACAAACCACATAAAAATAGACTTATAAAAAAAGCCTTATGCGTTTTTTCCCCCCAGAATTTGCAGCCCCCCCCCCAAAAAAAGAGGCACCTGGCCAGAGATGGCATAAAGTAACCCCGTGTTTTGTATATTATTATATATTCATTTACAATTTGTATACATGGGACTGTTGTTGACCCACCCTCCCTTGGGCTGTTGTGGGGGTGGTGTAGTTCAGGGTAAAGCTGGCCATAGACTCAAAGATTCGCTCGTTTGGCGTCATCGCCAAACGAGCAGATCTTTCCCCGATATGCCACTAACGGCATGGCTATATCGGGGGTAATTCAAACGTTCGGCCGTAGGGATGAACGATCGAATTACGATGCGCCAAGGGGCTTCCGACGGGTCGGTCGGTTAAAAATCCAACCTTCCCGATCAATATCGTGGCCAGATATCGATCGGGAAGACCCATCAGAAGCCTCCATACACGGGCAGATAAGCTGTCAGTTTGGTTCAAACGACTGATATCGGCAGCTTTATCTGCCCGTGTATGGCCACCTTAAGCTCTTGTAGTTCTGCATTTGCCAATCTGGAGTAATCAGCTGCAGTCTGCCCGAGGTTCCTCCAACTCCTGCACCGACTCAGCTTGTAATATTTAATGATGCTTCACAGTGTTATTAGTAATGATTACTGCCCCCCAGAAACATGGCACTGCCTGTGAGCGCTCTGACATTGTGTTTGCAGAGATCACAACCTCCGATGCAGTCAGCATAATAATCTGCCGAGTAGAATTTGCCTGTTTATTCCCCATGTCACGAGGAGGCATCACTTCATATACTCTGAACAGGTTTATGTGCCCCAAAGGACTCAGAGCCTGGGCTATATAGAGATGTATTATTGACATATTATTGTATATGCGCCTCATTAACAGCAAAGTTGTGTCTGGGAATGTACAAATGCGGTGAGATCCTCCAGCTCCGGTGATCAATTGACAGATGGATTATGTGAATTAGAAAACTGCCAGCGCTGTGTTATGATTTGACTCTGCAAAAAGTAGAATGAATCTATAAGAGAAGTGGAAACAGTGATAGTTGTCGGTTGACGAAATACAAAGGAGGGAGAATATTTATACCTTTAAAGGAGAACTAAACCCTAAAAATTAATGTGGCTACAAATGCCATATTTGTTATAATGCCCTTATTGCATCAGCCTAAAGTGTCTTTAAACTTTAAACTTGTCACAGGGGGTCACCATCTTAGAAAGTGTTTGTGACACTCACATGCTCAGTGGGCTCTGAGCAGCTGTTGAGAAGCTAAGCTTAGGGGTCGTTGTAAATTATCAATCAGAAAATGAGGTTTGTCTATAAAATAAGCTGATGCTACAGGGCTGATTATTAAATTCTGATGCTAATTGCACTGGTTTCTGTGCTGCCGTGTAGTAATTATCTGTATTAATTACTAATCAGCCTTATATTATGACATTTATATTCTATGTATACTGTATATTGTGAGTGAGTCCCTAAGCGCAGTAAGGGACAGCAGCACAGAGCATGTGCAGTAAATCAGCAGAAAAGAAGATGGGGAGCTACTGGGGCATCTTTGGAGACACAGATCTTTACTGCTAAAGGGCTGTGGTTGCCTTGGGCTGGTACAGAAGCACAAAACATAATGTACAACATTTCTAGCTACTTCTTTAGTTAAGCTTTAGTTCTCCTTTAAATAAAATCCTACAGTTCCCAAGGCTTTGCATCTCTGGCAGTAACTACACGCAACATCTTGTTGTATGAAATAATAGTGTAGGGGTCACCATGTGCTCCTTGAACTTCCATATTGTGCTGCCTGCCTCCTTTTCCAAATTGAGCCCACTTGTGCCTATTGGCAGAGCCCATTGTAGGAACCCTAGAGCAACTGCCACTTCTGAACCAGGCGGTAGTGCCAGGGTAACTCTCTATAGCTTTGCCCCTGCGGTGTGATAAGTAAATCAGCCATCATGCAGTGTCAGACTGGGGGGTGCTGCATCAGGGGCCCACTCACAACCCCCTGCCTCACTGCAACCCCCTCTACTACCCCCAGTGGTCCTTGCTCCACCTCAATATCTCTATATGCAGGTCTGGCCAGCAGGGCACGGGGGGGTATATTTATCAAAGAGTGTAGTTAGAGATCACCACAGTCCTCTAGAGTGAAATTCCGCCACTCTCCATTCATTTCTATGGGCTTTTTAAAAGAGTATTTATCAATAGGTGAAAGTGAAAGTTCATCCATTGATAGATATGCCTTTAAAAAGCCCATATACAGTAAATGAATGGAGGATGGTGGAATTTCACTCTAGAAGACTGTGGTGATCTCTAACTTCACTCTTTGATAAATATACCCCCTGGGTTTTTTCCCGGAGTACAGCCCTGCCATCGTGTTTTTATTTTCAAAGTCCAAATAATAATTATGTTGTCATGCTTATAAAGATTTGATTGATCGACAAGGTCACCCAACAAGCAGTGCTTTCGGGAGGAGGGCGATATTGGGCTGATCTGATTGTTAGACCCTCGGACCTTAATGTCCGTCATTGGGGTCTGTGGGAAAGGGATGCACAGAATCCAGGATTCGGCCAAATCCTTCTCCCGGGCCGATCCGAATCCTAATTTACATATGCAAATGAAGGCCGGGGGGAAATCACGTGACTTTTTGTCACAAAACAAGGAAGGAAAATAATTTTCCCCTTCCCATCACTAATTTGCATATGCAAATGAGGATTTGGTTCGGTATTTGGCCGAATCTTTCGCGAAGGATCCGGGGGTTCGGCCGAATCCAAAATAGTGGATTCGGTGCATCCCTACATTTTATTGCCAATTGATTAGCTGCAATAGTGCAAGCTAGAATGCTATATTTATTCTGTAGAATGTTTGTTTAGGATAGCAGCTGACAGAGGACTCAGAGCAGCATTAATTTGAGGGTTTATTGGTATATTCAGGTGGACCTTTCTGATAAGGCTTATTTCGTTTTAACATTTTCGTCATGACAATATAATGTACTTTTGTCCTGCACTGATAAAACTGGTGTGTTTGCTTCAGAAACTCTACTATAGTTCATATAAACAAGCTGCTGTGTAGCCATGGGGGCAGCCATTTAAGCACAGGATACACAGTAGATAACAGATAAGTACTACTATAGTTTATATAAACAAGCTGCTGTGTAGCCATGGGGGCAGCCATTCTAGCACAGGATACACAGTAGATAATAGATAAGTACTACTATAGTTTATATAAACAAGCTGCTGTGTAGCCATGGGGGCAGCCATTTAAGCGCAGGATACACAGTAGATAACAGATAAGTTCTGAAGAATCCCATTGTATACTACAGAGTGTATCTATTATCAGCTGTGTATATTGTGCCTTTTCTCCTTTTTCAGCTTTCAATGGCTGCCCCCATGGTTACACAGCAGCCTGTTTATATAAACTGTTGTAGAGTTTCTGAAGCAAACACACCAGATTTACCAGTGCAGGGCAACAGTTTATTATATTTTCATTACTTTAAAACACTTTCAGTGTTACTGTTCCTTTAAAAACAGTCAAACAGGCTGATGACTTGGGTAATTGGTGGGTCAGGTTTTCTATTCTTGGGGAGAAACTGTAGAGCAGTGATGATCAAATGACTCTCTACCCAGTCTCCTGCTTTCTCTGGTTTGCTCTGGTTTCATTGGAGCTGATGGGGGTCTAATAGGACTTCTATGGAGGTGGGTCTGGGGGCATTACGGTATGTGGCCAATGTACAGCAAATGCAATTGCTGCTGTCTCCAGCTGATCAACTATAACTTAAACACAAATACATTCCAAACTGACAGTTTTTCTGCTCTGGGACTTGGATACGTTGTGGCTTTTCCCCATACCTTGCCCTGCCGCAGCCTCTCTCATATATAACAGCCTCCTGCTCAAGTACAACTGCCCCTATAGAGGCCGGGGATCATTAACATGATATATCTTTTAAGAGCAGCGTGCTTGTAAGGTTTGCATTGTGCTGTGCCAAATGGGATCGATGGAGATAATTGATGTTGGCTTGTTCCACCAGGATGCTGATAAAGCTCTTACATGTGCTCCACAAAATGCGATTAAAGTCTTTTCACTCAAGAGTCACTCTCAAGTGCAGCCTGTGAGATCTAACAAGGAAGAGAGCAGTAAGACGTTTCCCGCTGACAATTTCCCATAGGGGTCAAGGGTCGAAGCTCTGCCTATTGTGGGCGCTCACTTTGGCATTGTCCCATTTGTTTAAAGGAAAACTTTACCCCCAGCCGTTAATGGGCATATCGGGTTAAGATCCACTCATTTGCGATCTTGCCAAACGAGCGGATCTTATAGTGTATGGCCACCTTAACTTATAGGTGGCTGTTTAAATCTAATTGCTGATTGGTTGCCACGGGCGACATCTCCAGAAATCTCTCCAGATATTTATCTCCAATGTTACTAAAAATGCCCCAGGTCTGTCTGTGACCTAACATGTATGGTTTGTTTGTGTGCACTGTGAATCCTATGATCCCAGGGGGCGGTCCTTACTTTTTAAAAATGTCAATTTTTCATTTTGGATAACCTGATGGCACATACTAATAAAAAAGTATATTATTAGGAAAATGTTTAATTTACATGAAGCAGGGTTTTACAAATGAGCTGTTTTATGCCATATCTTTTTATAGAGACCTACATTGTTCGGGGTTATAGTTTTCCTTTAATAGGGAGTAACATACATAGTAACATAGTAAGTAAGGTTGAAAAAAGACACATGTCCATCAAGTTCAACCTTTTAGTTTTTTTTTTAACTACCTATCTGCCAGTTGATGCAGAGGAAGGCAAAAAAAAACATCTGAAGCCTCTCCAATTTGCCTCAGAGGGGGAAAATTTCCTTCCTGACTCCAAAATGGCAATCGGACCAGTCCCTGGATCAACTTGTACTATGAGCTATTTCCCATAACCCTGTATTCCCTCACTTGCTAAACACCATCCAACCCCTTCTTAAAGCTATCTAATGTATCAGCCTGTACCACTGATTCAGGGAGAGAATTCCACATCTTCACAGCTCTCACTGTAACAAACCCCTTCCGAATATTTAGGCCGATCCTCTTTTCTTCTAACCGGAATGGGTGACCTTGTGTGACAAGCATTAAAGGGAAACCTCATTGTCAAATCAACTTTTAGTATGCCACAGATGAACCTATCCTAAGCAGCTTTTCAGTTGGTCTTTAATCTTTGTTTGGTATGGTGTTGGAATTGTTATCCTTCCTAATCTGCCTTTTTCCAGCCTACTTTTGAACATACAATCTGGTTGTCAGGGTCTTGTAAATCTTATTTTTTTTTTGACTGCTTATCTTTATTATTCGTTCTGCCTTCCAGGCTGCCTCAAATATATATCGACCTCCCTCCGTCTAGGATTTTGCAGGGACAGCGCAGAACAGGGGAAAGTCTATGTGGTGTGCAGGCAGTAAATAAAGATTGCCGCAGCAAGCTCACGCTCTTTGGTGGTGGGATAGTAAATAGTCATATATATTGCTGGCACGTCCATTTCTCACAAGATATATTTTATTGTATTTATGTCACCCCAAGGCATTTAGCTTGCTCCTTGCCCATAATGCAACACACAAATGAGAATACTTTCCAAGAAATGTCCATTCTTTGTATCATTGCCTCCATTCTCAAGCAAAGGAAATATATTGTTTGGCTGGTAGCATATCCCGGGGCGAGATGCAGGCATAAAGAGAGGAAACAGGGGGTGCATGCACATCTTCCCTTTATCCGTGTCTGCCTTAGGGAATCTCTTTATTTTATCCGTACATGTTAAATATACATGATAAGGGCTCAGCAGAATGTGCCGTAGCAGTTTCTTCTCCAGCAGGAAAGAGAGGAGCGTTGCAGTGTATGACAGCAGTACAACACAGTAGTCTCATATTAGCTCAGCAGAGTAAATAGCAGGTCTGGCACCGGACACGGCCCCCCCATTAAGAGATCAGTACAGAGTCATCACTGCCCACTCACTGCACAAACACACCTACCTGGGCACACTGCAGAACAGATGAGTCTCATTAATACTCTTAAGTAATACACTTTTTTTTTCCTTAAAGGAGAACTAAAGCTTAACTAAAGAAGCTAGAAATGTTTTACATGATGTTTTGTGCTTCTGTACCAGCCCAAGGCATCCACAGCCCTTTAGCAGTAAAGATCTGTGTCTCCAAAGATGCCCCAGTAGCTCCCCGTATTCTTTTCTGCTAAATTACAGCACATGCTCTGTGCTGCTGTCCCATACTGAGCTTAGGGACCCACTCACAATATACAGAACACATAGAATAGAAATGTCACAATATAAGGCTGATTAATAATTAATACAGATAATTACTACATGACAGCACAGAAACCAGTGCAATTAGCATCAGAATTTAAAAATCAGCCCTGTTGCATCAGCTTATATTACAGGCCAACCTCATTTTCTGCTGGATAATTAGTGACGACCCCTAAGCTTAGCTTCTCAACAGCTGCTCAGAGCCCACTGAGCATGTGAGTGTCACAGACACTTTCCAAGATGGTGACCCCCTGTGACAAGTTTGAAGTCCTGGATCATTGCTGCTATTGACAAGCTGAAACTTTAGGCTGGTGCAATAAATTCTGTATATAAAATATGGCATTTTAGCTATATTCATTTTTTAGGATTTAGTTCTCTTTTAAAGGGGTCGTTCATCTCCCAAAGACTTTTTTAGTTGAGTTGTTTTCAGATTGTTCTCCAGAAATAAAGATTTTTTTCAATTGCTTTCCATTTTTTATTCTTTACCCTTTTTGAATGTTCGTGTCTCTGGTGTTTGAGTCTGGCAGCTCAGTAATTCAGGTGCAGACTCTTAACTGTTACAATTTTGCAACATTTAGTTGATACATTTCTCAGCAGCATCTCTGGAGTATTAGCAACTATTGTATCAACTATAACAGCTGCCTGTAATGAAACCCAGGGATTCAGCTCAGCAAGGACAAAGATAAGAAATGGATCAAGTTAGAACAGTACTTTTACAGGGTCAGCGACCCCCCCTCCCAGAGCTGCTTTAGAAAAACAGTCACAAATAGAAAAAGTCTTTATATCTGAAACCAACTGAACTGAAAAAAGTGTTGGAAGTTGAACAACCCCTTTAAAGGACAAGGAAATTATTAATGACTGAAATGTCAAACAGACGTGGGTCTGTTTGCATTTTAGAATTAGTTTTATTGTGACTTTTTTCAATTGATAAAGTCCAGGAGTCAGTGGTTTGTCAGGCTAGTGGCACACAGGAAAATTGCCTGGGAAGTCTTATGGTCTGCTACACAGGCACCCAATAGTTATTGCAATAAGCAGAAGAAAGCAGCACCCATGGAGTAAAATATGACTATAAATGAAATGTGGTCCTCTACTCTTTTAGCCAATCACAGCAACCTCTTTACTTCAACAGTTGCTTGCAGCTTTGCTTACAGTAGGAAGAGTAGCTGAGCTATGAATTAACTTTTAACATGGCAGTAACATTCTGAGACAGTTTGCAGTTGGTCTTCGTTTTTTTATATTTTGTGTTTTATAAATGATTTAGGTAATACATTGGCAGAAACAGCACAATATGCAGTCCATGAAGCCCAGTGTAACGTCTGCCTTTGCAGCAATCATGACGGATCCAATAATGTAATGTAATAATAATAAAGTCATATAATTAAAGTTGCAGGTCTAGTAACCCATAGCAACCAGTCAGAGCCCCAAGCTGTAGGGGATGCTGGGAGTTGTATCAGAACAATAGCCCTTATGTAAATAAAGAGCTTGTGATACAGTTCCACCCCATTACACACTCTATTACACACTCTATCAACGTCTTTACCTCCGCTGTTGCAACTTTAATTTGCAGGGCCCTAAGAGAGACTGGGGCCCTGGCGGGGGCTTCTCAATACTCACACTCCTTTCCTAAGTAACGATTTCTATCTGGAGCAATTCAGACAAAGTGAAGGGCTTGAACTAGACAATTGTCGGACTGGCTACATGTATTATTTAAGAATTGCCTTTGATAAATAATAAATCATGTTTGTCTCACTGTGTAGAACAATATTGATCCCCTCCTTGAATCAACTGAATGTTTTGACCCATAAACACGGCCTTGATATCCCTCTCTGATTTGCCTGACAGCTACACATCCGCCTCCCAGCTTGCCCGAAGGGGAAATCACCACTATTGAAATCCATCGCTCCAATCCTTACATTGAGCTGGGAATCAGCATAGTGGGTGGGAACGAGACTCCTCTGATAAACATTGTGATCCAGGAAATTTATCGGGACGGCGTCATTGCCAGGGACGGGAGGCTTCTTGCCGGCGACCAGATACTTCAAGTAAGATTCTTTCTTTTATATTCCATCTGTAAAGGTTTCCCTAACTTGTCTGGCAGTTTCAGCTTCATATAAGGCTCCATTGTTTACTGCAGGTCTCATTTTAAATATTAATTCAGGGGTGGCTCACCTTTAAGTTAAATTTAAGTATGTTATAGAATGGCTTATTCTAAGCAACTTTTCAATTGCTCTTCATTTTTTTTTTTATAGTTTTTGAATTATTTTCTACTTCTTCTGACTCTTTCCAGCTTTCAGTTGGGGTCACTGATCCCATCTAAAAAACAAATGCTCTGTAAGACTACACATTTATTATTATTGCTCTGCTATTCATATTCCAGTCTCCTATTTAAATCAGTGCATGGTTGCTAGAGTCATTTGGATCCTAACAACCAGAGTTCTAAAATGGCAAACTGGAGAGCTGCTAAATAGCTCAAAAACCACAATTAATAAAAAATGAAAACCCAATTGCAAATCGTTTTAGAAAATAACTCTCTACATCATACTAAAACTCAAAGTGAACAACCCCTTTAAATATTATTCAGTAATGTTAAAGGGATACTGTCATGGGAAAAAAACATTTTTTCAAAATGAATCAGTTAATAGTGCTGCTCCAGCACAATTCTGCACTGAAATCCATTTCTTAAAAGAGCAAACCGATTTTTTTATATTTAATTTTGAAATCTGACATGGGGCTAGACATATTGTCAATTTCCCAGCTGCCCCAAGTCATGTGACTTGTGCTCTGATAAACTTCAATCACTCTTTACTGCTGTACTGCAAGTTGGAGTGATATCACCCCCTCCCTTTTCCCCCCCAGCAGCCAAACAAAAGAACAATGGGAAGGTAACCAGATAGCAGCTCCCTAACACAAGATAACAGCTGCCTGGTAGATCTAAGAACAACACTCAATAGTAAAAAACCCATGTCCCACTGAGACACATTCAGTTACATTGAGAAGGAAAAACAGCAGCCTGCCAGAAAGCATTGCTCTCCTAAAGTGCAGGCACAAGTCACATGACCAGGGGCAGCTGGGTAATTGACAAAATGTCTAGCCCCATGTCAGATTTCAAAATTGAATATAAAAAAATCTGTTTGCTCTTTTGAGAAATGGATTTCAGTGCAGAATTCCCTGGAGTAGCACTATTAACTGATGCGTTTTGAAAAAAACATGTTTTCTGATGACCGGATCCTTTTAATTCAATATGAAGACATTTGAATGGAAGTATTACATCCATCTGCTTTTACTCCCCAGGTAAATAACTTTGATATCAGCAATGTGTCGCATAACTATGCCCGATGGGTCCTGTCTCAGCCTTGCTCTGTGCTGCATCTCACGGTGCTGCGGGAGAGACGTTTTGGGAGTCGAGCACAAGGGCACGGGGACGGCGGCTCGCAGAGAGATGACAGTTTTCATATCACCCTCAACAAACGCGGTTCCAATGAACAGCTGGGCATTAAGCTGGTGCGCAGAACTGATGAGTCAGGCGTTTTTATCCTGGATCTGTTGGAAGGTGGGCTGGCGGCGCAGGACGGGAGGCTGCATAGCAACGACAGAGTACTCGCCATAAACGGCCTTGATTTAAAGCATGGAACTCCGGAATTGGCTGCTCAGATTATCCAGGTATTCCCTATATGGGATTAATGATTAATTGAAATTATCTGAAGATGAATTCATGCCAAGCAGATATTTTTCCCATCAACCCTAGATACAGGTACCCCTTACCTATAAATGGCCAAATGCAGGATATAGTGAATAAAGTACCCCCTATTGTAAAATATAAATCACAGAGGAGTCCATGAGTCCATGACCTTCGGCCACTTGCTTTTATACAGGTCATGGAACTCCGAGGTGACTTCTAATATCCTCATATTTTCCAACAAGAGGTACTTTATTTATTATAATACACACGTTTTAGTGAGTCATGTGGCAAAAATGACTTACTGTTTATAACTGATGACATCACTAGTCACCATTTATAAAGATATAATACACAAAAGCCATGAATATCTTGTAAATGATATCCTTATAAACGGTGAGTTCTGATGTCATTTCTGTAAAATGACTCATTGAAATTTGTGTATTATAATAAATAAAATACCCCCAGTTGTAAAATATGAGGATATTAGAAGTTACCTCGGAGTTCCATGACCTTTTATATTTTACAAAAGGGGGTACTTTATTCACTATATATTTTCCAAGATATTCATGGCTTTTGTGTATTATATGAATATAATCTTCCTGATCACAGACAAGATCATTTATTTGGCTTAAAGGGGTTGTTCTCCTTTAAGTTAACTTTGAGTCTGATGCAGAGAGTGATATTCGGAGACAATTTGCAGTTGGTTTTCATTTTTTATTATTTGTGGTTTTTGAGTTATTTAGCTTTATTCAGCAGCTCTCCGGTTTGCCATTTCAGAACTTTGGTTGCTAAGTTCTAAATTACCCTAGCAACCATGCATTGATTTGAATAAGAGACTGGAATCTGAATAGGAGAGGGTCTGAATAGAAAGAGGAGTAATAAAAACTGCGCCACTGATTTCAACAGTCACCTACGAGTTAGAAAACAAAAGCAACCATTTGATTGGTTGCTATGGGCAACAAGAAAATTGCACTATTATATCAACTATAATATATTGAATAATAGGGGAAGAAATAGCGAGAAAAAGGTGTTTCTGTTTATAACTCGGTTTGTTTATCTTGGTTTCTGTGTCGTGTATAGGGCAGCGGGGAACGTGTAAACTTAACTGTATCTCGACCCGTGAAGCACCAGCCTGGGAATATAACAAGAGATCTGGGGAACAGCCAGCCCCACAATCACACGCCGCAAGTTTATCACCACAGGCCCAGCGCACATAAGGTAACGGATACACCACTGCATCATTCTGATAAATATCTGTCCCTGGGGACTGTGACTTTAAAACTCCCATCATTCTTACAGCATCAATCTATTCCTATCTACAGGGCATTTGCTTTCTTGTACAGCTGCTCTGGTGTGGGCTTCATAACAGCCCCAGTATTTTATATCTGCATTTGTGGATTTATAAGTCTGGTTAGGATGGATTTAGGGGGGGCTTTCCAAAGAAATCTGGGGTGTCTCTGAGGCCTTTCTGTAGTTATATTTCAGTTGGCACTGGGAGGTAGAATCCTGCGTGGGTCCATTTTTTGGAACCCGTACCCACAACCCGCATTTTTACCCCCTTGGACCCGCTACCCGAGTAAAAATCGCTATTGAGAAGACCCGTGGCCTAACACGCAGAACCGCCGACCGACGGCTATACTTGCACCCGGAACTTCTACCCACAACAGGCAGGGTACCGCAGGTTTATGCGGGTAACCCGCGCCCAACCCGCTGCAGGACTCTACTGGGAGGCACATTTATCAAAGGTCGATTTTCGAATTCATGCGAGTTTTTAAAAACTTCTATAAATTCTAAATTTATTTAAAAAAAAAAGAATTTTTAAAACTCGGCTGAATTAAATCGATCTGAAAAATCGATTTTGAATCAAATTCGTTTAGAATGTAAATAACTTGATTCGAGTTTTTTCTCTGAATAAAACTCGAATTTCTGGAAGGCTGCAAACAACTCCAAATTGATCCCTGGATATCTCCCATTGGCCCAGACAGCAATTTGGCAGGTTTTAGGTGGCGAATAGTCAAATTCGAATTCTTAAAGGGCCAGAGTATGATAGATCTCGAAAATCAAATTTACATTTTTTTTTAAAAAACTTGAATTAAATTTGAATAACTCCCTAGTCGAATTTGACAGTGTTGACCATAAAAAAATTTGAAAATTCAAATTTCGAATTTAATTTTCAATTCGACCCTCAATAAATGTGGCCCATAGTAACACATGCAGTGTGTAGTGATTGTGCTCCCAGCAGTGGTCAGGCCTTTATATTATATATAGGACCGAAGCTCGACTTATGGTAAAACTGTGAAAATATTGAATCACTGCTTAGTGCATTTACATACCTTATAAACCATCCCTGTGCATTATTGGTGCACGGGGCCACCATCAGGGGGGGGGGTACGAGTGTACCTGGCTCGGGCCTGAAGGGGGGCCCAGCAGTGCTGAACTTTTGAAAGAGTTGGGCCCCCCTTTACAGCGACGAAGTCCGAAGCCTTGCTGCCTCCTTCGAAGTCCTGAATGCGGAAGTGCCGAAATGCAGAAGTCTCGAATGCGGAAGTACCGAAAAGCCGAACAGCCAAAGTTCCGAAGCAGCGAAAAGACCTGAAGCCACAAAACAGCCGAAGTCCTGAAGCGGAGAAAAGACTCAAAGCCACGAAAAATAGCCGATAGCCCCAATAGTCCCAAAGTGGCGAAAAGATCCAAAGTCACAAAATCAGCAGAAATTGAAGTCCTGAAGCGGCGAAAAGACCCAAAGTCACAAAAGGAGGCGAAGTTGTCCTGAAAAGTTCTGAAACCATGAGTTCAATTCCTCTGAACACCAATGTGTGTGTTTTTTTTAATCCCCTGGCCACCAATGTATTATGTTAATACTCTATAGGCCCCTGCCACCAATGTTTTTTTCTAAAAATTATTGTTTGGGGCCCCAATTTTTTTTAACTTGTAAGGGGGGCCCTGGCACCAATGTTTTTTTAAAAAAATATTCTTTGGTGCCACAATTTTTTTACTTGTAAGGGGGGCCCTGGTGCCAATGTTTTTTTTTAACTTATAGGGGGGGTCACCAATAGCTTTTTATAACTTGTGTGTGTGGGGGGGTTACCTTTTTTTTAGAGCTGATGTCTGTGTGGTCTTTTAACTGTGATGTAGAGTGGCCGGGACCTGGGGTGGGGGCCCAAAAAATGTTGTTGTACGGGGCCCTGTGATTTCTAATGGGGGTCCTGTTGGTGCATATTCACCCTCCAGATCTCTTCCCTGTGTACAGAATAGGCACCCTCCCCCCCCCCTCATGCTTCTAAACTCCTGTATGGAACTGAAATCATGTCATTTTATACTGGGGATGCACCAAATCCAGGTTTCAGTTCGGGATTCTGCCTTTTTCAGCAGGATTCAGCCAAATACTCGTGCCTGGCCGAACCGAGTCCGAATTTGCATATGCAAATTAGGGGCTGAGAGGGAAATCACCTTACTTTTTGTCACAAAACAAGGATATAAAAAAATGTTTTTTCCACTTTTTCCCTTCCTGACCCTATTTTGCATATGCAAATTAGGATTTCTGTATTCTGCCGAATCTTTCATGAAGGATTTGGGGTTTTGGTGCATCTTTATTTTATACATGCATCCCAATGTATACTCATTGGTATGGGATCCGTTATCTGGAAACCTGTTATCCAGAAAGCTCTGAATTACGGAAAGGCTGTCTCCCATAGACTCCAAATAATACAATAATACAAATAATACAATTTTCTCTGTAATAATAAAACAGTAGCTTGACTTGATCCCAACTAAGATATAATTAATCCTTATTGGAGGCAAAACCAGCCTATTGGGTTTATTTAATGTTTACATGATTTTCTAGTAGACTTAAGGTATGTACGTATTACAGAAAGATCCGTTATCCGGTAAGCCCCTGGTCCCGAGCATTCTGTATAACAGGTCCCATACTTGTACTCACAATAATGTTGCTGCACTTGGCTTTATAATATATGGCAGATCTTTATATTTGTAGGGGAGATCGAGGTCTCCTCATGTCTTTAGAGTTTCATTTTTCTTGTTGATTATTTTAAAGGGGTGGTTCCCCTTGAAGTTAACTTTTAGTATGTTATAGAATTGCAAATTGTCTCAGACTATTATTCTCTACATCATACTAAAAGTTAATCACAAGGTGAAGCACCCCTTTAAGTGTCAGCTCCTAATGGTATTACTGCTCAGTAACATTCCTACAAATAGAATAAAACAGCAGCAGGACCTGTATAAGACAACAACATTCTAATCACAAACCCTTTTCCTTTCCTAAGGATCTGGCCCAGTGTGTTAAATGCCAAGAAAAGCAGATTACAGTGAAGAAAGAGCCCCAGGAATCACTGGGCATGACGGTGGCAGGGGGAAGAGGCAGTAAAAGCGGAGAGCTGCCAATCTTTGTGACCAGCGTCCAACCTCACGGCTGTCTCGCAAGGGACAGCAGAATCAAGAGAGGTGTGTGCGCTCCACCACTGGCCGTTATAGATAAATAAATGGAGACTCTCCCACAAGACCAGGGCAGAGCTTGGCGGCACAGT
The DNA here is from genome assembly GCF_017654675.1 of Xenopus laevis. Lineage (NCBI taxonomy): Eukaryota > Metazoa > Chordata > Amphibia > Anura > Pipidae > Xenopus > Xenopus laevis. Next base: position 164,916,154 of record NC_054373.1, read on the forward strand.
ATATTGGTGCTAAAACTCCAACAAAGATTTTAAAACCCTTAGGGGGTTATGTAATAAAAAGTACTAAGTTTGCCCAGGGGCAGCAACCAATCAGCAGGTAGAATTTACCAGTCACCTGTTTAAAAGCAAACATTTAATTGGTTGCTATGTATTACTGCTAATGGGCAAACGTAATGCTTTTTATTACATATGGGGATAAGTACGTAACATGAGCTCGCCAGGATCACCAGCAAAAAAAAATGTTTAGGGGCACTACATCATTTGTGATTACCACTGCTCCCCCGTCCCTGCTCATATGGGAGAATTGGAGGCTCACTAGTACTTACTTGACCCCCTGCAGCAGTGTTGTTGTACCACTGTACTATCCCTTTAAAGGAGAATTAAAGTCTAACTAAAGAAGTAGCTAGAAATGTTGTACATTATGTTTTGTGCTTCTGTACTTGCCCAAGGCAACCACAGCCCTTTAGCAGTAAAGATCTGTGTCTCCAAAGATGCCCCAGTAGCTCCCCATCTTCTTTTCTGCTGATTCACTGCACATGCTCTGTGCTGCTGTCACTTACTGAGCTTAGGGAGCCACTCACAATATACAGTACACATAGAATAGAAATGTCACAATATAAGGCTGATTAGTAATTAATACAGATAATTACTACATGGCAGCACAGAAACCAGTGCAATTAGCATCAGAATTGAATAATCAGCCCTGTAGCATCATCTTATATTACAGACCAACCTCATTTTCTGCTGGATAATTAGTGACGAGCCCTAAGCTTAGCTTCTCAACAGCTGCTCAGAGCCCACTGAGCATGTGAGTGTCACAGACACTTTCCAAGATGGTGACCCCCTGTGACAAGTTTGAAGTCCTGGATCATTGCTGCTATTGACAAGCTGAAACTTTAGGCTGGTGCAATATGTTCAGTATATAAAATATGGCATTTTTAGGGCTTAGTTCTCCTTTAAGGCAACAATATAGGTCCCTTATACAAAATCATGCTGTGCATCTATACATATTAATTTATGTTGCTATATTTTAAATAAATATAGTATATTTATAAAATAAAAGAATACATTATACATATGTGTGGCATTATTGCATTTTTATCTTTAATATTGACTCCCGCTTTCCTATTAAGGGGATGTGCTGCTGAGTATCAATGGCATTGATCTGACCAATCTCAGTCACAGCGAAGCAGTGGCCATGCTGAAAGCCAGCGCTACCTCCTCGGTGGTCTCTCTGAAAGCAATCGAGGTGGAGGTGGTGGAGGAGCAGACGCAAGGCAAAGAGGAAATGAGCACAGTCAGTGAAAATGAATACGATGCCAGTTGGTCTCCATCATGGGTCATGTGGCTGGGCCTTCCCAGGTTTGTTTGGATACGTTTATTTATGACTCTTTATTTCTAAAGCACCACTGTATTCTGCAACCATTTACCCAAAGCCCTCCTGTAGTGTTACAGTCCCCTTTTAAGAAGCCATAAATGCCTGTTTGCCACAGAAGCACCGCAGTCCAATGGGGAGATGCCACAGAACAAATGCTAAAACCTCCTGAGTTAACTGCCATTGCAACTGGGAGTATGAAAAAAGACTAATACAGGTGTGGGACCTTTTATCCAGAATGCTCTGGACCTGGGGTTTTCCGAATAACGGATCTTTCTGTAATTTGGATCTTTATACCTTAAGTCTACTAGAAAATCATGTAAACACTAAATAAACCCAATAGGCTGGTTTTGCCCCCAATAAGGATTAATCATATTTTAGTTGGGATCAAGTACAAGCTACTGTTTTATTATTACACAGAAAAAGGAAATCATTTATAAAAATTTGGATTATTTGGATAAAATAGAGTCTATGGGAGACGGCCTTTCCGTAATTCGGAGCTTTCTGGATAACGGGTTTCCGGATAATGGATCCCATACCTGTAGTTCCCCTTTCAAATATTTATCCTTGAAATGAACATCCGTAAATTTCAGTTTCTGTGTAACTGTTCATTGTCCTTGCATGGACTCTGGCACAAGGCATCTTTTTTTAAAGGCAACATAAGCGGTGTATTTCTCCCAGAACCTCAATTATCTTTCTTCATACTCCCTCGCTCTTGCGTGAAGAGTTCCCTCAGCCCTCGACCTCATTTGGTGCATGGAAGCTGCATCCGCCTCGCAATCACTGTAATGCAAATAATGTCCAAAATATGTCTTGCTCTTTAACCCTTTCAATGACAGGGTACATCTAGGGGCACATTTACTAAGCTCGAGTGAAGGATTCGAAGTAAAAAAACTTTGAATTTCGAAGTGTTTTTTGGGCTACTTCGACCATCGAATGGGCTACTTCGACCTTCGACTACTACTTCGACTTCGAATTGAACGATTCGAACTAAAAATCGTTCGACTATTCGACCATTCGATAGTCGAAGTACTGTCTCTTTAAGAAAAACTTCTACCCCCTACTTCGGCAGCTAAAAGCTACCGAAGTCAATGTTAGCCTATGGGGAAGGTCCCCATAGGCTTGCCTGAGATTTTTTGATCGAAGGATATTCCTTCGATCGTTGTATTAAAATCCTTCGAATCGTTCGATTCGAAGGATTTAATCGTTCGATCGCAGGATTTGCGCTAAATCGTTCGACTTCGATATTCGAAGTGGAACGATTTTAGTTCCTAGTCGAATATCGAGGGTTAATTAACCCTCGATATTTGACCCTTCATACATCTGCCCCCTAATCTTGCTGCCTCACGTGTTGCCATTAAATAAACAGCACAGCATAGATTAAAAAGAAACGTGGGACGGGTGTTAGTGCAATTGAATTTTTGTATTGGCACCATAGATTCTGCATTCTGTGGCCTGTAAAGGGTTAAAAGCAGATTCAAGGGTCAAAATCACAACAAAGTAAAAGGTATTTTTCTACCTTATACTGGTTATTTACCTTCTTTTAGATTTAATGTACAGATATAGGATCTATTTTCCAGAATTCTTGGTACCTGGGGGTTTCTGGATAAGGGATCTTTCCCTATCCATACTTTAAGGGGTCTCCATACTTTAAGGGGGTTATTTACCAAAATACCAATTTTATCTCATTATTTTAATTAAAAAAACAGGATTTTACTCCCATACCTGATTTGTCCTTATTTATTATTTAAAAAGCTCAAATTAATCAGTTTGGGGAAAACCCAAAAAAAAGTGTAGAAAAAAACGCATTGTACGATTTTTTCAGCCTTTTTTCCCCAAATCCTACAATTTTTTGGGGTTTTGATGATTGGATTTTTGGGCTAAACTCATTTCAGACCACGATAACTTCCAAATAGAACAGGGATCAGTTTATTATTGCAGGACCTGTTATCCAGAATGCTTGGGATCCGGGGTTTTCCGGGTAAGGGATCTTTCTGTAATTTGGATTTCCATAATTTAAGGGGGTTATTTAGCAAAGGTCGAGTTTGTGAGGTTTTTTCTACCTCGAATAAACTCACCACTCGAGTGTTTTCTAATTTATGAAAAAACCCAGATGCAAAAAACTCAGTGAATGCAATCAGTCGGAAAAACTCGTATTGATCAAGTTATTGGCGAAATAAAGCTCGAATAGCTCTAATTGATCAAGTTTTTGAGCGTAAACCACCGAAAATCATGAAAGCTAAAAACATGTTTAAATGGTTCAAGGGAGATCTGCCATTAACTTCTACAGGTTTACGATGGTGTATTTTCAGATTCCATCTTTTTGCAGCTTCAGAGGATAATAAATCTCGAAACATTCAAGTTTTTTTTATCCCCAAAAATTCAAGTTTTTACTGAAACTAACCTTGAAAAACTTGAATTATTTGTGAAAAACACCTTGGAAAAATAACCCCATTAGTCTGCTAAAAAATAATATAATCAATAAATAAATCCAAGGTACTGCTAAATTATTACAGAGGAAAAGGAAATCATTTTTACAAATTTGAATTATTTGATTAAAATGGAGTCTATGGGAGACATCCGTAATTCAGAACTTTCAGGACAACGGATTTTATGGATAATGGATCCCATACCTGTACAGAGAAAATGGAAATCATTAAAAAAAATGTCATTATTTAGATAAAATGGACTCCGTCGGAAGGTTGTCTTCCTGTAATTTAGAGCTTTCTGGATAATAGGTTTCTGGATAAGGGATTTTGTGCCAGGGGGCATCTGAACTGTCAGTTAATGTATTAAATCTTTATTGCATGAAATCCATAAAAAACATATATCAAGTATGACACACGGGGGGGACAGAGTGGGAGTAGCAAAAAGACACATTATGCTTCTGTTCCGCTCCTTCTTACTCCACTTGTGTTATTCATTAAACATCACTGCTGTCATATATAAAATGTAATGGTCTCTGTTTCTTTGCAGTTGCCTTCATAGCTGCCATGATGTTGTTCTGCGGAGGAGCAACCTGGGGAGCTGGGGCTTCAGTATTGTGGGGGGTTATGAGGAGAATCACACAAACCAACCTTTCTTCATCAAGACTATTGTGCTCGGGACTCCGGCTTACTATGATGGTCGACTCAAGTATGTCGGGCGGCAATGTTTTTATATATATATATCATTATAAATGGTGCTCAGTGATGTCATACCTGTCACATGACTCGCCCCCCTGTTATCAAATAAGAGGATAATAGAAGTCACCTTGGAGTTTTATGACCTTTTAATTTATATTTTACAATGGGGGATACTTTATTCACTATATGTAATACACAAGAGCTGGGAATATCAATGATATCCTTATAAACTGTGCTTATTAATGACATCACTTATCATCCTTGCTCAATGATGCCATTTCTGTCATGTGATTAATCATTAGAGGTATGGGAGCTGTTATACAGAATGCTCAAAACATGGGGTATTCCAGATAAGGGGTCTTTTCATGATTTGGATCTTCATACCTCAGATTCGGGGAGATTATTCGCCCGGAGACAAATCTTCTCTTCTTCGGGGCGACTAATCTCCTTGAACTGCCTTCCCATCGGCTAGAATGAAAATCGCCCGGCGGGATGGCACTCGGAGCGCTTCATTTTGCCTCACGAGGAAACTTCGGGCAACTTGGGAAAACGAAGCGCTCCGAGTGCCATCCCGCGGGCAATTTACATTCTAGCCAGTGGGAGGCAGTTCGGGGAGATTTGTTGCCCCGAAGAAGATTAGTGGAGATTAGCCGCCCAGCGACAAATCTCCAAAAATCTGAGCGTGTGCCCTAAGGGGCAGATTTACCTAGGGTCGAATATCGAGGGCTAATTAACCCTTGATATTCGACTGCCGCATTGAAATCCTTCGACATCGAAGTCGAAGGATTAAGCGCTATCGGTCGATCGAAGGATATTCCTTCGATCAGAAAATTGTTAGGAAGCCTATGGGGACCTTCCCCATAGGCTAACATTGGCCTCGGTAGGTTTTAGGTGGCGAACTAGGGGGTCAAAGAATTTTTTAAAGAGACAGTACTTCGACTATCGAATGGTAGAACGATTTTTACTTCGAATCGTTCGATTCGAAGTCGTAGTAGTAGTCGAAGGTCGAAGTAGCCAATTCGATGGTCGAAGTAGCCATATTCGACCATTCGAAATCCAAAGTATTTTTTCTTCTATTCCTTCACTCTAGCTAAGTAAGCGGGCCCCTAAGTCTGCCAAAAAAAATCATGTAAACATTAAATAAACCCAAGTGGCTGGTTTTGCCTACAATAAGGATTAGTTATATTTTAGTTGGGATCAAGTACAAAACACTGTTCTGTTAATACAGAGAAAAAGGGAATTATGTCTAAAAAATTTAATTATTTCCTTTAAATTGAGTCTATGGGAGATGGCCTTCCTGTAATTAGGAGCTGTCTGGATGAAGGGTTTCCAGGTTAACGGATCCCATACCTGTATATTATTGTGTTATTACATTAGATCAATGTCCCCATCAGGCCCGGACTGAGAATTAAAATAGGCCCTGGCATTTCAGGTACATAGAGGCCCATTCAGCCCACATAGAGGCCCAAACAGCCCCCACCAGCCCACTAAATACTGACTTTCTATGGGACCTTATAGCAGCCCCTCTGGCATTTGCCAGAACCCACAGATTGCCAGTCCGGGCCTGGTCCCCATTGAAAGCATTGGAATATTAACATATGTAAGAGAAAACTGCCAACCAGGGCTGCTTTTAGGGAACGGCAGAAATGGCCTTTGCCCTGAGTCCTAATCATCAGAGGGACAATTGAGGGTAACGCAGGGCCAAGTCCAATTTGATATATTCCCTGTGATGTTCAGCTGCTGGGCCTGGTTTATTAATAGACACACTGGCATCTTTCTCTTTGTTCCATGTGATTGGCTCTTCAAGGACAGAAATAATGATTAGTAGGTGACATATTGTGCACTGCAGTGTTGGTGGGACATCACACAGGGGAATATTTATAAAGGTGTGTGACAAGCAGCATTGAAATACACAATATATAGTCATATGAAAAAGTTTGGGAACCCCTCTTCATTTTTTGGAGTTTTTTTTATCATTGGCAGAGCTTTCAAAGTAGCAACTTCCTTTTAATATATAACATGCCTTATGGAAACTGTAGTATTTCAGCAGTGACATAAAGTTTATTGGATTAACAGAAAATATGTAATATGCATCATAACAAAATGATACAGGTGCATCAATTAGGGCACCCGAACAGAGATATTACATCAATACTTAGTTGAGCCTTTTGCAAATGTAACGGCCTCTAGACGCCTCTATAGCCTTTGATGAATCTCTGGATTCTGGATGGCGGTATTTTTGACCATTCGTCTACACAAAATCTCTCCAGTTCAGTTAAATGTGATGGCTGCTGAGCATGGACAGTCTGCTTCAAATCATCCCATAGATTTTCCATGATATTCAAGTCATGGGACTGTGACGGCCATTCCCGAATATTGTACTTCTCCCTCTGCATAAATGTCTTTGTAGATTTCCAAGTGTGTTTAGGGTCATTGTCTTGTTGGAATATCCAACTCCTGCGTAACTTCAACTTTGTGACTGATGTGTGAACATTATCCTGAACAATTTGTTGATATTGGGTTGAATTCATCCGACCCTCGACTTTAACAAGGGCCCCATTCCCTGAACTAGTCACACAGCCCCACAGCATGATGGGACCTCCACCAAATTTGACAGTAGGTAGCAGGTGTTTTTCTTGGAATGCCGTGTTCTTCTTCCGCCATGCAAAGAGCTTTTTATTATGACCAAATAACTACATTTTTGTCTCATCAGTCCAAAGCACTTTGTTCCAAAATGACTGTGTCTTGTCTAAATGAGCTTTTACATACAACAAGAGACTCTGCTTGTGGCAGAAAGGGCTTCTTTCTCATCACCCTGCCATACAGATGTTCTTTGTGCAAATTGCGCTGAATTGTAGAACAATGTAGAGATACTCCATCTGCAGCAAGATGTTCTTGCTGGTCTTTGGAGGTGATCTTTGGGTTGTCTGTAACTATTGTGATGTGGGGAGTTGCAGTTCCACAGTGGTCGGACAGCAATCCCCCTCCCACCAGCAAACCAGTTCAGGTTCCAACTCACCAGTACACACTAAGAGTCAGTTGCAAATCAATATTAAAAAATAACTTTTAATAGAACCATTAAAAAGACTAGAATCAAAAAACACACTGGGCAAGTGCCCACACAGCACACCAACAAACTCACTCCTCCCTATATCAGGAGGATGTGTGGGACCAGTGTCCCTAAAAAACATAGAATAAAATGCCAAAGCATAGGTGGACCAATGGTAGTTTTTAAAAACAGTTGGTCTATGCAGTTAGAGGGTCACCACCTGACCACACATAGTTAAGGTTAGAGATGGACCCCAGAGCCCTCCCTTCCAAGTAATGCCCCACAAAACACAAGTTTCTACCTGTCTACGTGAGCAGCAAATGGGAGCTAGTCCCCCACCATCCACCTATGCCACCTGCCCTACGCGTTTCGCCAAAACGATGGCTTCCTCAGGGGCATAAGTGGTGATGCTGCGTTACTTCAGGCATTAAATAGCCTTTCATTGGCGTCCCTTCTGGTGGCGCACATGAATTACGTCACTTCCGGTCGCCAAATAATGTGTGTAACCAATTCCGGAAGTAGATGTATGTATTGGCAAGTACTCACGCCTGGGCGTTTTTGCACCTGGGCGAAATCGCTTATATTAGTTTAATGAGCGTTGGCGTTTTTACGCCTGCGCGAAAAGACAACTTATACAGGCCCCCAAATGAATAAACGCCAGGAAGTTGTGATGTTTAAACTGCACTGGCGTGTTTGAACAGAGAGCCAATGAGCATTAAAGCTCTAGGTATTTCTAATAATTATATAGGCATTTAACCCTAGCCTGGATATATTGTAGATTCACTAAGTTACAACAAAATCAATAGCAATTATTAGGTAAGTTACTTGGACGAGTGCCACACCACCTACCAAAATCTGGATGGGGGTCACTCATATTTTAAATATAAAGATAATGGCCAAAATACTATATATATAGACAAACAGAGCTGAAGACCAGAAAAAAGGGGGGGGGGCCCTGACTATTAGAGAAAGGGGGCGAAAGTAAAACCTTCATTTAACCCATTCGGGGACTTGCTGTTCAAGGTATAGATCCTATAGAGATCTCCCACTCGCGGGGTGTTCCGGATATTTTCAATTCCTTTTTTGCTGTATGCTTTTTTCAAACCTGCGGGAGTACCCCAACTCGTTCTCAATTGAATCTGGCTCCTACTGCTCTCTATATTGATTTTTGTCTAACCATTCTCACAATCCTCCGCATATGCCGCTCCTGTATTTTTCTTGGCCTGCCAGACCTGGCTTTTACAGAATCTTTGTTTTCAGATCTTTTGAGAGTTGCTTTGAGGATCCCATGCTGTCACTCTTCAGAGGAGAGTCAAACAGAAGCACAACTTACAATTGGCCACCTTGAACACACCTGCCTATGAAGTTCAAGGCTTAACGAGCTAATCCAACCAAATTGGTGTTGCCAGTAATCAGCATTGAGTAGTTACATGCATTCACGGGTACCCAAATTTTTGCACAGCCAGTTTTTCACATTTGATTTAATTTCATACAACTGAATACTGCTTCACTAAAAATCTTTGTTCAGAAAACACCCCAGTACTCAGATGTTCCTGGGAAATGAACGACATACCACGATTATCTTTTTTTGTTGAAAGTGGAGTAAATTATTATGCAGAGAGGGGTTTCCAAACATTTTATATGACTCTATAAAATGACACACCTTTAAATAGATGTGAACTTCATGTATATGTGTAAAAAGAGGTGTTTGCGTGAAAAAGCCACTTGAATTCATCCAGTTGCCCTCGATCAGTGTCAGACTGGGGGGTCTGAGACCCACCAGGGCTGCCACCTCAGGGGCCAACACACGTCCCTGGCCCCAGCCCCAACTGCAACCCCCCTCTGACCCAGGCCCCCAGGCGCAAGTTTCTTATTCCAGTTTGTTGAAGCTTATATTAAATTTCATTTTTGTGATAGTTCCCCTTTAAAATGGGGCAGTTATAATAGATGATTTCCAAGCCACCCATTGTGACATCTCTTAATGCTGCATTTGATTTCCTTTACAGGTGTGGGGATATGATCGTTGCCGTAAATGGGCTCTCAACTGTTGGAATGAGCCATTCCGCCCTGGTGCCGATGTTGAAGGAGCAGCGGAGCAAAGTGACTCTCAGCGTTATCTCTTGGCCTGGAAGTCTCGTTTGAACCTTCAGATTTTATGAGCCAAGTCTCATGCTCATGTGATAGCTGGTTAAAAGCTGGGCCAAATCTCCTCCACAATCGTTTGAATGATTACTTGATCGTTTGTCCTTGATTGATTGACTTATTCTGAGCTGGTAAAACAGATTTTCCCTATGAATGAGCTACGTGAAACGTCTCAAGCCGGAGGGCCTGCTGCAATGCCTCAAGCCCATGAAGCTGTTTCTTCATCTTAGTAACGACTTCAGCCTGATTTCTGTTAACTTGGGGCGTACTCACCTCAACTTTGGACTCAGTCACCATTTCGCTTGTTCTTTGACAACTTTGGGCGGAATCACCATTTTTCTTGCTCTTTTTTTAACTGTGGGTCTGGTCACTATTTTGATTGCTCTTTGGTAATTCTGGGCATAGTCACCATTTCTTAGCTCTAATATTTAAGCCTAACCTCCATTTTATTGCTTTTTGTTAAGCCGGATCCCAGTGACCATACTTGCTCGCTCTTTCTTAACGTTGGGTCTAGTCAACATTTCATTGCTCCATTCACTTTAGGCCTAGTCACCACTTTGCTTGATTTTCGTTACTTTTGGGCATAGTCATCATTTCCATTCTTTATTAGCTTTGGGTCTCATCACCACTTTGCTGGCAGGCTAAACTACATTAGGCCTGATTTGCTGGTTCCTTGTTAACTTTGGGCCTAGTCATAATTTTGCTTGGTCTTTGTTAAATCTAGACGTGGCCATCCCTTTTTTCTAGATACCTTTAAGCCTAAACACTATTTTTACATGCACTTTGTTAAATTTGGGGCTGGTCACCATTTTCATATTCGTTCTTAACTTTGGTCCTATTGACCCTTTTTTTTCTTACTCTTTGTTAACTCTGGGTCTAGTTGCCACTTTGTTTACTTTGGACAAGTTTAACTAGTTACCGTTTTCCTTGATATAATGAAAATGTAATATAAGCTTCAGCACACTGAAATAAGGAGTTTTCTGAATATAATCAATTAAATATTCTGTACTGTTTCTGAAATAACCAAGTTTATATTCACTATTCCTCTCTCAGCATCTGTTTCTCTTCATTCTGTCTTCATTCAGGAGTTGGGTGTCAGATGAATGATCCAATATATCTTATAGGGGGCTCCTTTTGATTAGAAGATGTATTACAGCTCACTCTATTAAAATCACCAGACATCATGTCTCTCTACATGCAGAATTTGTGCAAAGGCAGTTATTTTGTTAGATTTTGTTTGTACTGGAATCAGTTATTTGAGTGAGTGCTAATACATCTGCTAGGAAAGGGAGCCCCCCTATAAGATATAATGGATCTAACTGTCAATGATTATCTGACCCAATTGAGAGAGGGATAGTGACTATAAACTTGATTATTTCAAAAACTATGCAGAATTTTAAATTGGTTGTATTAAGTCAGTGTGATGAAGTTTATATTAAATTTTCATTTTCACTATAGTCCCCTTTAACTTTGGTCCCATTGACCCTTTTTTGCTTGCTCTTTGGTAACTCTGGGTCTAGTCACCACTTTGCTTACTTTGGACTAGTTCAACTAGTTACCATTTTGCTGGCTATTTGTTAACTTAAGACCTAGCCATCCTTTTCCTTCTCCTTGATTATATTAGGCCTAATTACCATTTAGGCTTCATGTTACTTTGGGCCTAGTCATAATTTATCTTGCTCTAATCTGGATTAGTGATTTATGGGTTGACCCGTGGGTTGACCACCGATTGGGCAGATTCAGGTTGAAATGTGACCAACCATTGCTAGTTACACTAGGGTTGGGTGTGGGTCAGACTGGGGACATACACTCTTCCACTGCTCCCAACGATTCCCTGCCTTGGACCCAGATGCACGCACAGAAGTAGTGAATAGAGGGAGAAGATGTTGGTATTGATTGGGTTCTACAATGGCAACGTTTTGCGTTGGGTTGGATGTGGGTTAAGATTTTACGGGTTAGAGTCGGGTGCAGGTTGAATGTTTCCTGGCCTGAACATCACAAATTTGGACCTAGCCACCCTTTTTCTTAGATACCTGGAATACCAGTACTTAATGCTGGGCTTAGTCACCAATTTCATATTCTTTGTTAACTTTGGACCTAGTTACCCTTTCTTCATACTCCTAGACAACTTTAGGGCTAATGAACATTTTTGAGCTTTGAACCTAATGATCGTTTTGTCTCTTGTTTTATCTCCACTGCAAAACATTGTTCGTAAATTGCTCCTTTAGCAATTAGTCCTGCCGTTCATAGTCTTTAAAGCCATATTTCTGTATAATGTGCCAATGCTGAAGGTTGTCCGCTGGCCCCTGAATTTCTTTTTTTTCAGAACTAGTATGAAGACTTTTTTTTTGTTTTTTTCAGCTTTCTACATTGTAAATCTGAACCTCTTCTTGGCTCCGTGCGTCTGAATATTGTGCTGCTACTGGACGGTTATTGGTTTACCTCGCAGGAACTTTGCCAGTAACAGATGTCCTTAGAAATAACATCAAACCATCTGCTTGTGTAGCTCAGCAATCTCAGCATTATACCTGGGTCCAAAGCCAACTCTTAACAAATGGGTTTTGTACTGTGCAATAATTGCTTCTTTTTTTTTCTTGGTTGGTCAGAAAATAATTTCCTACTCCGTGCGGATTGTACCAAGATGAGGAATGTGCCACCTGCGCTTTTGCGGGGGTTTATCTTCCTGATGAATGTTTTGTTTGTATGAAAAACTTTTGATATTTTTAAGGCGATATTTCTATGAAATTGTGCTACGTGCTTGTGACCTTTCTTACTGAGCAGGTGGTGGAAGTGCTTGGCTGGGTGATTCGTGAAGTCATTTCCTTCTCCGATGCGACGCTCATGATGCTCGCCATGTGCATGAAATGAAAGGGGCCTCATGCCCGACGCGTTTCTTCTCTTAACCTGAATGTCCAACAATCAACTCCAGACCGGCTTTGCAATACGTATGAGAACTGAACTTTTATTTTGAGTATTAAAGAAAAAAAAGAAATGTCATATTTATTCTCCGAATACTTGTGGGTCGTTTATTTAAAGGACAAGTAACACCAAATTTTTTTTTAATAAAAATTTGTTAGTATACATTAAAAAAACACCAAGACAAATTAAAGGGGACCCGTCGCCCCCCAAAAAAAATATTAAAAATTATATTTTATCACATTAGTCAAGCAAAATGAGCTTTAATTACACTATATAAATTATTTGAATCTTGTTTCTCTCAGTCTGGAAATTCATAATTATAACAAGCAGGCAGGAGCCATTTTGTGGACACTGTTATTAAGACAAGCCTTGCATCAACTCAGAATCTTGTTTGTGCACCAGAATGGGGGACCTGATGTCCATCCCCATGTACTGGCTACTCAATTAAACGGTGAAGAGAATGGGGGAATGTGGGGAGAGCAGTGAAATGTAGGAAGTGCTGAATGGAAAGTTAAAGTAATTGTTTGCCCCGCCTCTATACCTAAGGCATAGAGGAGGGGCAGACAATATTTGATTGACAGCTGAGATGTTTAAATGAGTTTACAACAGCGATGAATGCTTTAATAAAAAATAGAAATTGGATTTCATGTTTAATTTGAAAAGGACTTTTATTATACAGATTTTTGTGTCTGGGTGACAGGTCCACTTTAAATGTTAAAATCGCGAAGTCTTTATTAAGAAATAACTTAACGAAACTCCGCTTGCGCTCCTCTTCAGAAAAGGGATCACGATCCATCGTGCGGCACTCAATTTCTCCTCCCTGCCTTCCTTATAGGAGATAGCCAGGGAGGAGAAATCGAGTGCCGCACGATGGATTGTCGCCCTGTCGCCTTTTCTGAGGAGTTTCGGTAAGTTATTTCTTAATAAAGACTTTGCGATTTTAAAGTTTAATTTTTCTTGGTGGTTTTTTTTTTCAATGTATTTTTTTTTAAAAATTTGATGTTACTGGTCCTTTAAGCATGGATATTTATTGTGATGACAAATGGAAGATTGTGTTTTAAATAAAGTGGTTATTAGAAAAATCTAGCTTTTTTTTCCGTTAACCTCTAATTCGGACCTGATAAAAGAACAGGGTCAGATTTACAGTACGGGGAATCCCAGTGGGGAAGGAGAGAAGTACAAAGAGTTAATAGTTAAACTATGTATATTCATCAAGGGGGTTTAACCTACAGGTCTGCAGCTGTCAGTTGGAACAATCTGGGAACAACCTGAAAACAACTGAACTGAAAAAAGTGAAATAACAGGGCATATTTTTTGGGATGCACTGAATCCACTATTTTGGATTCGGCTGAACCCCTGAATCCGTTGCGAAAGATTTGCCCGAATACAAAACCAAATCCTAATTTGCATATGCAAATTAGGGGTGAGAAGGGGAAAACTTTTATTACTTCATACATATGCAAATTCGGGAAAAGTCTGAATCCCGAACCGAATCCTGGATTCAGTGCATCCCTAATATTTTGAAGAGTGAGACCATAGTATGGAGCTCTATGTGCAGCTGCAGGTTGGCCAAGTATAGTATTATGTACATGTTCTGCCCACTGAATTCCTGACTCTTTCCACTGTATGAATGACTCTCTAAGCCAGTGGTTCCCAAACAGGCTGGTCTCCTGGGGGGGAGGGGTGCTTGGGCAGTAACAGGGTTGATAAGCTTGAAGGCCAGTTAGGGTTAGAACTGGAGAGAATGGCCGTTATGCACGTGAAAGCCCAACTTGAAGGTCAGTTACAGTGAGATTTGGGGTGAATATGTATTTGCTGCCCTGGATATTCTTTACTTAATGACTGATAAACCTCTATTTCTGTACTGATTCCAAGCTCTAACAGGGGAGCTGACTTAAAATTGAACCTTCAAGGAGTGCCCTGGCAACAAGTTGGACCTTTAAATGAGAACTTAACCCTAAAAATGAATTGGGCTAAAAATACCATATTATTGCACCAGCCTAAAGTGTCAGCTTGTCAATAGCAGCAATGATCCAGGACTTCAAACTTGTCACAGGGGGTCACCATCTTGGAAAGTGTCTGTGACACTCACATGCTCAGTGGGCTCTGAGCAGCTGTTGAGAAGCTAAGCTTAGGGCTCGTCACTAATTATCCAGCAGAAAATGAGGTTGGCCTGTAATATAAGCTGATGCTACAGGGCTGATTATTAAATTCTGATGCTAATTGCACTGGTTTCTGTGCTGCTATTTAGTAATTATCTGTATTAATTACTAATCAGCCTTATATTGTGACATTTATATTCTATGTGTACTGTATATTGTGAGTGGGTCCCTAAGTGACATCAGCACAGAGCATGTGCAGTGAATCAGCAGAAAAGAAGATGGGGAGCTACTGGGGCATCTTTGGAGACACAGATCTTTACTGCTAAAGGGCTGTGGTTGCCTTGGGCTGGTACAGAAGCACAAAACATAATGTACAACATTTCTAGCTACTTCTTTAGTTTAACTTTCCTTGTCTTTTAAAGGGCATTTAAAGTCTAAAATAGAATAAGGCTAGAAATTCTGTATTTCGTATACTAAACATACGGTAAACATGAACTTACTGCACCACAAGCCTAATCAAACAAATAATTTATGCTTTCAAAGTTGGCTACAGAGGGTCACCATCTTGTAACTTTTGCTGGGAAGTAAGGCGGGGGCTCCCCCTGCTGTTCATAAGTATGATTGTTTCCCTGCTCAGCAGTTAGGGACCGTCTGACAATTCCTATCCACAGCAGTAAATGAAGGGAGAATTTCACTGCATACAGTCAGGTTTCTTATAAAAACGGTACAAATTTTTTAATTAAAGTATATTGTAGGTTTCTTTTTCATTAAAGAAAGTAAAAATGGGATTTTATTATTTTGCCTTTACATGCCCTTTAAATGATCCTATGCTGCCCTCTACCATATCCTGTTTTGACTACAATTCCCATCATCCCCAGACAAGTTGCTATTTAAGTTCTCTCAGTACAAGGATAAGATCTCCAGACGACTGCGTAGCTTTCTGGTTGTTTCTGACGACTCCAGCAGCCTCATTACCCATAATTTAGTAGTCTCTGTACTTACGCAGTGAATGGTTGTTTGAATGTTGGTGCAATAGAAAAATAATGACATTATTAGCTGAAACATACTCTCTCAGAAGCAATTTCACATTGATAGTGTTCTATGCTGCCAGCTTTTATCGAGATATTAAATTGGTTTCTTTTCCTGGGTAATAGCACTGGAATATTAGCGCAGCTCCTTCTATAAAATACAGTGACAGTAGCATTCTCTTGCTCCAGTAATGAAGGCTGTAATTGTACCTGCCCTATAACCTTAATGAGTTTAAACTCCCCATTCTTGGCAGGCGTTCTAATCTTCCTTCCCTGTGTCAGGGGGTACACGGAGCTTACATTTCTTTACCACTGAGAACAATGTGTTTCAAAAGCCAAGACTTGTGCAGTTTAAAAGTCAACTGTGATACATTTATGTTTATGAGACAACCAAGCTTTCCCTTTTCTACATACCAGGGTCTCTGTTTTCAAATACCGCTGAGGATTTGGCCTCTTAAAAGTAGGGATGCACCGAATCCACTATTTTGGATTCGGCCGAATCCTTAGTGAAAGATTTGGCCGAATACCGAACCGAAGCCGAATCCTAATTTGCATATGCAAATTAGGGGCAGAAAAGGGAAAAAGTGGAAAAAAATCTTCTTTTGTGACGAGAAGTCACGTGATTTCCCTACTCGCCCCTAATATACATATGCAAATTCGGATTCGGTTCGGCCAGCCCAATCCTGCTCAAAAAGGCCGAATCCTGCATTCGGTGCATCCCTACTTAAAAGTGACCATGCATTACGAGATCTGCATATTTGGCAAGGTTACAAAACGAGCAGATCTTTCCCCTCGCTATACCCTCCAAGCTGGGCAATAGTGGGATAATCCAATCATGCAACAATCGGAATAGGGGCTTTCGGGCATCAACGAGCCAATGAGGTCCTTGATCCAACCTGAAAATCAAACCTGCCCGATCCACATCTGCTGATTTTTGGCCATCAGTAGGCCCCTACACAGGCAGATTAGTTGCCGACTCAGGGGTAGATTTACTAACGGGCGAAGTGGCTAACACTAGGGACTTTTAGCCAGCGTTGCCACCCGCATGGACATTGCGATTTACTAACGGGAGCAGGCGCCAATTCTTAGCAAAAGAAACTGGCGCTAGCAGCCATTCGCACTCTATTGCCAGGAGACTTTTCCCTCTGGCAAATGGACGTTACTCTGCACATTCACTAAGATGCGGATTTTACTGAACGTTTCCTCTTTCACCAGACTTGCCTTCCCCAGCTCAGACCAGACGAAGTGCACTGGAGTACGTAGATCTTCCTCAATCTTCTGTCACTTACATGATATTTTGTGAGTTCAAAAAATGCTGTCGTCTTTTCCTTGAGTGATAGCCAGCAAAAGTCCTAAAAAAAAAATTTTTTGGGTAACCGGTTTCCCCCGTACATTTTCTAACATACGGAACATTAATTATACAGTGGACTCATGTGTAGGGCATTATAATAACTCTATTGTCTTTATAAAGGTTCCCTGGACTTGTGTAATTAACAGTGGAAATGTAATGTATTTGCTGCAACATAGAACATAAAGACGTTCATCCAACTTTAAATTTCCCGTCT
The DNA here is from genome assembly GCF_017654675.1 of Xenopus laevis. NCBI lineage: Eukaryota > Metazoa > Chordata > Amphibia > Anura > Pipidae > Xenopus > Xenopus laevis. The sequence continues at coordinate 164,933,459 of NC_054373.1, forward strand.
TATGCAAATTAACCTGAGCGCAAGACCTCTAGCGAATTTGCACTAGACAGAAATGAACGCTAGCGCATCTTCGATTTGAATTGCTCGCATTGCCGAATGAACGCTAGAGAAAAGTCGCCAGTGTTCGGTGCCCATGACAAAACTCTGCATTTTAGTGAATTAGCGTTGTCTGAGCGAATTTCTGCCTGGCAAAGTGTTGCGATGGGTGCGAAGTGGTGCTGGCTACTTTTCTCCGGTTAGTAAATCTGCCCCTCAGTCTAAAGAACTTGAATCATCAGCTTAAATCTGCCCATGTATGGCCATCTTTAGATATTAAAGGGGTGATTCACCTTTATGTTAAGTTGTAGAATGGCCAATTCTAAGCAACTTTTCAATTGGTCTGCATTATTTATTTTCTATAGTTTTTTGAATGATTTACCTTCTTCTGATTCTTTTTATACCTTCTTTTGGCCAAAGTTCTAATTAAAGGGCATGTAAAGGCAAAAAAAATAAAATCCCATTTTAATGAAAAAGAAAGCTATCTCCAATATACTACTATATTATATATATAATACTAATAAATATATAATACTAATATATTATTTAAAAAATATGTACCGTTTTTATAAGAAACCTGACTGTATGCAGTGAAATTCTCCCTTCATTTACTGCTGTGGATAAGAATTGTCAGATGGTCCCTAACTGCTGAGCAGGGAAACAATCATACTTATGAACAGCAGGGGGAGCCCCCGCCTTACTTCCCAGCCATGCAGAACTCAAGCAGCTTTGTTTATGACGATCCCTAAGCAGCCCAGACCACACTGAGCATGTGCACAGTCTTAGTCTTGCAAAGATGTTTAATAAAGTTACAAGATGGTGACCCCCTGTGGCCAACTTTGAAAGCATAAATTATTTGTTTGATTAGGCTTGTGGTGCAGCAAGTTCATGTTTATATTTAGTATACAAAATACAGCATTTCTAGCCTTATTCTATTTTAGACTTTACATGCCCTTTAAGTGTATGTAAGTAATTCTAACACTGGCCACGAAAATATCCAAAAATATCAAGGCCAACTTAAGGACTAACTCATATATTACCCTCTTCAGTCTTCAGATATAGGAAGATATTGGTGTATCAGTCATTCACTCATAGGGGCAAATTCACGAAAGGGCGAATTTGTGGTGCCACTTTGTCAGACGTTAATTCGCAGCGCATACACGAATTCATCAAAATGCAAAGTTATATCTCGGCAGTTGATCGCTGTTGAAGTTTCGCTAGCATTAGTTTGCCAGCACCAGCATTTCATAGCGAACTTCCGCTATCGTTAGTTTCTGCCTAGTGAAACTTCGTTAGTTCTCTTACGCTTAGGTCATTTTGAATAGGGAGGGTACATATAGGTCATAGATATGTCTCAGAGATGTTGGGGCAAATGCTTAAAGTGGCCATTTATTATAACAAATGTCCAAGTAAGCAAAATAAAGACAAAAGAGATCCTCTAATGCCCTAGACATGAGCCCACCCTGAAACAAATGTGTCATGGTTAAAAAAATATTAAAACAAAAAGATTTAACAGTTACAACTTTTAAACATAATCCCACTTTAAAGTATATGTTATAACTTTCCAGCATACAGAATATGATGTCACTGACATAAGACTGAGGAGGGTGTAGCTTCATCCTATCAGCTTGCCAGGTCTAAGCTGGAAAAGGAAAATGATGAAAGGGGTAACAGAATGGAAAATTTGCAGTGGCGATGGGGCACAAAACGTCATTAGGGATGTATTCTTTTACTAGCGAATTGTCCTTAGCGATGTCCCTGTGGATTGAATTTCTGGCGAATTTTTGCTAGCGATGGCCATTTTGCCCTTTGGTAAATTTGCCCCATAGTCTCCAGATTATCTAGGACACAAATACATATTCCCCCTTAATCTTACCCTAACTGAGCTTCAAGCTGGGCTTTCAGGTTTATCTAAAGCTGGCCATAGATGCAAAGATCCGATCGTACGAATCATCGTACGATCGGACTTTCCCATCTCCCTACCCGCCACTAACCATTCAGATCAAAGTCTTACCAGTCAGATTAGTAAAAGAACAGATCAGCAATGTTCTGCCCCTGACAGCAATCGTACGATATTTATGTCCAACCAAAGCTAGTGACAGTCTCCCACTGAAAATCGTACGATCGGCAATACACGCAGAGATATTATCGGCAGCCGACAGAAATTTTCTAACCTGTCCGATCGACCAAACAACCGATCTCCACCGGACGAAAAATGTCGGGACTCTCCACACACGGTTCGAAAATCGTACGAATCCTCGATTCGTATGATCAGATCTTTGTGTCTATGGCCAGCTTAAGAGAGCAAATGGCCATTCTCTCCAAAGCTCACCCTACCTGGCCTTCAGAGTCCCCCTCTACAAACTGCTACAGCAGCAATTACCAGAGGAACATTAGCCCACACGTAACCAGTCAAGTCCCACAAGCCATTGCCAGCTAAGACAAGACTTCTGCATAACCCAAAAACTCATTATACCCAATAAGGAAAGGCTTAACCACAACAGCTACACCCCTGATCACTTTGCTCATAAGCCTTGGTTGGTTATTAGCAACATTACATGGTGTAAAACAATCTTGTCAAAAGTCAGTTTAATTATGTTTCTCAGAAACCATGATTAAGCCATTAGTCCAGGAAGTGTAGGAGACTCAGTGTCCCAGCTGAAGACAGAAGCAGAAGGTAAATATCAGAAGCACAAGCCGGGAATGCAGCCAACACATACATTATGTGCAACTTAGCATTACTTGCCAACAGGGTGTTGATACACTGGAAGAATTCCCTGATCCTTAACAAAGGTGTTCTGTTCCTCTAATTCTGTTATAAGGGCATGGGTCGGACTACTGTGTTATTGGACATTCACAGGTCGGACTACAGTGTTGTTGGACATTGTACTTGAGCTGCAGCTGGATGGCTCATATATGAATCTGCTCCTTGTGGCATACTTGCACAGACTCATAGTTCTCCTGCCTCCAGCTCATAGTTGTTAAAGGGATACTGTCATTGGAAAACAGTTAATAGTGCTACCCGAGCAGAATTCTGCACTGAAATCCATTTCTCAAAAGAGCAAACAGATTTTTTTATATTCAATTTTGAAATCTGACATGGGGCTAGACATATTGTCAATTTCCCAGCTGCCCCATGTCATGTGACTTGTGCTCTGATAAACTTCAATCACTCTTTACTGCTGTACTGCAAGTTGGAGTGATATCACCCCCCTCCCTTTTTGCCCCCAGCAGCCAAACAAAAGAACAATGGGAAGGTAACCAGATAACAGCTCCCTAACACAAGATAACAGCTGCCTGGTAGATCTAAGAACAACACTCAATAGTAAAAACCCATGTCTCACTGAGACACATTCAGTTACATTGAGAAGGAAAAACAGCAGCCTGCCAGAAAGCATTTCTCTCCTAAAGTGCAGGCACAAGTCACATGACCAGGGGCAGCTGGGAAATTGACAAAATGTCTAGCCCCATGTCAGATTTCAAAATTGAATGTAAAATTAGTTATCTGGCTTTGGAGTGGTAGGACAGCAATAGATAGGCTCAAGCAGGACCCTGGATTGGATTGTGGGGGTGCCCCTAGTCTCATAGACCCCATCTCTGTCTCTCACACCTCACTCTACCCTCTGCCATTGCATGCACTTGCAGGTATTTCATTGGTGTAGTCAGTAAAATACAAACTGAGATCAAGGCTTTTTACAAATAAATCTGCAATAAATTCCATCAAATTTGTAATTACCCAACGTTCCTTCCCAAATCCATAGTTCTAGCCCTGTTCTCTCCTGCCCCTCTCTTCCAGCACCCTACTCACCTAACTTCTGCTTGATTTAGCCCAGTGTACCGCCCCTATATGTCATAGCTCAGCCCCTATCAAAACAGTCTGGAATTTAGTTGCATAAAAGGTGGCAAACCTAACCCAGATGCTGACACTTTGCATCCTTCTTAGCCTGCATCTGACCCAACCAGCAGCCAACTTTGCAGTAGATTTGTAATACCGGCCCCAGCCTTGGCAGCTTAGCTTCCCCTGGTAAATATCTTTGTCAGATCCCACAGGACTTCCCCCATATCTGTCTCAGGAGTGATGTTGGGCTTGGTGACTGGTGACTTGGCTCAGGCCGAAGGTCACAAATGTGTGGGCCTATGATGGCAGGATTGGGTCTGGACCTCATCTCAACTGGGGACTGTGGAGATTCAAAGATTTAAGATAATGAAGGTTTTATCAAGCGTTCTGCAGCTGGTAGTACAAAAGTTGGAGGAAAAAAATATGTTTGAGTAATAATGTGACATCACCTTTTCCTAAAGCTGCTATAAGTAGGGTTGCCACCTTTTCTGGAAAAAAATACCGGCCTTCCTATATATTTGACTTTTTTCCCTATTAATAACATTGGGATCAGCCATCATTTTTACCGGCCAGGTGGCAACCCTAGCTTTAAGCCAAAAGTGTGTAGTATCCTGGGCTGGATATACATAGCAGGTACCCCTAGGCCCGCTGCCCCCCATCCCATCCTCTATATTCCCACACATTTTCATCATTGAGACCACAACAATGGGGATTGGTGCACAGGAAATTTTAAAAACTATTGTATCTTCTTCGCATCCTCAGTATTTCTGAAGCCCATAATTTATGCTGCCCTAGGCCTGGGTGGCCTCTCCACAAATCCGGGCCTGGTAATATCAGTGGTGTATTAATGACATGTGGGGCCCCTAGGCTACATTGACACAGGGCCTCCTTTTGGGCTACTGCTGGGTCCGGCCGCATGCAGATCCAGGCACCCAACTCTCTACTTCGGGTCGAGTTCAGCGCACGCCAGTGATGTCACTGGATCTGCACACATATAAGCACATGCACCCAGCCTGCGTTCTTCTCCCAACAGGTGCGTTCAACTGGTCCCAGCAGAACAAATAAAAATAAATATTAAAAGAAAGAAACTAGAAATAATAATTGAAAAAAGCTAGATGGGCCCCTTATCACACTGAGCCCCTAGACTGTAGCCTAGGGGAGCCTGTGCATTAATCCACCCGTGTAGAGTGCAGAGTATCTTGTCGGAGTCGAGAACCCCTGTGGTCACTGGTGGGCAAAAGACATGGATTAATCAAAGATTTTGTTGCCAAGGTCACTGCCTTATAGGAGAAGGAAAGACTGACTTTACTTGGGGGTGCAAAAAGTTAGTCACCCCCAAGTGATTGTATCTACTTTTGTGATACCCAGGGCCGGTGCTCCTATTAGGAGAAAACTGCACCGGCCTGGGGTTCTTCCAGTGAGCATCATGGAGTGATCCTCTTCCGGCTTCTTCTTTCTTCAAACTACTGCCCATGAGCAGTAATGTGAAAAGCCGAACTTTAATGAAGAAGTCGCCTATTTCATTCTACTGCCCGGGAAATTTAAAGAAAGAAGAAGCAGGAAGAGGATCACCCCCTGGTGCTCAATGGTATAACCCCCAGACTGGTGCAGTTTTCTGCTGATAGGAGCACTGGCCCAGGGTTTCAGGTAAGTAAATGCGATCACTTGGGGGGGTGCCTAACATTTGGCACCCCCAATTAAAGTCAGCATTTCCTTCTCCTTTATGGGGTGCTTTGTCTGAAGCTGTTTTGCATGGGATGGCAGCAGTGTAAAAAAAGATTCAAAGGGTTCTTTGCACGGGGTCCGACCCACACTATCACTGGTCAGAGCAGGGACTCTGGGGACAAAACAGAAGCCTGTTTGGGAGAGCTTTGGGGAGATTGCCTATTGGCTCTATTAGATAGTCCTGGAAGCCCAGTTTGAAGGTCAGATTTGGGGTAAACTTTTAATTGCTGTTTTAGATGTTCTTGGACTAGGAATGTTCCAAGGCCGAACCCCTGAATCCTTCGCGAAAATATTTGGCCGAATACCGAACCAAATCCTAATTTGCATATGCAAATTAGGGGTGGGAAGGGAAAAACATTTTTAACTTCCATGTTTTGTGACGAAAAGTTACGCAATTTCCCTCCCTGCCCCTAATTTGCATATGCAAATTAGGATTCGGTTCGGCCGGGCAGAAGGATTTGGCCGAATCAAATCCTGCTGAAAAAGGCAGAATCCTGGCCGGAACCCGAACCGAATCCTGGATTCGGTGCATCACTACTTGGAACTTTGTTATTGGGTAAAAGACTTCCTGCCCAAATGTTGGAAATAAAACAGGCACTTGAAACAAAACAGTTTAAAAACCACTGACCTAGAGCCTCAGTGCAAGGCAGTAATATTTTATATAATAAGGGGTCCCTGCAAAGGCTTTTTTGCCCTGATACTAAGGGGCAAATTTATGATGTGGTAAGTAAGATTCTGGACAGTGGGGGGGGCAGTAGATGTGATCTATTTGGATTTTGCCAAAGCGTTTGATACCGTCCCCCACACGACTGCTTTCTAAACTAAGGTCTGTTGGGCTTAATGAAGTCGTTTGCACATGGATAGGAAACTGGCTACAGGATCGGGTACAGAGGGTGGTTGTTAATGGAACATTCTCTACTTGGAGTAAGGTTCTTAGTGGGGTCCCTCAGGGCTCAGTATTGGGTCCACTTTTATTTAACTTGTTTATTAATGACTTAGGGGAGGGTATTGTAAGTAATGTATCAGTGTTTGCAGATGACACAAAACTATCCAGCCCAATTAATTCCATCCAGGATGTGGCATCCTTGCAACATGATCTTGACAAACTGGCAATCTGGGCAGCTAAGTGGCAAATGAGATTCAATGTTGATAAATGTAAAGTCATGCACCTGGGATGTAAAAATATCCAAGCCACTTATACCCTTAATGGGACTGCACTAGGCAAATCCATTATGGAAAAGGACCTTGGAGTCCTTGTAGATGATAAACTTGGCTGTAGCAAGCAATGCCAGTCAGCAGCATCAAGGGCAAATAAGGTCTTGATCTGTATTAAAAGGGGCATAGAGTCACGGGAGGAGGGGGTCGTTCTTCCACTGTATTGAGCACTTGTAAGGCCCCATCTAGAATATGCCGTACAGTTTTGGTCTCCATCACTCAAACAGGACATTATTGTATTAGAGAGGGTACAGAGAAGGGCAACTAAGCTGGTAAAAGGTATTGAAAATCTTAGCTATGAGGAAAGACTGGCCAAGTTGGGGATGTTCACGCTGGAGAAGAGGCGCTTAAGGGGTGATATGATGACTATGTATAAATATATAAGGGGATCATATAATAATCTCTCTAATGCTTTATTTACCAGTAGGTCTTTCCAGCTGACACGAGGTCACCCATTCCGATTAGAAGAAAAGAGGTTCCGCCTAAATATTCGGAAGGGGTTTGTTACAGTGAGAGCTGTGAAGATGTGGAATTCTCTCCCTGAATCAGTGGTACAGGCTGATACATTAGATAGCTTTAAGAAGGGGTTGGATGGCTTTTTAGCAAGTGAGGGAATACAGGGTTGTGGGAGATAGCTCATAGTACAAGTTGATCCAGGGACTAGTCCATTTTGGAGTCAGGAAGGAATTTTTCCCCCTCTGAGGCAAATTGGAGAGGCTTCAGGTGGGTTTTTTGCCTTCCTCTGGATCAACTGGCAGATAGATAGTTAATAAAAGAAAAAAAAAAAGGTTGAACTAGATGGATGTCTTTTTTCAACCTTACTTACTATGTTATGGTCGAATATCGAGGGTTAATTAACCCTCAATATTCGACTGTCGAAGTTAAATCCTTCAACTTCGAAGGATTTACCGCAATTCGTTCAAAAAAAGATAGCAAAGCCTATGGGGACCTTCCCCATAGGCTAACATTGACTTCGGTAGGTTTTAGGTGGCGAACTATTGGGTCAAAGTTTTTTTTTAAAGAGACAGTACTTCGACTATCGAATGGTCGAATAGTCGAACGATTTTTAGTTCGAATCGTTCGATTCGAAGTCGTAGTCGATGGTCGAAGTACCCAATTCGAAGGTCGAAGTAGTCCAAAAAAAACGTTCGAAATTCGAAGTATTTTTTTTCTATTCCTTCACTCAAGCTAAGTAAATGGGCCCCTAAATGTATCAATGTCGCGTGCAAGCTCTGCTCTCTTTAGTCTAACAGACGGCGTATGAGCAAGAAAACCATTTTGTTAACGACTGAAACATTTTTGCCCATTGCTAAGTTCTCCCGAGCTTCATGTTTTCTTGATAATTGCGGTTTTTTATAAGACGTTAAATGCATTTCTGGTCATCCGGGATAAAAAGCTTTTACTGGCTCTTTAGGCAGATCATCCTGCAATTACCCACGATGAACGACATCTCATCCTGCCATTGAAAGTAATAGCAGCGGCCCCAAGTTGTAGCTAATTGAACAAAACAAGACACTTCAGCACAATATGGGGTCTAATGCCCTTTTTTTTTTTTGAGAGATAATCTGCGTTTCCAATAGAAATATCATTTACCCACGCTAAATATTTTTTATAACATAAAATATGACATTGGAACATTTGTAGTGAAATAAATCAGCGTCTCACTGATGGGATCCAGGTCTCTGTTTAAGCGTCAGTGTAGGGCTCATTTATGAATGCGATTGCTGTAAAATTGTTGCACATATTGAGACAAATTATTATAGGTACATTTTAGTATGATGTAGAGAGTGATATTCTGATTCAATTTGCAATTGGTTTTCATTTTTATTATTTGTGGTTTTTGAGTTATTTAGCTTTTTTATTCAGCAGCTCTCCAGTTTGTAATTTCAGCAATCTGGTTGCTAGGGTCCAAATGACCCTAGCAACCATGCACTGATTTAAATAAGAAACTGGAATATGAATAGGAGAGGTCTCAATCGAAAGACGAATAATAAAAAGTAGCAAAAACAATACATTTGTAGCTGTAAAAAGCATTTGTTTTTTAGTTGGGGGTCAATGACCCCCATTTGAAATCTGGAAATTCAGAAGTAAAAGGAAAATAATTAAAAAACTATAAAAAAAATAATTAATCAAGATGACACATTTTAAAGGGGCTGTTCACCTTTATATTCACATTTAGTATGATTGTAGAGAGTGATATTCTGAGACAATTTGCAATTGGTTTTCATTTTTTATCATTTGAGTTTTTTTTTTAGTTATTTAGCTTTTTTATCCAGCAGCTCTCCAGTTTGCAATTTTAGCATGCTGGTTGCTAGAGTCCAAATTACCCTAGCAACCATGCACTGATTTAAATAGGAGACTGGCATATGAATAGCAGATGGCCCGAATAGAATAATAAAATGCAGCAATGAGAGTAGATTTGAAGCCTTACAGAGCATTTGTTTTTTAGATGGGGTCAGTGACCTCCATATGAGCTGTAGAGAGTCCAAATAAGAAGGCAAATAATTCAAAAAGAAAAAATGAAGACCAAATGAAAAGTTGCTTAGAATTAGCCATTCTATAACATACTAAAAGTTAAATTAAAGATGAACCACCATAGTACAGGAAAGTGACGCCCGACTGTTGTAAGCAACATGAGCTTCTAAAGCTGGCCATAGACGCACAGATCCTATCGTACAAATCGAGGATTCGTACGATTTTCGGATTGTGTGTGGAGAGTGTGTTGTGATTGTGTGTCGATCAGACAGGTTTGATTTTGACCCGACCGATCCTGCCTGAGCCCATTTGTGCATTGTAATCTGATTGTTCGGCCATACGACCGAACGTTCAGATTACCCCAATATAGCCATGCTCGGGGATATCGGGGAAAGATCCGCTCATTTGGCGATGTCGCCAAACGAGCGGATCTTTGCGTCTATGGCCACCTTAACAGCCGTTGAACAATTTAAAGGGGATGTAGCGCGTGATATTCTGAGACAATTTACAATTGGTTTTCATTTTTATTATTTGTGGTTTTTGAGTTATTTAGCTTTTTATTTAACAGCTCTCCAGTTTGCAATTTCGGCAATCTGGTTGCTAGGGTCCAAATTACCCTAGCGACGATGCATTGATTTGAATGAGAGACTGGAGTATGAATAGAAGAGGCCTTAAAAGAAAGATGAGTAATAAAAAGTAGCAATAGCAATATATGTGTAGCCTTACAGAGCATTTGTTTTTTAGTCGGGGTCAGTGACCCCCATTCGAAAGCTGGAAAGAGTCAGAAGAAAGAGGCAAATAATTAAAAAAAACCATGAAAATAAAAGTTGCTTAGAATGGGCTATTCTATAACATAATACAAGGTGAAAAACTCCTTTAATGTCTTTGAGGGCTAATGCATTATTTTCCTTGTATTCCAGTGCCACCACTTATAAAACCCGTCACAGCCACTGTAAGAAGCAGGTCACATACATGTCCAGGTAAAGGCACAACTCTATATGAGCAGTATATATATATAATATGCATATCAGACACCTGCTATAGTATATTCTTCATGCAGAAACTTCAGGGCAGTATAACACATAAATCAAGCCATCGCCTGGCTGAATATGTTGTTGCAGAGGCTCCTTATTTTTACATACTCAGACGGGGTCGTGTAGCATTGCAGGTACAGCTGTGGAGCCGCACATGTCGCCAACGTCAGTTGTATGCAACAACCATTTCTCTATGGCAATATAGTATAAAGAAATCTCGTATTGGTTTAGTTCAGGCAGTTTAAGGCCTTGGTGGGTCCTGGGCAAAGATCCAAATTGTGGTTCCCTATTATCCAAAATGTTTTAAAGCCATGGCCACCCCCTAAATACCACACCCATTTTTACTAAAACACAATCTAGATGTGCCAGTATAATTACTATACAATATGGATAATCGGCCTATTAATCCCAGCCATGCCAATATAATCCCTAAATTAAATGGATAATGGCATATTAACCCTATATGTGCCAGTATATTACTACAGAAAATGAATAATCAGCATATTAACCCCAGACTTGCTAGTACAATTACTACAGAAAATGGATAATCAGCATATTAACCCCAGGTGTGCCAGTATAATCACTGTGGATATAGCCAATAAACAATCATCAACATGCCAATACAATTACACCCATGCCAGTAAGATTACTGAACAATGTCCAAAAAGCAATCCATTTTACTCCTGACATGCCAGTAAGATCAGTGGATAGATTGAACGCATTACTTGCACTGTGGAATGCACAGCCATCTTGGATTTTCTACAAAGAGCAGGGAGTGAACAGAGAATGCAGACAAAGGCAAGAGCGGGGAGTGAATAGAGTTAACATGGCCAGTGGTGGCATGGAGGGTATATGTAAGAGGGAGGGAAAGATGCCCCACTGGCCCAATTCTTAAAGTGGCCCTGCAGAGAACAATTGGGAGTGTTTGATTTTGCTGTCAGATTGAGGGCCACAAATATGTGTGGAGGAGGCCCACGCCCCAACTGCCTGTCTAGCATCAATTATGTTCTTATCATTGGTCCGAGGGCCAAACAATCAGATCAGCCCAATATTGTGAGGTTGCCAAAGGAGCGAATCTTTACATTTTTGGCCAGCTTTACCCAACGTTTCTTATTCCAGTTACTTCATCCTTGTCAATAAGAAATACAATATTCAATATATAATTGTACTAAGACTTTTGTTTCCTTTTGGAGTCTTTTCACAAGTTTCTAAAGACCTAAAGCCCTCGTCCCATCAGTGGATGGTGCCAAGTCCAGGGGAGGAGCCAGAGGGGACATAATAGTCCCTGATTGGAGGGGGGGTGGGTAAGGAGTAACTAGGGCAGTGGCAGTTATTAATATGTGCCTGTGTATAAGCAAGGGATGCACCGAATCCAGGATTCGGTTCGGGATTCGGCCTTTTTCAGCAGTATTCAGATTCAGCCGAATCCTTCTGCCCAGCCGAACCGAATCCTAATTTGCACATGTAAATTAGGGACGGGGAGGGAAATCGCGTGACTTTTTGTCACAAAACAAGGAAGTAAAAAATGTTCTCCCCTTCCTACCCCTAATTTGCATATGCAAATTAGGATTCCGTTCGGTATTCGGCCTGAATCTTTCATGAAGGATTCAGGGGTTCAGCCAAATCCAAAATAGTTTATTCGGTGCATCCCTAGTATAAGAAGATATTGTTTTCAAACTCTGTATTTGGGGCCAATATGATGGCCTTGCAATTGCCAGTTGGTCAGGGTTAAATCAGATATAAATCAGGTTGGTGACGACCGCACTGAGCCATGGATTCCAGTGGGTTTAATCAGCCCCACATGCAATCTGATCACTGACCCGGCAGCTATAGGATCAGCCCAGTTTGGCCCACCACCTGAACGATACTGGGCCCCTCCTGAGGGCTGTGAATGGGGCCCTCCTGAGGGTCTTCCCAAAGAATATCTGTCTGAAATAATCAGCCAGATATCTACTGATTTGGTCCAGTAAATCATGGCCAAATCATGTAAAGATCCATTCGTTTGGTGGCCTTTCCGTGATGCCCAAAACTTTGAAGCAATACTATTACAGGTGTGGGATCCCTTATCCGGAAACTTGTTATCCAGAAAGCTCTGAGTTATGGAAGGGTCGTCTCCCAAAGACTCCATTTTATGCAAATAATTACATTTTTAAAAAATTATTTCCTTCTTCTCTGTAATAAAGAACCGTACCTTGTACTTAAGCCCAAGATATAATTAATCCTTATTGGAAACAAAACAGCCTATTGGGTTTATTTAATGTTTACATGATTTTTTAGTAGACTTGAGGGATGAAGATCCAAATAACGGAATGGACCCTTATCTGGAAAACCCCAGGTCCTGAACATTCTGGATAACAGGTCCCGTGTACAACAGAGCCCAGTTAATAGGCAAATATTGATGTGCCTTAATCCCCTAATATCATAAGAATATCTCTGTTTAAAAAACATTTAAATGTGCCTATTTATTGCTAAGTACATATTCCGATACCTGTAAGCAAAGCATTTTGTCCCCTCCGTCATACGCAGCCACCAACCTAATCATTTCATAACTACTTGTTTTGCCGCAAGATGTTCTCTATGTACAGAATGTTAATAGCAGGCAGGCTACATGAATAGGCTTTGTGGTTCCACTTGAAATGTAGAAAAATAGTCCAGGCTTTAAAAAAGATAAAAGGGAAAAGGGCAGTAATGAATTTAGAGGAAAATGAACATTAATGGTACTGGCATTACTCATGTTCCACATAACAAATTATTGAAAATCTGTCAAGCACACCAAATTATCTACTCATCTGCTGCGGTGGGGACCCTCTCGAGCCATCCAAAACCAGCAAAAGCACGACAATTTCAGCTAATTTTACTATTTATAACAATAGAACAGGCCATTAAGATAAATTAATGTCATTATCAAGTTTCTATGAAAATGACAAATACCACTTTTTCTCCAAGCTCTAGAGGCTGTTGACTAAAATAAAGTAGACGGTGCAGGTACTATAGAGAAACACTCCATGTAATTATTTTCTAGTAGCTTGTTTGTCTCTTGCCCATTACTTTCATCACAATTAGTTCTGTACACAATATGCGGCAACTCAATAGTCAACACTGTGGAGCATTAGAGCTAATTGGGCAATTAAGGGAGATTTTGGAACCCTGAAAAGAGACTGGGATCAACATTCGGTATTTTACTGTTTGTTGTCGGCACTGAATCTGTTCTGTAAACACACAAAAGTATTAGACTGAATACATCAATAATACAGAAATAGGGTAAATAAATATAAACATTTTAGAAAACGAGGCAACAGCTGTGCAAAACATGCACACCTCGCTTCATGCCAACATTTGGGTTCTTCCATTTTTTTAAGACCAACTGTGATTGTTTCCCATTTTATTACATTCATTGGGTTTTTAAAACTTAACACTTGACCCCTTATAGTTTGTAAACTCAAACATTTAAGGGTAAATGGACCTTATATAATCATGGGGATTACTTTTTATTTTTTCTATCAGCAAAAACATGGAACAGGGTTTTTTTGGTCCATATATGGTATTTGTGCGAGTTGCCATTGAAAATCGCAGATTTTTAGGTTATAGCACAACAATTATACAATAAATCAGAGACTCCCATGGCAGTACATCTTAATACAACCAAAACTTGCCTCCAAGCCTGGAATTCAAAAATAAGCACCTGCTTTGAGGCCACTGGGAGCAACATCCAACGGGTCGGAGAGCAACATGTTGTTCATGAGTTGCTGGCTGGAAACCACTGCTATATTCACTACATGCTTAATAAGTGCCAAAACTATTCCTAATCCAAATATACCCTATGGGTGTGTCTAATATGCATTTTTTTCCATTCACTTTAGTTTTCCAAAGGCATCAGTGGCTCTATCTGCCATTTTGACCTTTACACACTATTGTCTGACTACAGGCTGCCCACCGCCTCTTTATAATCTCACACGGCTCTTAATTCTGCTTATTATCCCAATGCAATATACCAGAAGGGGGCATTCAGTGGTATGTATTATGATACCTCCACAAAAAACAGAATATTAGAAATGACCACAAGTGCCATCGTGCAAAATCCCAAAATCCAGGGTGATTTAAAATATCTTTATATTTAAAAACGAGGGGTGTATTATTCCTTACGATGTATCTGGGAGGAATATTTGCATAAACGCACAGGTTTTATTTCTGTGTGTTATATTTTTGTTTTTGTGGGGAGGAGGAGCTTATATTTGTCAAACTGGTGCTAGAGAGTGATAGATTAGATAGATTAGATGAAATAGATTAGATAGATAGATAGATGATAGATAGATTTCAATTAGATATATAGGCAGACAGATAATAGATAGATAGATAGATAGATAGATAGATAGATAGATAGATAGATAGATAGATAATAGATAGATGATAGATAGATAGATGATAGACAGACAGATGATGATAGATAGATAGATAGATAGATAGATAGATAGATAGATATAGATACTGTAGATACAGTGATGATGATAGATAGATAGATAGATGATAGATAAATGATAGACAGACAGATGATAATAGATAGATAGATTAGATAGATGATAGATAGATTTCAATTAGATATATAGGCAGACAGATAATAGATAGATAGATAGATAATAGATAGATAGATAGATGATAGACAGACAGATGATAATAGATAGATGATAGATAGATTTCAATTAGATATATAGGCAGACAGATAATAGATAGATAGATAGATAGATAGATAATAAATAGATAGATAGATGATAGATAGATTAGATAGATTGATGATAGATTAGATAGATTTCAATTAGATAGATGATAGATAGATAAAAGATAATAATAGATAATAGATATATAGATGATATATAGATAGACAGATAGATAGATGATAGATTAGATTGATAGATGATAGATAGATGATAGATAGATAGATAGATAGATGATAGATAGATGATAGATAGATAGATAATAGATAGATGATAGATAGATGATAGACAGACAGATGATGATAGATAGATGATAGACAGACAGATGATGATAGATAGATAGATAGATAGATATAGATACTGTAGATACAGTGATGATGATAGATAGATAGATAGATGATAGATAAATGATAGACAGACAGATGATAATAGATAGATAGATTAGATAGATGATAGATAGATTTCAATTAGATATATAGGCAGACAGATAATAGATAGATAGATAATAGATAGATAGATAGATGATAGATAGATGATAGACAGACAGATGATAATAGATAGATGATAGATAGATTTCAATTAGATATATAGGCAGACAGATAATAGATAGATAGATAGATAGATAGATAATAAATAGATAGATAGATGATAGATAGATTAGATAGATTGATGATAGATTAGATAGATTTCAATTAGATAGATGATAGATAGATAAAAGATAATAATAGATAATAGATATATAGATGATATATAGATAGACAGATAGATAGATGATAGATTAGATTGATAGATGATAGATAGATGATAGATAGATGATAGCAGTGTCGGACTGGTCCAGCAGGACCCCAGGAAAATACCCGGTGGGCTCCGACCCTTAATGGGCCCCCACTGGGCCAGACACCTCTCCAGATCTCCGGGAAAAAGTTTTTTTTCGCGCATCGCCTTCTGCGCATGCACTAGGCAACAAACACCCAGGCGCCTTCACGCAGGTGCGCCGAGTGGCGCCTTCGTGTGCGCACACTCGGTGCGTCACAGTAGGGGGGGGGAGGGGGGACCCTGGACAGTAGTCCCAGTGGGCCCAGGCCCCTCAGTCTGACCCTGGATGATAGATAGATTATAGATAGAAAAAGGAAGAAGTACCACACTCATAGGAGCTTGCTCAAACAAAAAGTGGTTTAATTACAGTAGTTCTGGGAAGTTTGATCAAGCTCCTGTGAGTGTGGTACTTTTTCTCTTTGATATTTTTCTTAACCAGGACAGCTGGTCTACAGTTAAAGGTAGTGCTCCTCTTTTTTCCTGTATATATAGATATGAGTATATATTTACTGTAAGTTACTGGATAGTTACCTTGTCTTTTATATCACTCCAACACACAAGAGTCATGAGTATCATGTAAATGATATCCTTACAAAAAGTTATTATCCGTTATAATCAGGGCCCCGTGATGAAATGTGTCACATGACTCTTGTTGCTTGTATATTATAATAAATTATGTACCCCCTGTTGTAAAATATGAGGATATTGGAAGTCACTGGGGATCATTTATAAACACTGGGCAAATCTGCTCCTGGGCAGTAACCCATGGCAACCAATCAGATGATTGTTTTAGTGTCCAACCTACAGCTCAGGGCTGGTCCTATCAAATGTGGGGCCCAATTGGGACCTTGTTGGTGGGGCCCCTAGACAAAGTGTTGCTGGCTACTGACACACCAAGTATTTAGGAAAATAAGGGCATACAGGCACAAAATAGAAAGGAAAGGGGCAGACAAGGTAACATAATAGGGGCACACAGGGTAAGAGAGAGAGGGAGGAAATAGGAGAGTGGACTGGGCCAATTAGTTTGGGGCTGGGCCGATTCAGCTTGGGAGCAGGCTTGGTTGGATTGGGGGCAGGCAGGGCCTATCAAGGTTGGAGTAAAGCTGGGCCTATGAGAGTTGGGGGCAGGCTAGACCTATGGATTTGGGGATGGGCTGGACTCTCAAAGTTGGGGGCAGGCCAGGCAGCATCATGTGCTGTATAAAACCACTTGGATTTGTGTCTCTTGTCTTTATTTGGTCATGGAATCCTTTGGAGACTTCTAATATCCTTGTATTTTACAACTGAAGATACATTATTCCCTATATACGCTGTGCTTAGTGGTGTATAGTTCTCTCTGAGAGAGGCCGGCACCGTAATGACTTGATGTTAATCACTGCCTGGTTAGTTCAAACTGACAAGTCAACAATGTGATTTCTATACATATGTGAAGACTCCTTTCTCTAGGGATACGCTCATCCCAAAACTATACAGTGTCACACTGATAGATAGTAGATTGAAGAAGGAACCTGGCGCTATAAAGCTTCCAAATCTTAGTGACAGAACAGGGACAGGAATCCTAAGGTGCCTCAGCTACTGCGGAACTAAATTCCCAGGATCCCTTCGCTAACTCTGACGGGTAATACATGCTGAGTTTTTGAGGATAAAACCTAAAACATCTACTTTCTTATTAGGGATCAAATATCAAAAGGCTCTAGTGCAAAGTGATGACTCCACAATTGCATCCATTGAGTCAATATTATGCTAGGGATGCACCGAATCCAGGATTCGGCCTTTTTCAGCCGGATTCGGATTCGCATATGCAAATCCTAATGTGCATATGCAAATTAGGGGAGGAGAGGGAAATCGCGTGACTTTTTGTCACAAAACAAGTTAGTAAAAAATGTTTTCCCCTTCCCACCCAATTTGTATATGCAAATTAGGATTCGGATTTTCGCAAAGGATTCGGGGGTTCGGCCAAATCCAAAATAGTGGATTCGGTGCATCCCTAATGGATGCATTTTGAAGTTGTTTGCAAGTTTAATGCCTGGTAACAATGTGGAAGTGCAGGAGCATGTTTGGATGCATGTATAATAAATTATGTCAATATCTGCTCTCCATTATAGAGCACCTACACTTGATGCATCACCCCCTACATGAAACTGTGCGTGCATGCGTGTGTGCGCATGTGGGTGGAAGTATCAACTACTGGACTATACCATTGACAAGGAGAAAGAAAATCTGCTGCACTCTTTTGCTACACCAATATAACCTGAAGACAGCCTGGCTATTTGGGCACTACCATCTGCATGACTCAATTTGTGTCTAAAACCCCAAAAAGTATTAGTATAGATATTTTAAAGGGGTTGTTCACCTTTAAATTACCTTTTTTGCTCTTACTCACGAGCGGTTGTAGCTGCGCTCCCCTGCGTTCAGCCGCAGGGGAGCGCAGGAATAGACGCATTTAGCTTTTTCCAATGGGGCTGTACTCACACAGGCGCATGTAGGCGCCAAACGCAGGAAAAATGCAGCATGTTGCGTCTGAACCTGCGTTCGGCGCCTACAAGCGGAGTACAGCCCCATTTGAAAAATTGTAATGCGTCTATTCCTGCGCTCCCCTGCGGCTGAACGCAGAAAAACGGAACGCAGGGGAGCGCAGCTACAACTGCTCGTGAGTAAGAGCCTTTAAGCATGCTGTAGAGGTAGGTACTTACTAAGCCAGCTGAGAAAAGGTAACATTAATTAATTAGTCAAGGCCTTATCTTGGGTAATTAAAGTCTCCGAGATGTTTTAACTAATGACATACCAGAAGCACGGAGCCTCATTCAACAGGCATCTCACTGACGGCAGGGCGATTGATTCTTTAAAATAGACTCCCACCAATGGTATCAGTAAATAACGCTCAGCTGCTCAACATAACGGCCCTCATTAAAATATCTGAACAAAAGGCTTGAAATTGTTATTATCACTTTGCCAAGAAATGGATTCTAGATAGTGAGGGGCGACCTTAGCCCTGATTCGGCAGTAATCAGTATCATGAAGCACTTACAATATAACCACTTTCCCAGACACTTCCCAGGTATTTAGAACATGAAGTGGATCTGGGGACTGAGCCGACAGGATAAACAGAGCCATCTGTATTAGAGAATCTGAGCGAGCCTTTATTAACGTGAAATTCATCCACTAATTAATCCTGTCAGCTTTCTCCCAGTGGGGCATGATTAGCACATTTATCTAATTACAGTGACTTAACAAGCGCATGGAGATAGAAGCTGCATACCGACAACCTTCAGCTGTTTCACTAACAGAACCTAAAAGCAAATAAATATGCATGAGCTGGTGAGCTGCTGTACATAGACAGGTTCTTCTTCAGTTTTTAGTTGACATTCTAGTTCCTGACCTGTATTTTATTTGCTGTACTTGTAACAGTTAATAGAAAATAGCCTCACTTTTTAAAAACCACCAGGTCAGGCTGGACTGGACTTCTAGAGACCAGACAATCTTCTGATGAGACAACACAATCAAACACCTGCACCCAATATACTTATAGAAACTGGTGTTTCTCATTCTCAGTCCCTGACTGATCCAAGTCCAGTATAGTCTTATATAGAAAATGAGAAGGCACACAGAATTAACTTTGGATAATCACCCTACCTGTTATGTAGCAGAAAACAAAGACACAAGCTTCCTTAGATGCCTTCTCTCCCTTCTTCTTCCATGAAATCTTCTGTTGGGGCCTTTTTCTCTCTCTTATGGACTCTTTCATATTCTCTATGAAAGCTTAAAGTAGAACTGAACTCTAAAAATTAATATGGCTAAAAATGCCATATTTTATACACTGAAATCATTGCACCAGCCTAAAGTTTCAGCTTGTCAATAGCAGCAATAATCCAGGACTTCAAACTTGTCACAGGGGGTCACCATCTTGGAAAGTGTCTGTGACACTCACATGCTCAGTGGGCTCTGAGCAGCTGTTGAGAAGCTAAGCTTAGGGCTCGTCACTAATTATCCATGAATAAAAAATGAGGTTGGCCTGTAATATAAGTTGATGCTACAGGGCTGATTATTAAATTCTAATGCTAATTGCACTGGTTTCTGTGCTGCCATGTAGTAATTATCTGTATTAAATACTAATTAGCCTTATATTGTGACATTTCTATTCTATGTGTACTGTATATTGTGAGTGGGTCCCTAAGCTCAGTAAGTGATAGCAGTGAATCAGCAGAAAAGAAGATGGGGAGCTACTGGGGCATCTTTGGAGACACAGATCTTTACTGCTAAAGGGCTGTGGTTCCCTTGGGCTGGTACAGAAGCCCAAAACATAATGTACAACATTTCTAGCTACTTCTTTAGTTAAGCTTTAGTTTAGTTAATGTCCTCTGTCTAATCTTTAGGAGAGTGAACCCTCGATATAGATTTTCTGGTGGGCCAACACTATCCTTAGAACCCAATTCCCTGTTGATGACATTGTTTTTGGATCAGGTGACTTAAGGCAGTGCATGCACAATAAGTTCCTGGTCCAACACACATCAGCGCTCTTTGGACATCAGATTGCAGTACTTTTGCTAGTTTAGAGGAAGCAACCAGTCTCCCACTACTCCCAGTCAGTCCTAGATGTTTTTGGACTACCAAAAAATTGAAAAAATTGCCACCCTCAGAAAATCAGGTCAAGGGGATTGAAGTGGATGTTGAGGAGAGAAATTCTGCTGGGCACATACTATGTGAGATCTGGAGACTATTCAAGAGAAGAGACCATTCCTTTTCATAGAAACATGAGCAGAGTCTATCAGTCCCTATCTTCAAGGTGTTTGTGCCCTCCATATCTGTGTGCGATTTTATCTTTGGATTTTCCTTTAAATTTCCTCCCATGTTCTAAAACTATACAGACAGGTTAATTGTGCCTGATCCTAATATGTGTGTGTGTGTATACAAATATATAGGATAGGAAGACTGAAGCAAATGCAAGTACATTTGCACTGTCACAATACAACCTCTTGCATCTTGCATACAAAACATGCACCAAAATGCAGGCGCTTGCTATTAGATATGTCAAGGACAAGGCTGGCCAATACCCTTCAATATGTACCTTGCCATTATCTGCTTGGAGTATGGTCACCTTGTGTTTTCATGGGATTCCTCTGTTGCAGTTAGATTGTAAGCTTCGCTGGGGCAGCTCAGTGGTGTGAATGATGAGTAATATCTGCATATACATAAGCACTATATATTATAGTTTTTTTTAATTATTTACAATCTTCTTCTTCTGATTCTTTCCAGCTTTTCGCTGACCCCATCTAAAAAAACAAATGCTCTGTAAGGCTACACATTAATTGTTATTGATACTTTTTATTTCTCATCTTTCTAATCAGTCCCTCTCCTATTCATATTCCAGTCTCTTATTCAAATCAATCCATGGTTGCTAGGGGTAGTTAGACATTAGCAATTAGATAGAGCTGCTGAAAAAAAAGCTCAATAACTAAAAAAACAAAATTAATAAAAAATGGAAACCCATTGCAAATTGTCTTACAATATCGATCTCTACATCATACTAAAGGTACATTTAAAGGTGAACAACTCCTTTAAGATAATGTAGGCAGCTTTGAAGCAGGTGGTAGATAACGGCACTAGCATTCAGTGCTATCCAGATTGTTGACCACTGCATCACTTTGCACAGGGTTCTACTTACCCTAAGACCAACCTTGCAGCCATACAACATCAGTTGCTTGCAACACATTCCCTTACAGAAAGGGGTCCCAAATCATTGCTAACTCATAGCTTCCCCGTGCTGTCCAACGTGCCTCCGACTCTGCCTGGCCTGGGTCTTACCTTAGATCTCCAGCTGAATACAAAACAGAAGCCTTTGGTCACATCAAAAACCCAAAGGGGCCGATTTACTGAAGGGCAAAGTGGCCATCACTAGCGAAAATTCGCCAGAAATCCAATCTGCAGGGACATCCCCAATTTACCAACAGGCTCAGAGGACAATTTGCTAGAGAAAGAGACTCTCACTAGCGCAGTTTAACACCCTATCGAATTGGGACGGGGATACCAGGGGCCCACCAGAAAGCCTTAGATCTTGGGCCCACCAGAAAACCTAAGGCTGTGATCCCACCAGAAAACCTTAGACAGTGGACCTTTCCAAACTATTATTCCTCCTCTACTCATTCAACCTCTTTATTCTCCAAGTCTTTGATATATACTTACAATATTCTCCCATTATTAAAGGGAAAGTAAAGTCTAAAATAGAATAAGGCTAGAAATGCCGTATTTTGTATACTAAACATAAACATGAAGTTACTGCACCACAAGCCTAATTAAACAAATAATTTATGCTTTCAAAGTTGGCCACAGGGGGGTCACCATCTTGTAACTTTGTCAAACATCTTTGCAAGACAAAGACATACGCACATGCTCAGTGTGGTCTGGGCTGCTTAGGGATCGTCATAAATTATCAAAACAGGGAAACAAACAAAGCTGCTTGAGTTCTGCATGGCTGGAAAGTAAGGTGGGGGCTCCCCCTGCTGTTCATAAGTATGATTGTTTCCCTGCAGAGCGAAGTTTCACTAGGCAGAAACTAACGTTAGCGAAAGACCACTATGAAATGCTCATGCTGGTGAATAAACTCTAGCAAAACTGCGCCAGCGTTTGGCTGCAGAGACGCAACTTCGCAATTTAGTGAATTAGCATAGTGGTAGCAAATTTGCACCTTCCGAAGTTGAGCAAAGTGCGTCTTCACAGCTAAAAAAATCGCCCTTTAGTGAGTTTGCCCCATTGTTTTTAGAGCACTTAAAGTTGCATTCCCATATGAATGTGTAGCTTCCATGGCAGACAATTTACTGCCACTTTGACTGCACAGCCTCGTTGTTGCGCCTCATCCCTGACAATTACCAGCACCCCCCTTAAGGTGGCCATAGACTCAAAGATCGGAAGCCTCCATACACGGCAGATAAGCTGTCAAATTGGTCCAAACGACCGATATCATCAGCTTTATCTGCCCGTGTATGGCCACCTTAACAGTCTATAACGGTTAAAATGACATTAACCAACATAACCCTTTATACAGGCATATAAGTCTTATCTGCACCGCCAAGGATATAGCAAATCCACTAAAACAATTATACAGCGTTCTCTGCTGGCTGAAGGCGGTGTAGCAACAAAATTGCTATCCTACTAGTGACGTCTTAACACCTGCTGCCAATGGAGAAAACATTGTGTTGAATTACATGTACCGTATTTCAACCTAAATAAAAAACAAAGTTACATTTATTTGTTGTTATGGGTTTTGTGCATGCTTAACATTGAAGCAACAGTAAATTATCATAAAAGCACCTGGCTCTACATCTTTATTTAATTAAAGCAAAACAAAAATGTCATTTTGTCTGTAAAAAAACAAAAACAAAGCCCATACAATGACCTATAACCAGGCTGCTCATTACGGGAACAATGCCGGACAGATCAATAGCACTGATTATTACAACTAAATGGCTAGTAGAATGGCCATGATTCCAGCGTATGCCTTGGCGCTGCATGCCGAGTGGAAACACGTGTGGCCGACGTATAGGAAGACAAAGGGCCCATTCACAAGTTGAATGTATTTACCTTACAACAGGCAGTGGCATGGAAACTTGCCCCGGCTATCCCTAACAAATTATGTTTTCCCTCATCCAGGCAGGGGGCCAATTTTCAACCCTCCGATTCAAAAAAAAAAAAGAAAAAAATGGTGCATTGTCCCCACCTGCATTTCCTTTTAGAGGCGCTTTTCTTAAGGCTGAAAAGAAAAATGGACCCAGAGGCATTTAAAAAAAACAAAAAAACTTTTTGAAGCGCTGACAGGCAATAGAATGAAAAAACTATTATGGCCCGCAGAGAAGAAACGAATGGCATCTTCCAGTGAAGCCTCCCTTGTGCTCTTGTTAAGATGTTAACTAAATTTAACCCCTTGTGACCTTGAGGTTGCCCCTACCCTTTTCACGAGTGTGTTTGCTAAAGACATCTCACTCTGTGATTGGCAAAGTGTTCTCTGACCACACAAAAGCTTATCTTCTACTTTGGTTGGAACAGACAGTCGGGTCAGCACCTGTGCCTACAAGCAGGTGACGGGGAGATCTTTCCCTATTCTACATGTGCCTCGGATAGTTTCTTTCCTCTGAGTCTCCAAGGGTGGTTCATGGCAATCAAGGAAGGCCTAGGCTCTGCTTTTCTTTGTGCCAACAGACATTTAAGAAATGAAGCCATTGCTGTTCAGTTAACTGTAAAATCAGTAGAATTACTGTTGCCAAAAAAATGGGGTATAGCAAAAGAAGAGCATTCCGTTCATCTCAAATAAGGTCATAGATATGTCCCGGGTGGTTGGATAAAGCAGCTTTCCAGCTGAGCTTGGCAACAGGCAGTGTCTGAAATATAAAGACAAATGTCCTTCCTGCTGCAGAGACCAAGCTGGGAGTTACCTGGGTAAAACATAACTTTGCACACCGGGAAGTGCTAACTTTTATTGTATTAACAGCAATGGCCATTCTAATAGTGAGCTTGTTGCTTTCTGGAAACTGCTCCCTGCTAGAGGGCAAATCTGTCACCAAATGCACCACGAGGCTTGAATGCACATTGCTGTTAGCCTGGAAAACAATTCATTCATATTACATAGGAGTAAATTGCTTACCCTCATTTCTAAAGGTGTCCCTGACTGTTGAACCTCAAAGCAGTGGTTTGGTGGGATTCCAATCCAATACTTTTCTTATTGCAAATTGCATCTGCAAACAGACACGCCGAGTCCGCTAAATCATATCTGCAAGAGATGCAACACCACCAGCTCAACAGCTTAGATTTATAAAACCAGCAGAAGACAAAGAAGATCATAAAATATGAACCAAACATATCCTCAGCTGAAACAAGAGCAACAAGTCAATATCAAGACATGGAATAACAAATCATACACCGCTAGTATTTAATGCTACTATAGCACTTTAAAATGGGCCAACTAGAACCAGCACATTGCCTATATCTATAACTACTGGGAAACAGGAGACAAAGAGCTTGAGCCACACAAGGAATGGACAATAGTTAGTGAACAACAAGGTTGCTGACAATTACTTAATTATGCAGGCCAGGTCCGGACTGGCAATCTGTGGGTTCTGGCAAATGCCAGAAGCTGCTGTAAGATGCCATAGACAGTCACTATTTATTGAGCTGCTGGGGCCTATTTAGGCCTCTGTGTACTTGGAATGACAGGGCCTATTTTGACTCCCAAGTCCAGACCTGGATAGAGCATTGACATAAGGGCTAGCCCTAGTAACTACAAAGCAACAACTAGCTATCCCCCTTCTGCCCCATTTACCAACCAACTATTATTCCATATAGACTGGATAGAAGCAACAGAGGAGAAGGAAATATTCTTCAACATATGTACTATTTTCATTTTAGATATTTCTTTCCATATCAGACACAACAGCACATTTTGTCACACAGCAAAGAATTATATGAAAAGTCTCGGTGTAAATAACCAACTCTTATTGACCCCTCATGAAGACAACTAAGTATCCACCCCTAGAATTCTCCATGCAATGCTAATAGTGATATATCGGACAACGTGGTTGGTAATCAACGGCTGAGCTGGTGGTGAAAGAGCCGGCTTATAGTATAGTGGGACAAACTGTGTTTGGCCAATGTAGATAGTTTGTCTAATAAGTTTGTTTTCACATGTTTAATAATGGTATTATATTTCCATTGCTTTGCTACCAATATAAAGTCTTGCAAAATATAAAGCTCCGTACTAATCATGCTGTTTGACAAACCAATAAAACGTACAATTGTTCAGGACACATGTATAAAAAGAGAATACAGTGGAACACAGTTTTTACATACCCAGAAGTTATGGTTTTCTGGAAACAACACTGATTATTTTCAGGCCAGCATATGTAAGCAGAAAACATTCCTACATTTTATGGTTTCCTGGAATTTACATTTGTTTCTAGCAGCCCCCCACCCTACCGTAGGTAACTGCACCTGTCCCACCCATAACCTACAAGATAGACTGCTCAATGTACATTTCACTTTAGTAAGAAAGTTTAAAAGTTAGAGCCATATGAAGAGGATCTCGGCTTGTGGAGAAATACAGGCCAAGAATCCACTCCTCTGCTGCTGCTCTCCAGACCTGTACCTGAATAGGTTGCCTTAGCTTGGGTGCATAGATGGATACTGGAGCTGAAAAATGAGATATTGCATTTCACGCAGAAATCTACTGCATCTGCTTGCAACTGAGCCGAGGGAATGCATTCAGGTGCAGGCATAATTGAGAGCCTTAGTAGTGTTGTCAACCTGCACCCAACCCTAACCTGGTCTAACAACACTTGCACCCAACCCTAACACGGTCTGGCAACGCCTGCACCCGACCGTAACTCAGTTTGGCAACACCTGCACTTGACCCTAACCTGGTCTGACAACACCTGCACTCGACCTTAACCCGGTCTGGCAACACTTGCACGCGACCCTAACCCGATGTGACAACACCTGCACCCGAACCTAACATGGTCTAGCAACACCTGCACCCAACCCTAACCCGGTCTGACAACACCTGCACCCGTCCCTAACCCGGTCTGACAACACCTGCACCCGGCCCTAACCCGGTCTGACAACACCTGCACCCGACATTAAACTGGTCTGACAACACCTGCAACCGACCCTAACTCCCCTGTTTAGATTCCAGTGTCCACCCTGACCCAATGTGATGTCACACAAGGGCACATGTACATAACAATGTGCACAACGAGGCGGAAGTGGGGCAGTAGAAGGTTGCGGGTGGGATGAACAGAGGCTAAAGTTCAGCCCAAACCCACCCACAGTTCTAGAAATTGCGCAGAAGTCAGCCAAACCCGCCCAACCCCAACCAGCCTGAGTGTTTTTGAAGTGTAGGAGAAAGCTGGAGAACCCAGATGAACCCCACACAAGCACAGGGAAAACATACAAACTGCATGTAGATATTGAATCTATTCAATAGCATTGCAGGGCAGCAATGGGAACCACTGCACCATCAGGTCCCACCCAGAAATGCAGTCTTATAACACTCCCAGCTTGGCTCACTGGCCATTTACTGTGCTGATATAAAGACAAGGCCAAGATAAATAGGTCTGCTATACAAATCTACAATCTGACTGTAAACTGTGTATTTGTTTTATTATGATTATATTTGATTAGGTTTTATTTTCTTCATAGTCATGTTACAATAAAAAGTACCTTTCATTTAATGACATGTAGGACCTACAAGGCTGAAGGCCTCTATTAAGCTTTTACTTACTTGAGCCAGTCCAAGAAATATATTTCCATTACAGGCATGCTTCCTAAAATGTACTAAGATGGCATATGGATGGAAAGGTAGCCATTGCAATCAAAAGGAAAACTATATCCCTACAATTAATACTTAAGCAACAGATGTGGCTCATGTGAAATGTATGGTTTGTTTGTGTGCACGTGAATCCTAGGATCCCAGGAGGTAGTTCTACTAAAAAAATATATTATTAAAATGATTTATTTACACGAAGCAGGGTTTTACAGATGAGCTGTTTTATGCATTATATTTTCATAGAAAACTGCAGTTCCCGAGAGCTGTGAAACAATCACGTTCAGCTAAGTAGAAGACCACAGAAGTGACCCTGCAGCTACGCAAGTTAACGGTTCATCTATTAGAGAATGTCTTTCTTACAATTATTTCTCACCTTCAGCACCTTTCAAAAGTAAAAGGGGGTTACCGTTTAATTGTTGTTTCTCGCTCTTTGGGCACTATTCTAGCCATTTCTACTCAAATTACAACTGGAAGAGGCAGGTATTGACTGGGATAAGAAAAGGGCAGTAGCTGCACTGTCGCCATAATAATCCATTGTTTTCACATGCAGCATAAGTGGGCTGATGCCCTTTATGATGGGCAGCCATCGGGGGGGACAGGGGGGAGAGTTGTAGGGAGCCCCCGAGGGTAAGGGGGGCCCGGCCACGCCACTTGATTAGCCGGGCCCCCCATCTTTCTGAGAGCTGCTGACTTCGGGAAGGCATGGATGTTTAAGGGGCCCTGGCCACCAATTTTCTCATAATGTGGGTGGGCCCTGGCCACCAATTTTTTTTCTCATGTGGAGTCCTAGCCACCAATATTTTTTATTAGGAGGGCCCTAGCCACAAATGTTTTTTTATGGGGGCCCTGACCATCAATATCTTCTTATTTTTAATTAACATGTGGGAACCCTAGCCACCAATATTTTTTTGTTTCTTACTGTGTGGAGGTGGACCTGTGGGGTGGGCACGCCTGTAGGTGGGGCTTGCGGTGGGTGCAGCGCAGGAATTTGTCGTATGGGGCCCTGCCATATCTGATGGCGGTCCTGATGATGGGCAAGATATTGCCTAACGGCAGACACACGTTCATCAGCTAGAATGTAAATCGCTGGCGGGATGGCACTCTGGTTGGTTTTCCGAAGTCGCCTGAAGTTTCTTTGTGAGGCAATTTCAGAAAACGAAGCGCACCAATTGCCATCCTGCCAGAAATTTTACATTCTAGCCGGCAGGAGGCAGTTCGGGGAGATTAGTCAGGATGAGATTTGTCACTGGGCGACTAATTTCCCTGAATCTGAGCTGGTGCCTCTGCCCTAAGACAATCCAATTAAAGATACGTTTGTTAGGTTACCACAAAAAGCAGAAAGTGAGAGGATTGCCGAGATACCCTCAAACCAAGGTTTCTCCTGGAGCTGCACTTTTACCATAATGCCGACAATGGTACTCTGGAAGGCAGCTTGCAGTTGGTCTGTTCTAGTGACGTGTGGGTTGACCTAAAAGCCACAGGGGGAGGCTTGGGTTGAAGTCTAGTTACCCATTGGGGGTTTGGTGTAGATTATACCAGGAAAGTACACTTCTTCTCTGTTCTAAAGATTCCATGTCTTAGAGCAAGAGGTGTGTAGAAGTAGCACATGGAACAGGAAGATAGGGGAGCCAGTTGGTGAGAGTGTACTAGTGGCAAGATTTGTTGAATTCAGCTGAATTTCACCAGTCCTGCACCCCACAAGTCTGGTTGGAGGTTTTACTTACTGGGTTAATAGCCTGCCTCACCACACATGGGTGTGGTGGGTGGATATTTCTGCATGTTCTGTAACGTGTATGGCTCGGCTAAGTGCATTTATTGCTCACATGGAAAGATTCCTGTGCCGGGAGGCGACTTGTGCAGTGTAGGGCCGCGTGACGAATCGGCAGTTTGGACTGAGCCGACTCCGCTACACTGCAGCATTTAAGGCGGGGGCTACATTTTATGCTCACCTTTTAGATATGGTTCATTATCAACCATAAGGTCAGTCCAGGTCCATCCAGCAAGTCAGGGGGCTATTTAGAGTGAATGACTTGTCATTATGACTAGCTTTCAGACTAAGTAGAAAGTTAGAATATTCAATAAGTCATTGGGGACTGAACCGTTACATAGAAAGTAAAACTAAAATATCTTAAAGCAGCAGTTACAGGGGCTGTTTACCTTTAAATTAACTTTAATTATGATTCAGATGAGCCAATTTTGTTTTTTTATGGCTTTCCAGTTGGTATTCAGCAACAATCTGGTTGCTAGGGACTTATTTACCTTAGCAACCAGGCAGTGGTTTTAGGGAGAGATGGAAATATGAATAGTAACAGGCGTGCATATAAACACAAGCAACAAGAGTAACAATAACATCCTCAGAGAGCAGTTTTTTTTGGAGCCAGGGTCAGGCAAGCAAAACCCACAAATTCTTCTCAACTGTCAGGCAAACCTAAAGCCATGTGAAGTGGCAGACAAACTTCAGGGTTATACACACACGGCTAGCAGAGAACAGGCTTGGATTTAGAGAAAAGCAATGGGGGGGGAAAAAAAAAAAAAAAAACCAGGTCAGTCAACCTCCCCAAAAAAAGCCCCACCAACAGGGTGCAAGCAGTACATTTGTGTTTACAGTAGAGTGATAACAATTTTGCACATTCCCTTAGTGATTCTTTTGAAAATGAATACAGAGTCTTACTAAATGAATGTATTGTAAATAAACAGACCAGTGGCTGCTGCACCTCACTTTTAATAGCAAACATGGGGTAGAAGAGGTATGTAGCCATTAACACTGTGCCTTTACCTGTAGGCATGGCCAATACTGCAGTTCATAAAACAAATCATGCGTCTAGAACAGATTCCTTTTGTTATAGCCGAAAAAAAATGAATTAAAGCTGTAAAAAAAGAAAAAACCCACACTAAATATGGGTTAACCATCCTGAGGCAATTTTAACAAATAAAAAAATAAATTTAAATGTTTTCTTATATTATTGTATAGTTAATTTATCTAGAACCAATGAGCCATTTGTTTCAGTGCCAGAGGGCTTATTTTTCACAAGTGAATCAGTCTTTTCTGTTCCCGAAACGGATGCATTTTTTTCTTTGCTCTTGGGGGGTATGTATCCAGTGAGGCGAGAGGCCAGGCTTCTCTTTGGGCGAGGGCATTTCTCCTGTTAATTACAATTGGAAGCCAGTAAAGATAAAACACTTTGAGTTCATTAGGTTTCTTATTACAGGAGCAGTACTGTGTATTTACCCCCAATAAAAATAAATTAAGGTATTGACCACCATTTTCCATTAATGTTTCATAGATTACGTATAGGCAAAAAATATAGGTTATGGTGATTCCAAATGGATTTAAGTCACCAGGTGTACATGTATGGGACCTGTTATCCAGAATGCTCAGGACCTAGCGTTTAACTGATAAGTGGTCTTTCCATAATTTGGATCTCCATAACTTAAATCGTTTGACACATTAAGCCCAATAGGATTTTTTTGCCTCCAATAAGGATTATTTCTATCCAAGTTATTGTCAAGTACGAGATCCAGATAGCTCTGAATTAAAGGAAGGTAGTCTCCCAAAAACTCATTTTAATCAAATTCTAATTTAAAAAAAAATTCCAATTTAAGATTTTATTAAATCCATATTAGCGACCAAACCTACTGGGTTTATTTAATGTTTAAATGCTTTAGCAAACTTAAGGTATGGAGATCTGAATTATAGAAAGAGTCCTTATACAAAATACCCCAGGTCCCAAGCATTCTGGATAACAGATCCCATACATGTAAATTAGTGATGAGAGTAGAGAAAATAAACTTGACCCGAACCAGATTAACCCACCCTGTAGTGATGTCATGAAAAAAAAGTTCTCTTTTCTTTACATTGGATTAAAATGAATCTATAGCAGATGGACTTACTATAATAATTTTTAGGAATGCACGAATCCAGTATTCGGTCTTTCAGCAAGATTTGGCTGAATCCTTCTGCCTGGCTGAACCTGAAACCTAATTTGCATATGCAAATTAGGGAGGGAAATTGCGTGACTGTCACAAAACAAGTTCTCCTTCTCACCTCTTGCATATGCAAATTAGGAATCGGCGGTTTTGGAGTTTTATAACCGGATTTATCTATCCAGAAAGTGTTCAGATATGCACTACAAGTCTAGCACATTCATCTCACCTATAGAATACACCATGCACATTTAATACAAGCACAGTAATCAATTTAAAGCACGCACCTTCAGCTTCCTCTTCTCTGGATCATGTACAACTGAATGTCTTTCTAGGCTTTTCTACAAAAAAAAGAAAGTGCTTATGATTAATTTAAAAAAAAACGCAAACTAGTTTTCAAGTAGCTTTCCCCATTAAATTAGATTTGAGTGTAACATTAACAGTAAGCCAATGGTACAAAGAACATTAATTATGGTTAAAAGTGAAGAGAAAGCGCTCAAGTATTAGCATGCAGTTTTTTGTAGTTTGTGCAGAAAAGCAAAGGTAACATAAGGGCAAGGAGCCAACATATCACTTAGATAGGACCATAAATGATAGTGTGCATTAATTAGCTCCGATTATTGTATCTACACCTGAAACTATTGAAATTGTTATTTCCCCATGAATTAAAGGTTATTTTATTTGCTAATGTAATAAAAGTATTCAGTCTTTCTACTCTTTGCATTGCTAGTTTCTACTACCAAAAATTTTAACGGATGCCAGTAATTTAACAGACTTGCATTGTGGGAATGTTCCACTATAGCAAACATTTCCGTTGAACATTTGAAAATAAAATAAAGAGTAGCTCCCACTTTTAAGATTTGCCATTATTTTTGTGTAGACAAAAAAAAAAAAATATATAAAATACCAGACCACAGAAATACTCTTCTGTAAACAGTGGGTTGGGGTGCTCATGCCCCAGACCTTCAGCAAGCACAAGGCTATGATAAAGTTCCCTTGGGAGGCATGTTTAAAAGTTGTGATTATATAAAATACATTTTTTTGCGCCTAGGGGGTTGAATTCTCCTTTAACATTCCTTCCTGTAATTGGGGAATTTTTGAATAACTGATCCTATGCCTGTATTCATTTTACCAACTAGGTATCATAAAACAAATACTCACTTTCATTGCAAAGCATTTCCCGCAGCCAGCATGCTCACAAACAAAAGGTCTCTGTTCCTCATGAAATGATTGTATATGGCTTCTAAGATTGAATGCAGTGGTATAGGAGCGGTCACAGCCATCTCGAGGGCAGAGATACACAGTTCGCTCTTTTTCGTGAGTTTTCTGATGATCCCTCAAGTAATCTTTGTGCCTGAATTTTCGATTACACACATCACATACTGCTAGGTCTGAAAAGCAGGGTTGAAGTAATGTTCAATGATTTGTATGAAGGACATCGTATAGTAGTTCAAACTATTTTTAGTTGCTTAAGTTTAATATTCTTGCTAAACAGTATCAAGTTTAAGGGTTAGTCCACACAAGGAGATTCGGGGAGAGTTAGTCGCCTCTTCTTTTGGGAGACAATCTCCCCAAACTGCCTTAGTGTGTCTTCCCATCCGCTATAATGAAAAAGTCGCCTGTGCTAAAGCACACGCGGCGTTTTGTTTTCTGATGTCGCCTCACGAGGAAACTTCAGAAAACTAAGCGCCGCTTGTGCTTTAGCGCAGACAACTTCTCATTATAGTGGATGGGAAGATACGCAAAGGCAATTTGGGGAGATTGTTGCCCAGAAGAGGCGATTAGTCACCAGGCAACTAAATCTCCCCAAATCTCCTCGTGTGGACTTAAGGTCCCCATAGACGCGACGATTCTTCTTGCCGAACGACCGATTTTAGGGAAGTCTGACCAATCCTTCGAAATTATCGTGCGGTTAGTGGTATTCGAACGATCGTACATCTTACGATTTTTCGGCCGACATCTGTCGGGAAATTGATCGGCCAGGTCAAAAAATCTTTGTCGGCCCCAGTGCAATCTCTCTATGTTTGCAGGGCCAAGCAGGCAGCTCCCCTTTGTTTTCCTGCCAAATTGGTCTTTTTAGTGGATGGTAAATTCGTACGATCGTTCTGAGAAGATATTGGTCTCACGATCAGGATCTGATCTTTTAAAAATCTCAATATCTATGGCCAGCTTAAGCCTAGCAAACAGGAGACAATACAGATCAAAGCCAAATGATATCTGGTCTGACCATACACAAATGCAATGGTCTAAGGGAGCAGAATTTTTGTTTACACATCATTCAGAACGAGGACAGAATAAAACAGAGGGCATAAGACATTAGCCATTTTATTCTGAACAGTGTTTAACCTTAATCTCAGGGGACCAAATAAGCCAGTGAAAATCACCTTACAAAAAATTAGACATGTGCCCTATTATAATGAAATGCTGCAGAAGAAACTTCACCTTAAAAATGGACCATAGTATCCAATGAAAAACTGCACACATTTATGGGTCCTGATCCACAGGTGAATGGGGTTGTTTGCCTTTACAGCATACTAAAAGTTTGTTTTAGCTATTTAGTTATATAGCTATATAGTTTGATGAAATTGCAGACTGGAGAGCTGCTACATAACTCAATCTAGTTGCAAGGATCCAGATTACCCTAGCAACTATGTGCAGAGTTGAATAAGAGACTAGAATATGAATAGGAGAGGCTGGCACAGAAAGAGTAATGAAAAGTAGCAGCAATAAGTTTGTAACTATGGAACATTTGTATTTATATGGGGTCAGTGAGCACCGTTAAAAAAAAAAAAAAAAAAAAAAAAAAAAAGTTAGGTGAACTAAGAAAAGTCAATTCAAGAAAAGTCTTAGAATTATCCATTCTGTAACATACTAAAATGTAGCCGCCCCTTTTAAGGAACCCTGTTCCCGAAAACATGTCAAAGATATTGCTTGTCATTATCAAGTCAATACCCACTGTCTATGAAAGCACTACTACTGAAAAGCATATTCCAGGGAAAAAAACAAAAAACCTTTATTTCAAGTTTGCAGTTTGGATTCTCATTGATGGACCCAGTATAGGAGGTCTTTGCATAAATCCAAAAAGCCTTTCATTTAGCTAGAAAACCTAATGTGGTCAGATATCCCATAATATGAAATAGCAGGAAGGTTAGATTAAACGGGTAGTTCACCTTCCAACATGGTTTTCAGATAATTCACTAGAAATAGAAAGTAACTGGAAAAAGTCTGCCATTTGTGACCATTTTCTCAAATATTGAAGTCTAACTTTTCACCTTTCTAAAGCTGCTGGGGGGGGGGGGGATTGCAGACTCTCTAAACTGTTCTAAATTGATACATTTAGTAGACTACACTTCTTATCGTTGTCCCTGCCGAGCAGAATCTCTGGGTTTCATTACAAGCAGCTGTTAGAATTGATAAAATCGTTGCCAATACTCCAGAGATGCTGCTGAGAAATGTATCAAGGGACAGAGTTAAGGTAGAATTTTCAAATTCAATTTGGTCAAAATTCACAAATTCAAGTTGGGAATAATCCAAACTCTAGTTTGAGATTCATCATATCTGGACCATGGGAACAACTCTAATTCAACTATTTGCCACCTAAAACCTACAGAGTTCATGTAAAAGTCAATGGCAGAGGTCCAGTGACCCATTTGAAGAATTAATAGCCTTCCTGACATTCTATTGGAGAAAATCTAGTTTTTGGCTCGTTAATCATTTGCGTTTTAAACATTAAGGGGCTTATTTATCCGTTGAATTTTTCTCAATATTTTCTGCTACAAACTCCGATCAAATCCAGTTTTTTTGCGCTTATTTATCATTACATTTTCTCGAAAATTTGCTTTGTGGGGAAAAATATGATTTTCACAAATTTTCGGACTTTCATCCGATTCACGTTTTTTCACCCGAAAACTTCAGGGGGGACTGCTCGAAACCCTCGACAGGTCTGAGATGCCGGATTTTCAGATTCAGACTTTTCCCATCCTCAGTTTAATAAATGTAAAAGTATCCCATACTTTAATGGCAAAGAAAATATTGAGAGATATGAAAAAAAGGTTATTTTCTGGTGTCCGTATCTAGCTGAAGAGTAGGGATTGATGAACGCAGAAAGCATCGTTGAGTGAAAAGCTTCTGACAAGTGCATTTAGTTGTGTGAGCTGTGGGCATAATCAGCAGAGATGATTAGGAAGAATTGGCAAGCATTAATGTGGCATATATCTAGCTATGCCAAGAAAAGCCTGCTTTCCAAGCACAACGGCTGACCTCTTTACTCACCCTGATGGCATTCTGCCACGTGTTTCAAGTATAATGTCCAAGTCTTTCCCACAAATGAGCAAGAATCATCCTTTTTGCAGGGATAGCCTAAGACATAAAAGGTTCAAATCACAATCCATGTTACATTTGTCAATGCAAACAAGTACTCCTTGATCAGTATAATAAAGTTGTTTGTATAAACCCATAGGCTGCTTAACCAAAGACAAATAACACTGCCCTGGAATCAAACTACAGATATGACTAATGCTGCTTTAGAAATACACATAACCATGGTACCTGCATGGACTTTTTCATGACGTTTTAAACGGGAAGGCAAAGAAAACCGCTTGTCACAGCCTTCATGAGGACATCTATGTGCAAAAGAACATTTTGAAGTTGTGAGATGCAGAAATGCAGAGATTGTAAACTCTTCATGTCATGGGCTTTATATCTACCGGTATGTGATCAGTTATCCAGAAAGCCCGAATTACAGAGAGGCCGTCTCCCATAGACTCCATTTTATCCAAATGTTTAAAAATTATTTCCCATTTGTCTAGTAACAGTTCCTTGTACTTTATCCCAACTAAGATATAATTAATCCTTATTGGAAGCAAAACTCTTGGTTTAGTTAATGTTTAGATGATTTTCTAGTAGGTATAAAGATCCAAACTACAGAAAGATCTGTTAAAAGGAAAATCCCAGGTCCATGCATTCTGGATAACAGGCCCCATACCTGTACTAGTTATTAAAACACCCAACAGTTATACAAGTTAGACAATAGAAATACATTAAGGGTAGCCCCGTTTGTGTATGTTTGTTGCATTTGGGTCACATGCCCCTGAATTCTGAGCAGGGAACGATCCCAAATCCAGTAGCAGAAATTCCAAGAATTCACCTTGTTTTTGACATATTACCAGGTAACAGTAGAAGGTTCTTACTCGTATGGCAGCTGCTGTGTGTGACTGAACTGATGAACCTTTAATTGATTGTGTTTCTTGAATGCTTTGCCACAGTTCTCAAAATGGCACTAAAAACAAAGATACATTGCCAAGTATCAGTAGGCTAAAGGCTAGTTACAGTGATTTTACTAGATAACAGCAACACAAAACAATCCATAAATTTGCATAGTACACACAGCTAGCAACATCAATGAACCATCACTATATATACAGAATCAGCCATGAATATATCCCAATACAAGCAACAGTGTGTAACATTACCACATAGACGCAGATCTTGATGTTATGGAATCTGTTAAAGTGCTTCTTCATGTTTGCCTTTGTAGTAAATCTCAAGTCACATCCATCCGAGTCACATCTGAGAGGAAAAAAAAAAATATATATATGTTGCCAAGAAGCTGCAAAGGCAAGAAAAGGTTTACTTGGGTGCCATATTTATTGCTATACTGGGGTATTCTATCAGACATTTGTCCCACTGACAGATTTAGCAGGAAACCAGCATGTCTTGTCTGAACATTATCTCAGAAATAAAATGTACATTAGCCTTTGGAGAAATGCAAAATAAGTTCATGACATTCATGATTTAAAGGGGTTGTTCACCTTTAAGTGAACTTTTTAGTATGATTTAGAGAGATATTCTTAGGCAATTTGTTCATTTTGTTTGTGTTGAATTATTTTGCTTTTTATCCAGCAGCTCTCCAGTTTGCAACCCCAGCAATCTGGGGGCTATTACAGTAACATACTATGGTTTGCTTGACTTTTGTTAGCATTTAGCTTTAATAAGCCACCTGCCCCAATCCCCTCTGGCATGTGTGTTCTACAGCAGAGCACAGAAAGGTAAAAATAAATGATAGACATCTGTCGACTTTGCATTTAACAAGTAAATGTATGTTTCATCCTCCATACAAATTCAACTTAAAGGGGTTGAGTTAACTTAGTATGACGTAGAGAGTGATTCTGAAACCATTTGGAATTGGTTCTCATTTTTTTTTCATTATCTAAGGTTTGAGTTATTTAGCTTTTTATTCAAAAACTCTTCAATTTGCATTATAAACAATTTGGTAGCTAGGGTCCAAATGATCCTAGCAACCATGCATTGATTTGAATAAGAGACTGGAATATGAATAGGAGAGGACCTTAATTGAAAGATAAGCAATAAAAAGTAGTAATTAGTCTGTAGCCTTAGAGCATTTTGTTTTTTTAGATGGGGTTAGTGACACCCCATCTGAAAGCTAGAAAGAGTCAGAAGAAATGCAAATTATAAAACTCAAAAATAATGAAAACCGATTGAAAAGTTGCTTAGAATTGGCCATTATATTACATACTAAAAGTTTACTTAAGGTGAGCCACCCCATTAATAACAAACCTACAGGCCCTATCTCGTACTTAACCCAGGGACTGTCAAAAACTATAAAGAAAATGAAGGCCAATTGAAAAGTTGCTTAGAATTAGACATTCTAGAACTTACTAAAAGTTAACTTAAAGGCAACCACCCCTTTAATCAGTCTCACAAACACAACCATGAATAGAGAAGATTAAGACCAGGCCCAGAAAGGCAAAGTGTGGATTCTGGCTAAGGGGGGGACTGTTATAAGATGCCATAGTCAGTCACTATTTAGTAGGTAGGGGGCAGTTTGGGCCTCTGTGTACTTTAAATGTCAGTGACTATTTTAAATCCCAATCCAGACTTTATTCCACTTTATGAGGTCTAAAAGCCAGTGTAAATTTTGCATAATCAGAGACAGATAGATGTGAGCCTAGATCTGTGCAATGTAGCAGCCCATGCACCAACATATTCCAAACAGTGCCTTCATAATGAAGTTATTAGCAATGTGTGAGGAGGGCCAAGCACATAGACCTACAGGTAAAGAAGAAGACATATGGTTCTCTTACACCAGTCCTTTACGTCGGAGCTACTCCCATGCAAACACAAGCCCAAGATACATAAATTCATTGAATACCCACGTGAAGTTTTTCTCGCCAGTATGAGTGAGTGAGTGGCGGGTTAAGTGATGAAGCGAGGTAAAGCCTTTCTCACATCCTTCTTCCTTACATGGAAATGGTTTCTAAAAAGGGAGAGAAAAACAAAAAGGTAAATAAAATATTAAGTATGGGTATGGCACCCGTTATACAGAATGCTAGGGACCTGGGGTTTTCAGGATAATGGATATTTCTGTAATACAGGTGGCCATACTGGCAAATTAAAGCTGCCGATATCTGTCCTTTAGACCAATTCGACAGCTTATGTGCCTATGGGGGCTCCCAATGGGTCCTCGTGATTGATACCAGGCCAAAAATTGGCCAGATATTGATCAAGTTTGATTTTTTTTTTACGATCCAGGACTACATTGGCTTGTTGATGCGGCCCGTCGGCACCCATTTGTAGCACTAATGCAAAATTAATGTTTTTCATATAGTTAACAAAATATAATGTATAAAGGCTGGAGGAATGTCTAACATAATAAGCAGAACACTACCTGCTTGGCTTCTCTCTAACCGCTTGTTTAGTCAGGGACTTGAGGGGGGCCATATGCAGGGCTGCCTTCAAGGGGATACAGGGAAAAAAAAGTCATCCAGGGCCCAGTGTGCTTTGACTCTTAAAGGACCTAAATAGATAGGCTGTGTTCTAATATAGTTGGCCTAAAATGTAATATATAAAGGCTGGAGTGACTGGATGCCTAACAGAACAGAACACTACTTCCTGCTTTTCAGCTCTCCAACTCTCAGTCAGTGACTAAGGACAGACATGGAGATTTAGTCACTTCTTCGGGAGGCTAATCCTAATCCCCCCCCCCTGAACTACCTTCCCGCCCACTAGAATCTAAATCACCAGCAGGATGGTACTGAGCGCTTCATTTTCTGAAGTCACCCAAAGTTGCCTCACGAGGAAGCTTCGGGCGACTTCGGAAAACGAAGCATTCAGAGTGCCATCCAGCTAGCAATTTAGATTATAGTGGGCGGGAAAGCAGTTCGGGGAGATTAGCCTCCCGAAGAAGATGCGATTTGTCAACCAGCGACTAAATCTCCACGTCTGTCCTTAGGAGGGCCACGTGGTAGAGAACTGTTCAGTGAGTTTGCAATTGATCCTCAGCATTCAGCTCAGATTCAAAAACATCAGTTATGACCCACGTGCCCCCCCTCAAGTCTCTGATTGGTTACTGCCTGGTAACCAATCAGTGGAAACCAAGAGAGCTGAAAAGCAGGAAGTAGTGTTCTGGCTATTATGTTAGACATCCAGTCACCCCAGCCTTTATACATTACATATTTGGCTAACTATATTAGAAACATTTTTTATTTTGCACAGTCTATTTACCCAGTTTTTTATTTTTATACTGAACAATTACTTTAAGAAGGGGCCTCTAGCGTTAGCGCCCCCCCCCATTGGAGCAATTGAGCCCTGCGGCAGCAGATATAGCCAGATGCTTTAACCTACTCCACCTGCATTCACTTGAGTGAGGAAACTAGTGAGGAGCAGGCCCCTCTAAAGATTTATTTATTTTTTATTTATACTGACCCCATAAAAAATGCTTTGTAAGGCTACACTTGTATTGCTATTTATACTTTTTTTATTACTCCTCTTTCTATTCAGGCATCTCCTATTCACAATCCAAGCTCTTACTAAAAGCAGTGCATGGTTGCTAGGGTCATTGGATTATAGCAACCAGCAAACTGGAGAGCTGCTGAAAAAAAGCCAACAAAAAAAAAACAACAAATAAAAAAAAATCAACTGCGAGTTGTCTCAAGAATAACAATCTATATTACAGAGGAAGATAAAGGTGAAACGCGACTTTAACAAGAATCAAAGGGGGGAGAGCAGGGAATAAAGGAGAGTCTGATTACACCTGTAAATTTGGGTTAGTGGGTAAATGTGGCAATTACTTCCCATTGAGGAGGAAGAGACGGGAGAGCAGGGAGGCGGGAGAATAACACATAGCGGTGCTGTCAGTGAATAGACAAGACCAGACATGTCCGTGCTCTCCTCATTAACCCGGGCACAGACACGAGCAATTAGAAAGCCCCGCACCCTCCACAGACAGACACTCTCCCTGACAGACACAGTTGAGCAGCACAAGGCGGGTCCCAGTTGTAGGCAGCAGCCCTCACCTCTCCTGTGTGTTTGCACAGATGCGCCTGCAGTTTCCAGTTCTTGTTATAAGCAGCGCCGCAGTCGGCGAAAGAGCAGATGTACCGCTTATACACCACCGGCAGCGCCTTCTCTCCCATCTCTCCTTCAGCAACTGAACAGCCCTCGGCTTCCTCCGAACTTGTAGAAGCCACTGTAGCCGCCATGTCTGCCTGTTTATATAGCTCTAGGACAAACCATTATCGCACATGCATCGGGAAGTTTTGCGATGTCTGAAAGGATTGGCAATCAGTCCTTTCCTGTGTCCCTTGCAGCTTTAGCCTTCAGTAATTGCGCTCGCAAACTTAAAAAAAAGGATGTTAAAATCCTGTGTTTTATGTCAGTGATGTGTTATTTCACAAGTTGGGTGTTTCTGGACACTCCCCTCGTTCTTAGTGGTTGAGTCCTAGTGGAGCACGTGATAATACACGAAGCCGAGGAAACGCTGTGCAGCAGCTGCTGGTGTTGGAGAAACTGTAACTGTTGTGAATGTGATGGATGCAATGGTCCACACAGGAGTGCGATAACAGCATCCAATTACAGCACACAGTAAGGCCCTTTCTCAATAGATCTTTTATGAATTAAAGGAGTGGTTTGTTTTTAACTTAGCATTTAGTATATTATAGAAGGGCCAATTCTAAGAAACTTTTCCATTGGTTTCATCATTTTTATGAATTTCCATTATTTACCTTCCTCTTTTGACAGTTTCCAGTTTTTAAATGGGGGTCACTAATTATTTAGTCCTCTCCTATCATAGTCCAGACTCTTTTTCAGCTCAATGCATGGTTGCTAGGGTAATTTGTAACCTAGCAACCACATTTCTGAAATTGCAAACTTGTAAAAATACAGCCCTGCTCATTGTCTCCAAAAAAGTCCATTACTGAGTTTACTCTAACCTCACAAATAAATGATCAGTTGGCCCACCAAATGCATGAATGATGCCAACATATATCCTTTATGCACTTTTGGGGCTGTTGTGTCTGCGCTGCGTTCAGCCCCATTCACTTTTGATGGCGGAGCTTCCTGTTTGAAGCAACTTCTGGCTTAATGTAGATAAAGCAGTTGCGGTCAGGGTCGGGTAGCAGGTCCAAGTGGGTTTACAGACCTTCAAATCTTGGACAGCGTTTCCAGGGTTGCTTTAGTAAACGGGGCATCTGTCCAGGGCCCACATATTTGGGGGCCCATTGTGCTACAATATTTTTGCCGCTGCCATCACTCCCTCCATTGCCACCACCATTTCTTTCTTCCTCACCTAGGGTTGCCACACAGCTGGTAAATCACTGGTTTAGCTAGTAAATCACCAGCTAGGGCCGGTGCCGATACTACAAATTAACCAGCAATATAATCGCTTTAAATTCTTAATTCCCCCTCTTTCTTAAATATTCTTCCTGTGCTTCTCACTTTTTAGCACTTTCATTGCTAGTAGCCATACTCCATCACCACTCTGCCCTTACTCTGTCCATAATCTGCCCCTGATCCACCAATACTCCCCATACTCCATTCCCACTCTGCCCATACTCCATCCATGATCCACCCATATTCTGTCCCTGTGTCATCACCACTGGCCTCCTTGGAACCCTATCCATACCCTAGCTGCAATGTTCAAGAAAATTCAAGATGACCATATAGTGTCTGGGATTAATGGAGTACTCATTGGCCATTTCTACAATAATTATAATGACACAGTCATACCTGTCAACCCCCCCCCCCCATTTTCCTGAAAGTGACTAGATTTTGCAATTTTTTTGGGTCAAAACTCTCAAATTTGAATAGTGAATTATCCAAACTCAATTCAAGTTTTAATTCAAGATTTATCATACCCTGGTCCTTTAAGAATTCAAATTCGATTATTCGCCGAATTACTATTTAAGTCAATGGGAGAGGCAGTGGTGTAACTAGGGTAGTTTTGGAGAGTTTTCGGTTGTTTACATTTGTTAGAGTTTCAAATTTATAGGAGTTTAGGGTAGTTAAAAAAACTTACATGAATTTGAAATTCGACCCTTGATAAATGTGCCTTTCCATGTCTTGATCAAACCAGATGGGAGACAACACTAGGATGCAGATTTATTAAGGATCGAGTTTTTTTTCCATCAAAAATATGAGTTTTCGAGGTTATCTTTTTTTTGGTTTAAAAAACTCAAATTTTTCAAGTTCTTTTAGAAAAAAACTCAAGTTTTTTAAAAATGTATATACCCCGACCCTGGAAATTGCTAAACCTGTTGAGGCCATGTAGGAGTCAATGGAGGTCCCTTGTACCATTTGAAGATGTTGATAGCCTTCATGATGTTCCAGGTTTTTTTTCGGTGGGTTTAACTCAAAAACTCTAAGCAAATTTTCAATTGGTCGGAGCTCACGGGCGCCATCTTCTTCTCATCGGTAATCTTCGCGAAGTGAGCGGCATATCGGCGCATGAGCAGTTGGGCAATCTTCCGGTTTGCAACAACTGCGCATGCACCGAAAGAGACATATATTGCCAAATGGGAGGAAGAAAACACAAAGATTACAGAAGGGAAGTAGATGTCGCCCGTGAGCTCCGCTGCGATCACTCAGCATGTGTGGTCGCTATTTCTAGAGGGGACAAAATTCAGGGGTAAGACTCTGCAGTGGGAGGCAGGGAGGGGGGCCAGCTCACTAAATAGTGACTTTCTATGGCACCTTACAGCAGCCCCTCTGGCATTTGCCAGAACCCACAGATTGCCAGTCCGGGCCTGGCTGGCAGTAAACTTCTTCGTTTAACTTTCTTTGTTTAACATTTTCATATAATCCAGCCTTCAATCCTGCGGTATGAGAAAAAAAATGGGCCACTACATGTAGAAGGTTGCACGTCACCCATTAAAGCGAATGAAAATACTTCATTTAATATTTCTTTTCATTCAATTTCTTAATTTTTTTACACCTGCCAGCAATCTGGAGCAATTACCCATTCATGCCAGTGGTTCAAATAATGCAAACAATAAATGTAAGGACTGTACTACATGGGACGATTTAAATGCATTCTAACGCGAGGCGACGAAACGCTGGCATCAAGTCGGATGCTCAGAAAATAAGGTAAGGTATAGAAAGGTTGGGTGTTGCTGTAGCATGCATCCAACACGACTGTCGGATGCTGACGATGTATGCTGCGTCTGCATCCAACAGTCGTGTCGTGTTGTGTCGGATGCACGCTGCGGCAACACCCGGCATTTCTATACCTTACCTTATTTTCAGCGCATCCGACTTGACTCCAGCATACAGAAGGCATGTAAATCGCCCATATAGTTCTAAGGGTAGAACTCGACGGTGTGGCTCGAGCTGCACGCTGTGTGTTCATCCGACAGTCGGATAAATGTAGTTCTTACCTGCGATTTCTCCTTCACTTCCTGTATCTTCAGGACATCCAACATCGTGTTCTCCCCTAAATGGTATATACTCATTGTACTGCAGAATTTTTAAATACCTGTTAAAAATATCAAAGCAATTCGACTATATTTGACTTTTTTTCAGAGCAGCACATTTAATCACAAATTTTCACTTTTGTATAGTCAGTATAGTGAGACTGATAGTATTGGAAAATGATTGACATGTAGTGTTGCCAGTGGCACGACTGACCTGTACAGGGAAGGGGCTTGGTGATGATGTATGGGCGGGGCTAGAAAGAGGAGAAGTTGTGACATAGCTGGGCCAGATTGGGTGAAGATTGGGTGAGTAGGCAGTGAGTTAGGGAGCTAATGGGGGTTAGAACAGGACTGCATACCAAGTACATTGCAAATATGCTTATTTTTAGGTGAAGAAGCAGTAGAGGCAATTTGTTTTCCTTCACATCCCCTTTAACAAAATATTGTTTTGGGCTGATTTATTTAAAGTTTTTCCAACAACCTTTCTAGTCCCGCCCATCGGGGTTCACTTTCTGCTGCCTGCTTTCCCAGGTGTAGGCCCGTACTGGCAATTTATGGGCTCTGGCAATTGAAAGACGGACAAAAAGATTTGCCCCGCGGAGCACAGCAAAAATTTTTGACCAAGCCCATTTTTGTTGCCACACCCCCTGATTACAATGTTCATTTTACAAAATTTGGCAGGTTATGAAAGTTTGAACACATTTCTAGAGTTTTTATGTGTTATTACAGTTTTGCTAATGAAGGTGAATTGCCCTTTTAACT
This sequence comes from Xenopus laevis, assembly GCF_017654675.1. NCBI lineage: Eukaryota > Metazoa > Chordata > Amphibia > Anura > Pipidae > Xenopus > Xenopus laevis. The sequence goes on from NC_054373.1 coordinate 164,978,008, forward strand.
GCAAGTCACAGTTTCCCCAAGAGACCTGCTTATCTTAAATTATTACAATAGTTTTTTGCTTATCTTGATTGCTACAAAAGTACCGATATGCACCTGCCACAAATTCTGGGCTCTCTGCCAAAAGCCAATTAAGTTTTAGAAATAAATAATATATATTTTTCTGGCTGTTCAGTGCAGGAGATCAAAGAGAAAGTCCAGACATTTCAGTAACAATCTGGGTCTGCGGATTGAGCTGTCAAAAGCGGACTGTCCTCCGAAAAACGGGACAGTTGGGAGGTATGGGACTGTAGTGTGTCCCCTAAGTTGCGGATGCAAGACTAGCTGTGTCTAGGGAGTGTATTTTATTTAATTTTTAGTCTAGTAATCTATTTACTGTATATAGGCCCCCAAGGGCCATCCTATGCACAGGCCCTCAAGTTCCCATATAACGCCCTGGGTTAGAAGGATAGTGTGGCAATTAAATTGGCCTCCAGCCCTGCTGCCCTGCTACCTGGAAATATAGGGGAATGAGGTCTTATTAAGGGCTGTGTGTATAGTGTGGTGTCGGAAGGTGGCCTCTGCTGGGGACCAAAGTTATATAAATTGGTTTTGTTGCCCTTTAATTTTCACAGTTGGCACAATCCAAAACTGAATAGCAGGCGTGGTTAAGGCTGCAATTAAATAAATCATCTTTAAAATAATGGTAACTGCCTGTACTATAGAAAGACGTCTATTATAGAATGTTCTTGCAGCAGAATTTATTATGGTAATAACTGCTATTTAATAAACTGTAATGGCTCTTTTTTGCCTTCATTTGTACCTAAGGAGAAAATTCACCTTCATCTTTGTGCTCAGGCAGAATGGATTGCCTCTATTACAATGGTGCCCAGGTAGCAGGCGAGACAGATGCAATTATACAACTAGGCAAAGATCCCAGACCATTTTTTCAGATTTTCTGTCAAATCCGTCATTAATCTTGCTATTCAATTTAACTCAAGTTCCCCTAAATCACCCCTATGTCCAAATCGCCAATACAGACAGAAGATTAGATGTAATAGCAATGAAATTACTCATTTAGTAACGTTGCCAAGCTCTTTATTGAGTCGAGTAGAGTAAACTGTATAGACCCACATTTTATGTTCAGCTATCCAGGCAAATTTCAAACTTTAATGTGACTTTTTCCACGGCGCAAATTTTTGCTGAAAAAATTTGCAGATGCCGAAATGTGGAACTTAGCTGTGAATCCATGGCTGCCAAAAAATTTGCTTATCACTATTTCTGAGTACTCTGGGCAGCCATCAAAGGATTTCAGCACACAGATTCCAGAGGGATAGGAGACAACTTGAGCTGCAGAAGATCTCTTATTATAAAGAAATGGTACTGATTTGGTAACTTAAGTACATTGCAAATATGCTTATTTTTAGGCAAAGAAGCAGTAGATGCAATTTGTTTGCCTTTACATCCCGTTTAAAAAAAATATTGTTTTGGGCTGATTTATTTAAAGTTTTTCCTAAAACCTTTCTAGTCCCACCCATCTGTTTCACTTCCTGCTGCCTGATGGACCATATATAGCTAAACATAAGGCTAACACATTTATGTATCATACAGGGTTAACACTGTTGGACTATTTGCAGTGTGTGCAAATACTTGGTTCTGACTTGGTCACAGTAACCTTCAGTTAGATACTTCTCCTGGTACATATCATTGATAAGCTTTTGTAGCAACATGAATGTTTAAAGACAAAACATTCTGTGCTTCAAGGACGGTCCTGGTGCATATCACTGATAAGCCACATTAATTATGTTTTCTCCACGTAGTCTATTTTTTCCATAATACGATGTATTTTTCGTCATTATAATGATGCTTTTCTCATCATCACAATGGAATGTCTTTGTCCTATACCTTATAAATTCTCTTACCGAATCTTAAATAAACTGAGTTTGTTTCTGACTTACCTACTTGTTGGTCTGTTTCATACAAACTCCCAGATCTGCGTGCCTGGAGAGACAATCACAGATGATCTACCAGTGACGGTTCAAAGCGAGTGCACTCGTAGCTACAAGTTCTAAATAGGACGGTTCCAGTTATTGCCCTTTCAGTTGGTGTCAGAAGTGGGATCGGCTGGAAATAGCATTTGGAGCGGTAAGTAGAATGTCTGTCTGAAAAGACGATTTTTTCCTTGCCCTCCACTATTTCCAAAAACCGTTTCCCCGCCTGAGGGGTGTATAACAAAGTTGTAGCTTAAATGGTCTCAAGGTAGAGACGGTTCGGTTAGCCCTAGGACTTAAGAGTAAGCCAGGGGTGGTCTCAAGGTAGAGACGGTTCAGTTAGCCCTAGGACTTAAGAGTAAGCCAGGGGTTGCTGGAGATCATTCTTTTCTGACTGTGTTGTCTCTCCATGCATTAATGTACCATTAAAGGTATAAATTCTACCTCACTCAACTTATTCTCTTTCCTCTTTTATCTATTCATTTCAACACTATAGAATTGTTGTATGTGTTTTTGTCTTACTACAATTTTTGAAAGGTATTTCACGTATTTCTGTTGTTTATCATTTGTTTTATTACTTTATGTAAAGTGATCGCTATATTAAGGAATACCTCTGTCAGTTGATAAGGTTTTGCTGGGACCCTCGATCCCGAGACAGCCCGTCAATTGTCTTGATTTATTGCTATCACTTTACTTGTTATGTAATGTGCTGCTAAATCTATTAACCCTAAAAATTGTGCACAATAAATGTGAGGATATTAAGAAACATTCGCAGAGCTGCTGAGGGTATTGTTGGGACCTTCAGTTTTTTGCTTTATCCTTACTATTTATTGCATTTAAATTCAATTGAGTGTTATTCTTGCATTAAGGCATTAGACCTCGTAACACAATTGTCAGGTATTGATGAGACCTTGTTCTCGTACAGCCTTATATTGTGTTCCTGATTTACAAGTACACTCAACAGCGACCTCTTGCTCTGGTGTTGGAAAATGGGTTCTAAGATTTCCAAAACATTACCAAAACCCTTGCCACATAAAACATGTAAACAGTATGTATATCGCTGTAGCCCACAAGAAGGATTTTTTGTTGACCCTTGGAAAGATAGTATTGCAGGTTGGAGAGAAGATATAGGTTTAGATGACCCTTTTTTCCCGAAGTCCCAATAGATTGCAAAACATTTTGTCCCATGCACCCGATCCCAGAAAGAACCCAGACGCATGTCTTAATTATTTAAAAAGGATGTGCCAAGGACAGAATATTACAGGTCACCGTAATTTACAATGGCAACCTAATTATAATTAAAGACAGGGCAAAGGCACCAGAAGAGGAATATGTAAAAATCTTGTTGTCTCTTTCTGTTATATGTGTATATGTGCAGCCCCACTTAGTTTGGTATTGTAAACATAAGCTCCACCAAATTTAGGACTGGATGTGATCCAAAAGATCAACACGTGTGACTGTGACCCTAGCAATGAAACTTCTAAAGCCGGCACGCAAGCCCCTTGATGCTTGTAAAAGAGGTTTCCTTGAGAGGAGTTAAAAAGTTGCACGGGGGGGGGGTCTTGAATATCACAAGCTCCAGACCACGGACTTCAACTGCACGAAATTAAGTATGCGCATGCATCTTTGTGTTTTATGTTTTGCTTTATATATCTAATCATAGAGTTTTAAGCATTGAATGATATTTTATTGTACAGTTCAGATATTTGATTAGGTTTGAAACAGCCCTTTTAACTCCTACTTTTTCCTCTTTGTCTATGGAATTGAACGTTTAGAGTTAATGCGGGTGGGCTCAAGACACTGACATCACCCATCCATAATGGGGGTCCTGGGAATTAACGAGGCGGAAGTGGCCACACAAGGTAGATATGCCTTGTTCTGTCTCTTTTCTTCTCCGGTTCCTAAGAACAGGGTGGTGCTGTGCAAAAAGCCTGACCCAAGGAGACCATTTGAGGTATAGCCCCACCAGCTTAGGCTAGAATAAGAGAATAATGAGAACAGTGAGTGAGAGAAGGAATCAGGAAAGTGAAGTAGAATGTCAAGAGAGTTGATATACAAAAAGGTCAGGCGAGTGATATAGACGAAAATTAAGTAAGTGATATGGACGATTGTCAGCCAAGGGACATACAAAGAGTTCGGGAAAGTGATATAGCAGAGGGTCAAGTAAGTGACATAGTAAATAGTCAAGATAGTGCCCTAGAAAGTCAGGAAAGTGCCTCAGAATCAAAGGAAGCTAGAAAGCAAAGAGAGGAACAAGAAAAGTTGATAGCAGAAGGGTTAAGTTAGATAATAGAGAACAGTGAAAAAGAAAAAAAAAAATTGACACCAAAAAGACAAACAGCTCAGAGATAAGTTCTCTGAAAGTTATAGCTCAGATACAGACGAGCAGGCTGTCCCCAGCCCCACAGCTAAGCTCTACCCCGCCCGTACAATACAAAGTAGAGAAAAAGGGGGGCGACGGGGGACGCTGCAGAAGTGCGTCTAACTAAAAACACACAGATCTTAGAAGGATTTTTCAAGATGTTCCACAGCCCCATACTAATCCACACAAATTTGTGTGTCAATGGTGCTCATAAGCCTAATTAGACCAATATATTATTTGTACTCAAAGCGTGTGGTCTAGGGGATTACCAAATGTTAGACAAAATGTATTGAGATACTAACCCTGTGGACCCAGCCCAAGTCGGAGTCTGTTTCCATGCTCTGAAAAGTACAGTAAGCACCAATTTTTTTCTTTCAGAAGCTTCTTGGGACATAGTTTTCAAATTTAACCAAGATGCCAAAGAGTCTGCTGTCCAGTATGCTATTACCTTTGTGGTAGGACTACTAAATGATCCTCAAAGTAACCTCAGCATACATAGTCTTGCCTGGAAGCATAAGAAGTTAGAAAAGATAATTGCCATTGCCACAAGTTGAGAACTCCTGTCTTAAGCCCCAGCAGGTGTTACTCGTTCAGCAACAGTCTAACAACTTCCAGGATAATTCCCAAAACTCCAGAAACAATAACTAACAGACAGCAGAACAGGTCAGATAACCGTGACAAAAAGACAGTTGTTTGTGTTAATTGTAATAATCAAGGGCATTATGCATATAAGTGCATATCCCCAAAGAAAGTCCTTTCCCTGCAGGAGATGCAGCCCCTTCACATTCCAATGCATCCCTCATAAATCCTGCTTGAAGGTGCGACGCAGCCCCGGTACCAGTATTTCCAAACACTTCTAATCACCATCCAGACCTCCTAATTGAAGTGTTTATTAATTAAAAGACCCTAACTTTGTTTACTGAATACTGGTGCTGCCCGCTCAGTTTTAAAGACTCACTCAAACCTGCCATTATCTGGTAATGTAGTCACGGCAGTGTGAGTTGGAGGAAATCCTATCCCTATGGCAGAAACAAGCCCATCGCAAGTGTCCATTGGTCCTGTATCCACAAAAGCTGCCTTTCTTTTAAGTGCCTCCATCCCTGACAGTTTCATAGGTAGGAACATCCTTTCTAAACCAGTGTGCACCATATACTGTAATCCGGATGCAGTATTTGTGCCTGTCCTGCCTCCATAAGTGTCTGAGATGACCAATGCACTAGATACTACTAATCTTCTGTCACTAAAGGAAATTTCTGAGGAGGAAGATTCTGTACCTCCTAAATTACAATGTGTTTTAAGTGATTTGTGGGCTTTTTAACCAACAGATGTTGGGTTCATGTCATCCATCCCACCAGTGTCCATACAAGTAGACCCAAAGGGCCCCCCCCGCCCAAAATCTCACAGTACCCACTGTCCAGGGCAAAGGTATAGGGGATTTGCCCCGTAATTCAAGGGTTACTTGATAAGGGAGTGTTAAACCATAGGATTAGCCCTGTAAATATGCCCATCTTGCCAATTAAAAAGCCCGGCAAGAATGAGTGGCGTTTTGTTAAGGATCTCAGAGCAGTTAACGAAGTTGTTATTGCAGCCCATCCGGTAGGGCCAAATCCGCTACCAAAACAGGTTGCAGTCATTAACTACTAAGCCCACACTGCGTCCTCTGACCCTGTAGCACAAGATAATGCCTATGCTGATGTAGCTGCAAAGCAAGCAGCATTGTGTTATAAAATGTTTAAAGCATGTGTTGTAAAAGAACCAACTCAGTCTGTTCCCTCTAGTGCTGTTTTATCAGCCCTTCAGGACCAAATGGAACCTGAAGAGAAGGAACATTGGCTTAAAGCCAGATGTACACAAACTCCAGAAGGTGATTTTTTTTTTTGGCATTTAGGTGATTGCCCTGTTGCACCCCGTGCTCTGTTACCATATTTGATTGCTGCCTCGCATGCTCTCACCCATATTTTAAAAAATTAAAAAAAAAAAAAAAAGGGGGGGAGGTGTGATGCAGTGTCAGGAATGAGATTTGCCCTCAGCTTCTCATCTTTCACAGCCAAATATGTAAAATCATGTGCCCCTTTTCAGATAATGCAGATAGATTACATACAGTTATCTAAATGTTGTACTTATGAATATGTACTTGTGTGTGGTGACCAATTCTCTGAGTGACCATAAGCAAAAAACTGACTAAGTAAAAATGTGCAGAAGCCGGACTTGCGTGGCCGGATGCCCTTGATATAGTGCTTATATCTGTCTGGCACTCTCCCCACATGAATTATTGTTTGAAACAACAACACACATGGCTCAGTACCTTTTCCTCCTGCTGACTTCCTTTACATGAACTATTGATGAATGACTGTTATTCAGTTATATAAAGAACTGACCAAATTGCGTTCTCGAGTTTATTCTTCCCTACCAGATCCAGCAGATGCCCCAGCATTGCATGTTCTCATTCCAGAAGATTGGATCCTAGTAAAGAGATACGTTGCTAAAGTTCTTCAACCGCACTGGGGAGGACCATTCCAAGTACTCCTCACCACAGAAAACAGCTGTAAAGGTTGAAAGGAAAGCGAATTGGATCCATCTGCCTTACTGAAAGGAGATTCAACTTCCACCTGTTGTGTAAGTGGGGGAATTGCAGGACATAATAACGCCTCTTTCCCACCACCACCTAAGTCCCAGGGACCCTAACATCCAGTGCTAAGGAAGTGGGTCCCCATCGGGTGAAGATGAAGCATCAGGACAAATCTTCAGCATCATCATATCATTGTGGGCCACATGTTTCGGTCCGAAGCCAGACTAAAGACTTATCACCTGTGTCTTCTTGCTACGCATCCTTATCTTCGTCGCTGTGCTGATTGCAGTACTCATAAAGCCTGTTGTTGATGACAAGTCACAAGTCAACACACCAGTAGCCTCACTAACATTTTCTGCACCTGAGGTTAATGTTTCTTCACCAACTCATGTTAAAATTGTCAAAAGAGACTTATATTCGCAACTTTTTGAGCCTAATATTAATGCTCTTGTTAAAATGCATATTGTGGCAGCATCTGCACTCAATATTACTGATTGTTGGATATGCATATATTTTCCTCTTACAGTTCGCAGTATGCAATATATAACAGAACTTCTATCTCCTCACGATATAGTTAAAATACCATGAGCCAAGTTCATATGTCTTCAGTATAACACCACACTTATTCCCATGCCCATTTCAGGATGCATGCAAACCACCAGAAGTGTATTTTAATGAAACTGTGTGATCCAAGGATAGGTAAGTTGGTAGTCAGCCTTTACATCAACATTTTGGCTAATCACCTGCATCTGGGTGACATTATTTGCAAATCATTCTCACTAGTGCTAGATAGGTCCACCGCTGATAGGAAAAAAATATTGATATTTTAAACGTAATTGAAGTTTCCTAACATTATTTGTTTCTGTTCTTGCTGTGCCTTATTATATCATTTTTCAGGCTAATTCTACTGAGCCTGTTCTTTTCTATCCTAATAATTCTAGAGGTCAAATATGATTTTATTTAATCATCACAGTATATAAATGTTATATTCCACAGGTATTGTTATATAGGTTGTATTCATAGCATTTGTAATGTATACTATAATTGCAAGGGAGCGGTTTCTGAGGGCCAGTACGGCCCTTACAGACACTGTTCCAAGGTTATGTGTAACATCTGCCAAGTTGGTTCTTATCAGTATCCTGTATTGTTTTGTATTCTATGCCAAGGAGAATCATCCTTGCAGCACACCTGCAGTTACTCCTTTCTTTTTTATAAGACCAATTAGCCCTGGCATGACTTCATCATCAACACATACATCAGTAGCATAGATGTATTTTTCTCTTTTATAGTCGCACAACATCTTGTTTTAAGGAAGAGTAATTTAGAGTAATTTTATGAACAATTTCCTCCTGATTGTGAATCTAATTTGTATTTGTTTTTTAAATCTGAAATCATAGCTTTCAGTGCTTCACTAGTTGGTGTCCTTGTTTTAACCTTATATCAAGGACGACAAAATTAATAGCATTGCTTGCATTATTGTTAAGAGTATTAATGCCACTAGCAAAGCCATTGCAAGCCTCTTAATTTTTCTGATCATTCTCAGGCCATCAACCAATAGCTCAGCATTTTACATAGCCTAGTCAACAATATTACCCAACATAAAGATCAGGGTTGGTGGGATTGGCTCACTAGTTGGTTGCCTGATGTTCGTGGTTGGGTTAAGACTATTATTGAAGTAGTTTTACTTGTGATTTTTGCTTTACTCATCATTCAATGTGTACCTTCACTCATATCTCTGTGTCGTACACCTCACTAAAGTTTTTCCTTTTTTTACACTATTTTTATACCTATATTTTTATATGTATTTCTCTACCCGTAACGTATCAGTATTTTTGCCTCTATTTCTTTTGTAGTCACATTCGTGACTAAACGGGGAATTGATGGACCATATATAGCTAAACATAAGGCTAACACATTTATGTATCATACAGGGTTAACACTGTTGGACTATTTGCAGTGTGTGCAAATACTTGGTTCTGACTTGGTCACAGTAACCTTCAGTTAGATACTTCTCCTGGTACATATCATTGATAAGCTTTTGTAGCAACATGAATGTTTAAAGACAAAACATTCTGTGCTTCAAGGACGGTCCTGGTGCATATCACTGATAAGCCACATTAATTATGTTTTCTCCACGTAGTCTATTTTTTCCATAATACGATGTATTTTTCGTCATTATAATGATGCTTTTCTCATCATCACAATGGAATGTCTTTGTCCTATACCTTATAAATTCTCTTACCGAATCTTAAATAAACTGAGTTTGTTTCTGACTTACCTACTTGTTGGTCTGTTTCATACAAACTCCCAGATCTGCGTGCCTGGAGAGACAATCACAGATGATCTACCAGTGACGGTTCAAAGCGAGTGCACTCGTAGCTACAAGTTCTAAATAGGACGGTTCCAGTTATTGCCCTTTCAGTTATTGCCCTTTCACTGCCTCCTTTCCCAGGTGCAGGCCCGTACTGGCAATTTATGGGTTCTGGCACAGAAAGGCTGCTGTAAGATTCCATAGAAAGTCACTATTTAGTAGGCTGGTGGGAGCTGTTTGGGTCTCAGTGTATTTGAAATGACAGAGACTATTTTGACCCTTAAGGTGGCCATACACGGGCCGATAAAAGCTGCCGACAGACCGAGTTGGCAGCTTATTGGCCCGTGTATGGGGGCCCCCGACGGGCTTCCCCGATCGAGATCTGGCCGAAAGTTGGCCAGATCTCGATCGGATGGGATTAAAAATCCCGTTGGATCCCGGCCGCATCTGTTCGTTGATGCGGTCCCGCGATCTGACCGCCCGTTTGCGAACGCTAGGATCCAATCGTTGGGCCCTAGGGCCCACGATCGGATCAGCCCGATATTGCCCACCTCAAGGTGGGCATATCGGAGGGAGATCCACTCGTTTGGCGACATCGCCAAACGAGCGGATCTATCCATGTATGGCCACATTTAGTCTAGACCTGCACTGCACTGTTGGATATAAACCAATCAGCAGCTAGGCTGAACTGATAGGGAACTGAAGCCTGTCTCTGCACGGATGTGACGGGGGATTTTTCATTTATCCTAAATGTCAGTACCTTTCTACCATGACAAGTTATTGCTAGGGGTTACATTTGAGTAAATTCCCACAGTAGTCAAAGGAAGGGGGGCATTCTACTGCTGGCCACTGCAACTACTAAGTTTGGGTTATGATATATATTCATGAGTCTTGGTCATGGATGACACCACTGAATAGGGTTTATCTATACATAACCCATGAATGCAGCCTTGTAGTTATGGCCTGTGTTACCTACTAATGTCTGTCATATTTGTAGTGCTTTTCCACGTAATCCTACAGATGTCACCACTAGATAGAGTCTGTCTGTAAAAATGGATGGCAACTAATATAATGGTATTATTTATAGCTTTTATTTAGAAAGCAATAAAATGGCGCACAAGAAATCATTCTGCAAACAAACAGCTTTATTTGTATTCGACTTGTTATAGCCTAATATAAGGGGTCATTTATGAATGCAAGGGCAGTGTATGGGATCAATCATTCGGAAACCCATTATCCAGAAAGCTCTCAATTACGGGAAGATTTTTTTCTATGCTGAAATTCAGTTCTTCTCTTTCTGCATCATTTAAAATCCTGGCAGGGAAGGAGGGACTAAAACACTGATGTTACAAATTGTAACAACTTCACAGTTTACAGACAGCATGCAGGAACTACATAACCCACAATGCATTGCACAGATTGTTTACCAAGTAATTTAGAAGGAAGGCCACACAACACACGAGGCACCAAATGGAATAGTGAGCGTGGTCAGACAGGCCAGGTTGATACAGGTAGAGTTCAAGGAAGGTCAGACAGGCTAGGATCAGGATTGCAGAGTTCAGGATAGTCAGGCAAGAAGGTAAGGGTAAATACCAGTATAAACAAGCGGGATTCACAAGGAATAAGCAGCCAGGAACCAAACAAGTTAGACCTAACAATGGGCAACCAGTTTGACTATGAAATCCCTTTAAATACATTTGAATTTTGCGCCAATGCACAATGACGTCATCACGCCGGCACATAAAACCCGGAAGTGAACAACGCGTGCACCATAAGAGAACCGGCACTCAGAGGGGGAGGAAGCACCCGCCGGCCACTAGACCACCAGGGTAAGAGTTTCTTACAATACAGCATTCCCTCCTTAAATTTAATATAACTGCAGTTGTGATGTTGTAGCTGCCCAGTGAATCAAAACAGAAACAACTTTTTCATAAAATTCACTGATGCAAGTTTGGTTGATTAAGTCAGAATATTGCACATCAGAACAAGAGGTGCCTCAGGATATGTTCCATGTTGCTGTAGAAGAAATCAGAAATTAAAAGCAATTCAAAGTATATTATCCTTTTGACTAGATAGGTCACACCTAATCAGGGCCTCCTTTAGTGCAGGGCTGTGTTTATATATAGGCACCCATGGGACACCCACAGGGCCTATATTTAAAAAACATGTGGAAAACAACATGGAAAAATGTGGCTGAATCTGGTGGCAGAACTGAGGACAATGGGGGGGGGTACCTCTTCCTTTGGCCATCGTCCCCCTTAGGGGAGGAGTGGGCCCTGATAACTTAGTAGAATGGGGCTCCATGAATACTGATAGCTGGCCTGTGCTTAGTACATTGCACTAAGCCACAGAATAAGAATACTGGCTATACAAGTATGGGATATGTTATCCACGATGCTTGGGACCTGGCGTTTTCCAGATAATGGATCTTTTCATAATTTGGAGCTTCATATCTTAAGTCTGCTGAAAAATAATTTAAACATTAAATAAATCTAATAGGAGTGCCTAAAATAATGATTTTGTATATCTTAGTTAGGATCAAGTAAGATTATTACAGAGAAAAAGGAAATAATTTTTAAAAATGTTAATTATTTGTATAAAATGGAGTCTATGTTCTTTGTGTAATTCGGAGCATTCATGTACTGATGTACATAGTGGTACAGGTATGAGACCTGTTATCCAGCATGCTCGGGACCTGGGATTTTCCAGATAACGGATCTTTCTGTAATTTGGATCTTTGTACCTTAAAGGAATTGTTCAGTATAAAAATAAAAACTGGGTAAATAGATAGGCTGTTTCAAATAAAACATGTTTCCAATATAGTTAGTTAGGCAAAAAAAATTAATGTATATAGGCTGGAGTGACTGGATGTCTAACATAATAGCCAGAACACTACTTCCTGCTTTTCAGCTCTCTTGGTTTCCACTGATTGGTAACCAGGCAGTAACAAGAAAAGTACGCCTACAAGCAAACAGTCACCCGTATCAGAGAATGATTCCCCTTGATAAAGGCTTTCACGCCGAAACGTCGGGGTGATTCTCATTCTCTGACAGGGCTGTCTGTTTGCTTGTAGGCGTACTTTTCTTGTTCCAGAGTGGTGGTATGTAATAATTACTCATTGTAGACTTGATGTTACATGTTTATGACTTACCTTAATTGTAGAGAAAATTTTCTCTTTTTGTATTGATTACGCACCATATACTCATATATAAAAAACTTTTTACAGATACCACTGTGTGAATATTAGCATTAATTGCAGAGTGTGCAGGTCCAAGATATTAGCAAAATTGTATGTTTGACCAACTTATGGGAGCGGTTAGGGAATTTTCTTGCACCTCCTTAATCCTTTAAAACTTTAATCTGATTGGTGTGCCCTCCATTCATTTGTTTTCCTGTACGGTTTTATTACTACAGAGAAAAAGGAAATCATTTTTAAAAATTTGGATAAAATATAGTCTATGGGAGACCGCTTTTCCGTAATCTGGAGCTTTTTGGATAACAGCAAAAAATAACAGGCCTGTGTTTTGTGTAACTAATACCCTGTGGCCCTTTCCAATTGCTGACCCATAAAGCTTTACTTCAGTTTGTACCCAGTTTAATTTCCAGTTAGTATATTTGTGAAGTCCAAAGTCCTTTGTATGGTAGTTAAAAGGGTTAAAGCATCCCTGGCCTACTGTACACCTGCCTCTTTTCTCCCCAGTGCTTATATATACATATATACAGTCAGACAAGGTGATGATGTGACAGCTGGGGTCTCCTTCTTGCCTTTATGTTTCTATTTCCAGGAGAAAGGGCCCGTCTGACACTATTCAGTTCTGTATAATAGACCGTCCCACTCGCACATTGGGCTCTGTGCATTTCTGTACATGGCTACTTGGAGTGGTCCTTTCAGTACTTACTGTAACGTGAAAGCTTTGTGGTCTATTCATTACCAGGGCACTTCACATTGTGGGGCCATCCGTTCTCCAATCGCTGAATGCCGCAGACCATATGTCACAGCGACATACTAACAGTTTGTAGGAGAACACAATTTCTGTCAAGGTCAAAAGACAATGGAAATCCACTGTATTCTCCTCATACTCTTTGGCAATATGTTTCTTTTTATTTAAAGGAAAACTATACCCCTCAAACAATGTAGGTCTCTATAAAAAGATATCGCATAAAACAGCTCATATGTAAAACCCTGCTTCATGTAAATAAACCATTTTCATAATAATATACTTTTTTAGTAGTATGTGACTACATGACTACATGAGTTTTTTTGGAATTGGATTTTTAGCAGCTTTAGAACATAATAAATCTCTAAAAATTCAATTATTTTCCCTCTAAAAAATCGAGTTTTCCCCTTAAAAAAAAAAAAAATCGAAGCTTCATAAATAGACTCCATAAATCTGAATGTTGAACTTGATTAGAAATTATAAAGAGCAAGAGACAAATGGTTCTGGTTCAGGTAAAAAAAATGTATGTAAGGTTATGTAAAAAAAGCAAGAAAAATAAAAGTTGTTTCTTTACTAAAATTCAGATTTTCAGAAATTAAAACAGGAACAACACATTTCATTCAAATTCTCACATGGCTCCATCTCAATGGCCTTAACCCATGTAGACAATATAAAAATTTTACTGTTAAGGGCATGAGAACTTGTATTTCTGCCTGGGGTCAAAGTAAATAACTCCTAATAACCACACTCAGATTATGTATTGTAAATGTAAACCCAATGTAGTAGAAGTCAGCTCTCCTCCAGACAAGACTCCATTTCTCACACTGCATTCCATGCAGGTCTGGTAATCATCTGACTTCCCCGTTTCATTGGTCAGAATCAGCAGTGCATAGAACATCAAAGGACAACCAGATACTGTTTCTGTGGCAGAATATTTACGAATTAAAACCTTTGAAATTATTCAATGAATGGATATTGAAAAGTTGCTTTGAATTACATATTCGTTCCATTAGAAACGTGACAATGCTGAATACATCTCATTAAAATGACAGGGAAATTAGGAAAAATTAAATATCATGTGACGATGCGTGGCTTCTGTGTAATTTCAGTATAAGTCCATCATATCAATCCAACTGCATCACGATAGAAAAATTATTAATTATTTTATTAATAAAATAAGTGGCTTAATAATAATATAAATATAATATAATGTATATAATATAAATATATATATAATTATAAATATATTATATTATATAAATAATATATATATATATATATATATATATATATATACATATTTATGCTGCTGACAATTAATTACTGACACACCAGAATTCTAAAGGCTTTACTCTGAAATGTTGGGGTACGGTAATTCTCATTCTCTGGCAAAGGTGTCCACTTCCTTGTATTTCTTGTTATTCTGGTTAAGATTTGGTGGTATGTATTTAAACATTGCTACTGATTTGACATGTTGTTAATGTACAATTACCTGTATAGAGCACGTTGTTTGTATTACTATATTTTACTGGACTGACCGGTAAAAATTATAGTTGATCCCAATGTTATTAATAGGGGAAAAAGATAAATATATAGGAAGGCCGGTATTTTTTTCCAGAAAAGGTGGCAACCCTACCTGGGACTTAGTTAATGAAAATATGGTGTGTTAATCACAGACATTATTAATGAAAATCTGTTATACATCTGAAAAGGAAAATGTTTAGGGCCATGCTCCATTTATTCCCAACATTGTGCTTATATGTTACACTAATACAATCATTAAGTGAAAATTGCAACCTTGGCGAGCCATTGAATAGGGCTATTGCTCTGTTTTGTTCCAAGCTAATTAGCCACATGCCCTTACAGTCCATTAAGCACATTTTCTCATTTGCAGCTCCTCAATCCAATTGGGTGCCTTAATCTGATAAAACTGGATGCATTTAACATGCTGAAATGCTTTTTATTCACTAAAGCTGCTAATTATATCTCTCCCGAAAATAACATTTGATTTGAAGAGAATTCATTTTCTCATGCATTTAAAAAGCAATTCTTTGCATAATGTTGCCAAATGAATGTATATTGGCAGGCCAGCAGTCACTGACCATGCCGGATTTTATTACTCTATATTTACAGCAAAAATAAGTCAGTATACACCAATACATTGGGATTCTGTTAAAGAGATCGGTCTAGTAATTTTTTAATCAAATCGGAATGATACAGCAGGCTAAGGGGCCAATTGAAAAAGTGAGTGTTATGTATAGCATGCCTAAAAAATTATATCACTTCTTATATTTTTAGAATTAACGATCGATTCATTAAAAGTTCACTTATTTAACTTAAGAATTTATATTTTTACGTTCATTTTAGCTGAATTGTGTGCGGTATTTTATAGCATGCGTTATTTTGTGTGTTATTTTGTGCGATATTTGAAGGCATTTGATATTGTCACATGTTATTAGTGTAATCTATAGCACCTGTCACATTCGGGATGCCACTGGCAGAGTAGACGTCTCTTTTACAGTATTCTAGTCATTCCTTTCCCTGGGAAACTTAATATAATTCCATAACAGAGAACGTATCTGCCCAAGGTATCATTTAAATGTGTTAGTGGCTGTAGGTAAGGTTCCAGTTCCTCATAAAGGTCTTTAATTGCTGCCCTACAGCTCCTCACTACATCTTCCTCTATTAATCCATCTGATGTTGTAACGCCTACTCCTGGGAGGGGTTAAATTTATTGCACTATTTTGTGCTTTTGTCGCTTAAAAGATGTTAGTGAATAATGCGTTAGGATTATTTCTATGTTATAAATATCGCAATGCGATTAGAATACTGCTGTGCAGAAATGTAGAATTAACGCTTCGATGTGTCTATTAACTAGGGTTGCCACCTGTCCGGTTTTGACCCAGACAGGCCGGTATTTTGAGGGGCTGCCCGGGTCTATACCTCCTGTCCGGTTTTCCAAATAAGGAAAACCGAGCGGGATTCCCTTGATTGACACGGCGTTTGGCCGCGTCATAGCCCCGCCCACTGATAACACGGGTCCACCCACTGACATCATAGCCCCACCCACTGATGTCACGGGTCCGCCCACTGACATCACAGACATGCCCACTGATGTCACTGACCCGCCCCCCACCCGGTCTCAGCCAGACAGAGAGGTGGCAACCCTACCATTAACGCATGCGAAAATACTTTTGTAGGGACCCATACAGTTAAATGTGCCCCTACGGCTTTAATTCCTTTCGCTTCCTCATTTCCCTAGTTGCTGTGCAGATTCCCATGTAGCTAGAGTATAGTGAGTGAGAAGGGGTGGATCTTCCTCTTTGGCTGCTGGATGCTGATCCGGCTGGGTGTGCCCAGGGGAGCCTGGGTACAGCAAGGCCCAGAAAAACCATGTGCCTAGAGGGACCGGGTCCTCTAGTGTCTAAGTCGGGGAGCAGGGACCCCGTGAATGAGACTAGTAAGTGGCAGGGATATATCTTTAATAGACTCTCTAAGAGCGTGAGATAGAGAGTACAGATTGAAAGAGCAGCTAAGCTTCAACTAGGAGGGATAGCAAGGAGGTAGCTCTCCTCTCAGGCAAGATTGGCCTGTAGTATAGGGACACAGCCTGATAGGGATTAGGTCTAGTGATTTCCCTGATCCCCGTGTGAGGATCCAGAGATCATGAGGGGCCTCTATGCAGGTGTTACGCTATCGCCTCTGGGAGTTCCACTGTGCTGTCTCTGGAGGAAAGTCCCTGGCATCTACCTTGGAAGCTGTATGTGAGCAGGTGTTCCTGTATATTCTGCATCTACCTCTGTCAGCTCTGTGTGAGCGGGGAATGTCTATATACTGCCAATGCCTCTGTACCACTGTAAGTAAACCTGTGGATTATTTATCTTGGATAAATACAACTTATTCTTTATATAGCAAGAACCCCTGTTTTGTTGAATAGTAGCCTGTCAGTTGTAGTTACACTACACCATTCTTGAAATCTTCCATTTAGCGAAGGCCCTAGCCTGCAGTGTTTGAGTCACATGTAACCCATGCTCTAACAACTAGCTGGACATTAACTCCTTTGGGTCTGGATAGCCCAAATTAGCGTTACACTTTGATGAATCAATCCTTAAATAACGCACAAAACTGTGCGTTAAGGAATATCGAGCTTTTGTGAATCATATCGCTTATATATCGCTTATATAATTTGTTGAATTGTGGTCACACCCTCATTGCACCCCCGCCTAATGATTTTAAAAATTAGTGGTGAGCACAACTTTCCCTTGTTTGTTAGAATTAATTACTTAGCCTAGCCACTTATATATATAAGTGGCTAGGTAAAAAGCGTTTACCTCCCATCAATAATTAAAACCCCCGGTGATTGAACCAATCGTGCAGCCGAAACGTCAGTATGTGCCAATAAAATTTTTTTATTCAATTGTTATAAGTCCTGAGCAGTACGTTTTTTTCCTCGAAATAAAAAATATATATATCTATATTTTTATTTCGAGGAAAAAACGTACTGCTCAGGACTTATAACAATTGAATAAAAAATTTTATTGGCACATACTGACGTTTCGGCTGCACGATTGGTTCAGTCACCGGGGGTTTTAATTATTGATGGGAGGTAAACGCTTTTTACACGTCATTTCACGTTGGTGATGTCACTGGAGGTTCGCACCAACATTTTGTATTTATCTTGGTGGATGTATTTGTTGTTTGTGCTTTGAAAAAGGCTGCAGCCAAAATGTCAGTATGTGCCGATAACATTTTTTTATTCTATTGTTATAAGTCCTGAGCAGTGCGTTTTTTTCCATAAAGTCCAGAAAGTACCTGCACTCTATTCCCTCTGGTTTGTGGTGGGTGCTGGGTCAAAGTTATGACATGTAATCTTCAAGAATGGATCCGCAGTCCAAACAATTCAATCAAAGTGATTTTTATTGAATTATCACTCACGTGTCCAACGTTTAGTTTCGGCCCACATTAGGGCCTTTATCAAGGATCAATCCTTGATAAAGGCCCTAATGTGGGCTGAAACGTTGGACACGTGAGTGATAATTCAATAAAAATCACTTTGATTGAATTGTTTGGACTGCGGATCCATTCTTGAAGATTATATATACACACACACACACACACACACACACACACACACACACACACACACACACACACACACACACACACACACACACACACACACACACACACACACACACACACACACACACACACACACACACACACACACACACACACACACACACACACACACACACACACACACCGTATATTCAGTATACCAATCATATACAGAGGGGATAGATGAAAATGAATTTAAAGGATTGTTCACCTTTAAATTAGCATTTAGCACTTGGACACATATGCGGATCTTCTAATAAAAGAAGTAGGCTAGACATGTTTTACACTGTGTTTTGGGCTTCTGTACCAGCCCAAGGCAACCACAACCCTTTAGCAGTAAAGATCTGTGTCTCCAAAGATGCCCCAGTAGCTCCCCATCTTCTTTTCTGCTGATTCACTGCACATGCTCTGTGCTGCTGTCACTTACTGAGCTTAGGGACCCACTCCCAATATACAGTACACATAGAATAGAAATGTGACAATATAAGGCTGATAAGTAATTAGTATAGATAATTACTACATGGCAGCACAGAAAGCAGTGCAAATAGCATCAGAATTTAATAATCAGCCCTGTAGCATCAGCTTATATTACAGGCCAACCTCATTTTCTGTTTGATAATTTGTGACGACCCCTAAGCTTAGCTTCTCAACACAGAAAGACACAGACACTTTCCAAGATGGTGACCCCCTGTGACAAGTTTGAAGTCCTGGATCATTGCTGCTATTGACAAGCTGAAACTTTAGGCTGGTGCAATAAGTTCAGTATATAAAACATGGCATTTTTAGCCATATTCATTTTTAAGGTTTAGTTCTCCTTTAAATACGATAACGTAAGTTGCCATCTTCCAGTCTCGTTTTAACTCACTGCCTTTTTGCTAAGGTAAACTGCACCAGATAGCCGCTGAACAAAAATGCTAAGTAATTAAAAAACCACAAAACGATAAAAAATGAAAACCAACTAATATTATAATAGTATTATAATACAGGCCTGGACTGGCAAACTGTGGATTCTGGCAAATACCAGAGAGGCTGCGGTGCAATGCCATAAACAGGCTGATGGGGGCTGTTTGGGCCTCTGTGTAGTTGAAATACCAGTGTCTATTTTGAATCCCAGTCCATAAATATCTACATCATACTAAAAGTTAAGTAAAAGATGAACACCCCCCTTTAAACATTCAGGCTATCAGATTGATCAGCCCTTGGCCAAATTTATTGGCCTGTGATACACAATTCTTTATACCAGTCCTCCCAACATTTTCTTGCATTAAAAAAATGAAATATGTGATATGAGTGAATTGTAAACATCGCTATGATAATAAAATAGGCATCTTCCTTGAATTACACACAACGTTTGCATTAGTTCATGGAAAACCTACAGTCCTGTTTGACAGCAACCACCTAAATACGAATGTGCAGATGTTCAGGAGAGTAGAGAGCCCTCAAATGAAGTAATTCTATGTTTTCAAAAGAAGGTATTTTAACAGATTTTGTTAAAGAACTCGGAAGCTAACAGTACTAATAACCCTAAACCTAACCTGAAATAAGCACAGAAGCAGATGCACATCCACAATATTCTGACCTTGGGGTCTAATTCATTTTATAAAGTCAAATTAGACAGATTCAGTGGAACATGCTGCACAAAGCATTTTAAAAACCTTTCAGAATTGAACAATTCATTTACCATTCCTTGGTTAGGTATGAGATTTTCTAGCAAAAGCCTGACTAAATATATTCAGTTTCTTCACCCTTTAGTTTTTTTTTTTGCCTGTCTGCTCTCTCCTGGGTCCCCTGGTGCCTTATTTGTGAAAAGCATTATGCCATGTTCCGAGTGCTCTATTTTAGATAATGGCTCCCACAGGCTTTAGGCATTCCTACTTTCCTAGCATACTATGAATCTATTAATACAACGTAACACTATAAAGTTAGTACCTACTCTACACTATATACAGTAGATACAATAAATATTCCCAGCAGCTGACAATTATAGATCTATTTTCACAATAGTATGAAGAGGCAGAAGAATATATAAGCAGAAATAAAAAAAAGAATATATTGCTTTCTTTTTCCAAGCGAACTATGAGAATAGAGATTAATTGGACTAAATCTACCAATGAAATAAACCTAGGCAACAGCTCGCACAGACATTTTAAAGGAAAACTATACCCCCCAAACAATGTAGGTCTTGTAAAAAAGATATTGCATGTAAAACCCTGCTTCATGAAAATAAACCATTTTCATAATAATGTACTTTTTTAATAGTATGTGCCATTGCGTAATCATAAATAGAAAATTGCCATTTTAAAAAATAAGGGCTGTCCCCTGGGATTGTACAATTCACTGTGCACACAAACATACTAATAAAACAGACATGTTAGGTCACATGAGCCAATTAACAGACAGAGTTCTGTCTTTTGCTTCCACACTTCTTCCTGATACAGTTAGAGTTGTAGTATTTCTGGTCAGGTGATCTCTGAGGCAGCACACAGACCATCACAAAATGGTGGCTCAAGACAAGAGATGTAAAAGGGCAGTTTTTACTAGGGATGCACCAAATCCAGGATTCGGTTCGGGATTCTGTCTTTTTCGGCAGGATTCCGATTCGGCCGAATCCTTCTGCCCAGCCGAACCGAATCCTGGCATCCCTAGTAATAACTGCCCTTTTACATCTCTTGTCTTGAACCACCATTTTGTGATGGTCTGTGTGCTGCCTCAGAGATCACCTGACCAGAAATACTACAACTCTAACTGTATCAGGAAGAAGTGTGGAAGCAAAAGACAGAACTCTGTAAATCTTTTGTGAAGGATTCGGGGGTTCGGCCGAATCCAAAATAGTGGATTCGGTGCATCCCTAGTTTTTACTTTAAATATATATTCCAGTTTGATATATATCTGTTACTTTAGTATTCATTTTGGGGTATAGTTTTCCTTTAAGTAATAACAGCCTATATTGGAACTGGTTCTAGGGATGAGGTGAACATATGATTTTTTTTTGTTGTAATTGTCCGAAAAACACATTTTTAGAGGTTTTAGAGATATTCATATTTTTTGCGGATCGTTCAGCACTTTTTTTTTTTTTGTTTGTTTTTATATTTGGATCTTTTAATAACTTTCCTAGTATTCTAAGCTCTAATACCACAAAAATTGTACCTTTAATAAATGGGCCTCCCCGTGGTATTAACTAAAACTATCCAACACGAATCTCAATAATTGAATTCCTTTGTAATTTTATAAATCTGTTTTCTTTCCCAAGGGCCTCCTTGACTGCCGGGGCCACAGGTCAAATACCCTCTCTGCCCTGTCCTAAAACCAGATCTGTCTTATACAGTTTATATGGCTAACTCTAAGCAAATGTAAAAAAGCATGTTGGCATTGGGCGGGCTAACTTGAGCCAACTCACGCTTTGTGGTAATCGCCTGTACTTGACTTCGCCACCTTTTTCCTGTGCAAAAGAGCACTTGTTAAAACCCATAAAAAGTCATTACACCCTGGAAACAATGGAATCGCCCGAGTATCTCGCCAAGGAATCACATCTGGCTTCTGTCTCTTTCACTCCTGAATGTCTCTGCCAGTTAGCTTTTTATTGGGGGATATAAATATTCTAATCTGCCGTGACCCAAGAGCTAACAATACCTCTTGTGATACCAAACAGAAGATGCTTTGTTCGGAGAAGAGGTGCACTCGTGTAAGCAGAGATCGGTTTGACAGTCCCCCCCCCAACAAAGCCCGGCTAATCACATTAGCATGAGAGCAGTGTGCTAGTCACAAGCCGGGGGCTATAAAGAGATGGAACAAACCAAAACTAATCATGTTAAATACGAGAAAAAGCTCAACATAATCTGCACAAGCAGCTCTTTTCCCAGGCTTGCTATCACCTGTGTGGGTCCCAGGGGAGTTTGGGCGAGGGACGTAATAAATGTTCCACAGCATAATCATGGGCACAGACATTTAGTACAGGATCATAGATGCCAATTCTAAATAGAAATGACACGCTCACTTTACTGCACGTTCCTAGGTGTTCTCCAATCAGCAGGTGCATTTACAGAACAGAGGTGGCCACATGCACGTAAAGTAAACAGCATATTTATAAAGCTGTGTAATATGATTTTTGAAGGGAAATTTTGTTTAAAAAATGGGGTATTTATTAAGCTATGTATCTCCCCTTATCTGTGCCATGTACTACAGTCCCTGAAATCATCCATTTAAAAGCAATCGATGCTTTACTTATTTATTTTTATGTCGTTTAAACGCCATTGTTTACATTGTTATTTTAACCCACCTCAGTCCTGGCATTAACTATTTAAAGGGGTTGTCCACCTTTAAATGGGGGTTATTTATTAAAGACCGAATGTCAAAAACTGAAAATAGTTTTTTTACTATAAAATCCTAATTTTTAGTGGTAAAAAAAAAAAAAATAGAATTTTTTGGAATGCATTAAACCCAGAGGGTGTTAAAAGTCAGAATAAAAAATTACTCCAACTCAGACCTGCTGAGTTCATGTAGAAGTCAATGGGAGAAGTCCCGAAGATATCCTGATCTGAGCTGGAGTTTCCGGTGTTAAAACCGAAAAATTCATACGATTGGATTTTTTTGCGTTTTTTTCGGAATTTTTTCCCACACAGGAAATTTTCGAAAAGATGTATTGAAAAAAACCAGTGCGGATTTGGTCGGATTATTATTCAGAAAATAATTCAGAAATTTGGGGGAAATTCGCCAGCGTGACGTCATTTTGCCACTTTGCCGATTTACTAACAGTAGCTGTCTTAAAACGCTGGCGTAATTTCGCCAAGGAGATAGACTCTGGTGCAACTTCGCACTCTAACGCCAGGCTAATTTTCGGTCTGGCGATAGAGCGTTACTACGCAAATTCACTAAGTTTTTGATTTTACTGACTGGTACCTCTATCGCCAGACTTGCCTTCGCCACCTCAGACCAGGTGAAGTGCAATAGAGTAGATAGGAGTTCCTCAAAAAAAAGTTGAAAATTTGTCGAAGTCTGAAAAAATGCTGGCATTTTTTCCTATTTAAAGGGTGATAAACTGAAAAAGATCGTAAATTTTTTTTTGGGGTATCCTCATTCCCCCCCCCACATTTGCTAACATATGGCACCTAAACTAAACTGTGGGCACATGTGTAGGGCATTATAACAACTTTATATAATTTTATTAAGGTTCCCTAGCCTTGTGTAGTGTAATGTATTTGCTGCAGCATATACGGCCTTTGTACTTTAACTGCATCCCGTATGCTAATTAACCAACGCTAGCGTAACTTCGAACTGCTGAGCGTAATTTCAGTAGCGTAATTTCGCCAGCGTTTCGTACCCTGTGCGCAACTTCGGATGTCCAGGTGAATTTATGCTTGGCGAAGTGTTGCGATGTGCGCGAAGCCAGCGATGGCGAATTTTCGCCTGTTAGTGAATTTGCCCCTAACTCTCTTAGTATGATATACACAGTGATATTCTGAGACAATTTGCAATTGGTTTTCATTTTTATTATTTGTAGTTATTGAGTTATTTAGCTTTTTATTCATCAGTTCTCCGGTTTGCAATTTCGGCAATCTGGTTGGTAGGGTCCAAATTCCCCTAGCAACCATGCATTGATTTGAATAAGAGACTGGAATATAAATAGGAGAGGCCTGAATAGAAAGATGAGTAATAAAAAGTAGTGATAGCAATACATTCGAGCCTTACAGAGCATTTGTTTTTTAGATGGGGTCAGTGACCCTCATTTGAAAGCTAGAAAGAGTCAGAAGAAGGCAAATGATTAAAAAACTATAAAAAAAATTAAGGCCAATTGAAAGTTGCATAGAACTGTTCTATAATATACTAAAATTTGACTTAAAGGTGAACCACTCCTTTAATTCAATGGGAAAAAGCCAGGCCTTAGAAAGTGTGTAAAAAGCCTAATAAGCGGTGATATGCATTTTGTGGGGGAACTCAGGGTATGGGCATCCAGTAGGATTGTCTTGATACTCCATCCTCAATCTCATATGCCAAATTTATACATTTAACACAAAACCTTATTATCAGAGTGAATACTTTACAACCGATAAATAAATAAAGCTCTTTTATGAAATTATTTATAATTTCGTGGACCAAAAAAATCATATAAAAGAAGGAGGAAATAACAAAAAATGATTATCTTGTCAGCGAATTTTTCAGGCTTTTCTTCCTAACTTGCATCCCTCTCTAATCCTAATGGATTACCCATCAGGGCTATCATTGCCCTCACACTTTTATCGGCCATGTAAATCAACCCTAACAATATAGTATATTACTGGTAATGATGCAGCTACTGTAATAAACAGCCCCTGGTGGTCCAGTGGCTTCCTTCTGGGCATGCGGGGCGCCGCCATGTCTCCGGCGGGGACGCCCGCCGTATGCTTCCATTCCCTTCTGGTACCAGCTCCCCTATGGCGCACATGCCGGCGTGCTTCCGGGTTTATGCGCCGGCGTGATGACGTCACGCGCAACGTCGCAAAATTCTAATTATTTAAAGGGGCTTTTGAATGAAAATCACTGCCCGTTGTTAGGTTTGATTTAGCTTGTTCCTGGGTGCTATCCTATTTGAATCCTGATTGATCTTCTGTGTTTTGACCCTTGCTTTGCCTGACTATCCTGAACTCTCCAATCTGACCATTGCCTGCCTGTTTATTCTGACCTCTCCAAGCTGACCCTTGCCTGTCTGACTATTCTACAATCTCCAATCCTGATTCCGGCCTGTCTGACTATTCTACTCTGCTTGTGCTGGCCCGGCCTGCCTGTTCCACGCTTTGTTGTCTGGCCTGCCCTCCTGAGGTGTTCTTCCATTCCTGTATCCTTTGCTCGTCCAGAACCGTTAGCTTTGCTCCTCTCTCAAATAAAACCTGGCATCCAATTAGCCGAGAGCTCCTCCCGAGGTGAAAGGCTGCGGTTATAGGCGGAAGTGAGAGCTGAGACCAGGGAGCTTAGCTTGGGTTCTGGATTTAGGGTGCCGATACGTGACACTTACTTTTATTTACTTTAAAATTGCTGTATTGCCCAAACCTTTATAGTTCATTCATTACTATTGATCCTTACATTTTTTTACATTGAGTGCAGGGTCTGACTGGACTGGTGGGACACCAGGAAAAAACCCGGTGGGCCCCACACCAGATCCACACACACACCCGTGATATGAAGGCTTCCCTCCCTTCGGACGGTCACAGCAAAAAAATTTAGCATATGCGCACATGCTTGAGCAGCCAACATTTGTGATGTTCCAGGGCTGGGGCCTGTATTACAAGTTTACTGGCTATGTACTTGCTTGTAAAGCAGCTTCATAGCCCTACCCCTTCTCTGTTCCACCTCATGGGCCGGAAAGGGGCTAACATAAAGGTGGCCAGCCTACACACTACTAGTTATAGGATCTATTATGCGGATAATGAATTTCTGCATATTTGGATCACTATACCTAAAGTCATAAAATCAGTGTTGGACTGGGACACCAGGGGCCCACCCAAAAACCTTTGACTAGGGGCCCACCAATTAATCTTAGACCAGGGGTCCACTATTAGCAATATTATTCTTCCTTTCCTCACTCATCTATTCTCCTTTTCTATACATACTATAATCTATTATTCCATCAATTTGTTCTTATAGAAATAGGGAATGGCCATGTAATAGGCCAAATGTCTAGCAGGATGAGGGCCAACTGACACCTTGGCCGACCAGGACTTTTCCTGGTATCCCTGTGGGCCTGCATAAAATCATTCATTAAATAAACCCAGTGGGATTGTTTTGCCCCCAATATGGATTTATACAGCTTAGTAACCAACCAAGTACAAACTGTTTTATTATTACAAAGAAATAGGAAATCATATTTCAAAATTAAAATTATTTGTTTAAGATTAGGGATGCACCAAATCTACTATTTTGGATTTTCGTTTGCAAAAGATTTGGCCGAATACCTAACCAAATCCGAACCCTAATTTGAATATGCAAATGAGGATGGGGAGGGAAAAAAAGAGCCCTGCAGCAAATCGGGTTACCCGAAAAAAAGTGGGTACCCTGCAGAATGAGGCTAGGCTTTTCAGGTGCGGGTATAGATGCAGGGTCGCAGGTGTTCGTGTCAGGTCACGGGTCTCTTCCTGCTGCAGCTCTCTCCCTGCAGCTTTCCCTCCACTCATCTCCCCCTCCCATCTGACTTCAGGCACAGCTCTCACATCACACGGCGCGCTTCTCTCCCTCTCGGCTATTGCCCCCTTTTGATGATGTCACTTCCGGTTTGCAGCAAGATCACTTCCGGTTTGATGGTTGTCAGTGGGTTGCAGGTTGGGTTGCGGTTAAGGCAGTTCCGGGTCCGGGTCGGGTAGCAGATCAAAGTGGGTAAATATGCAGGTCGCGGTTCAAGTTGCGGGTTCGGGTCGGTCCTGGTCTCGGTCCGGAAACTGGTTCCGCATTTTAAAGATTCGGAATAAGTTCAGCCGAATCCAAATTCTGCTGAAAACTGCCGAATTCTGGCTGCATACCGAACAAATTCTGGATTCGGTACATGCCTACTTAAAATGGACTGGGCTTACTGTTCTGGGTAATAGGTTTCTGTTTAACGGATCCAATATCCGCATACAACCAACTACCTTGTGTTGTGATTGTTTTGTTATCATAGGTCCCAGAAATATAACCCTTTTTCAGGAGCCTTCTAAACATTGCATGACCTTGGGGCTGTGATTTGCTCCAAATTCCCCGCCATGCACACACATCCTTTCCCACAGGCCTACTTTGCTTTGCACCCCTTTTTTGTACCTTGTCTCTTGTTTAGTAAAAGAGGCAGCTGGTTTAACAATACCTACCTAAAATACCTAATAAATATAATTGTAAAATTGCAAGTTTCCATTTCTCCATAATTACATGTGTATAGTAATGGTCTGTGTCACTTAATTTATTATAATAAACTGCTCCAGTACAGAAGGCCACATCTAACCTACAGAGCATTTTCCTGGCAGGTAATAGCATTGATTTGCTATTTGCTGATGCCTTATAATTACTGAGGCTACATTATGATTGACTTCATATGGCTGGTAAGAGAACTAAAGCACCCAGGTAAACGAAATCAAGCCGTGTAAAGCTGCTTCATTGCATAATGTAAATGGAATAATGAGGTGATTATATCCTGTGGGATGGCATGATTATTGCTTCTAGTGCTGAATATTATCCATAACCGCATTAGAATTTTCTAATAGGCCACTTACAAGCCAAGCTCGGGAGCTTTGACTCTAGAATGATTATTCAGGCTCTTTATACATGGAGTGTTTTTCAGGAAATGAACGATCACCGATTAGTCCAAATTACTCTGTGTCTCGTCACATTAATGAACATAAAATATAAGCTTTTGGCATGATATACGAGCTGTTCTTTCCAGTGGGTATAAAGCTTGTCCGTTTAATGAACCAGTCATTTCATTAGTATATATTATTATATAGATCACTGCAGAATCAATTCATTATCCAATTAGCGGAGTAGTTAGTTAAGAAAAAAAACTACATTATCAATAAAAAAAAGAAAAGTGGGGGGAAATATCTTGAAAAATGGTTCCTAGCATTTGTACAGTGTTATGCTCATTACACTTTCCAGGCACAGGGGAAGCCTTTCAAAATTTGCCAAAAATAAAAAAAAGAAGAAATACAAGAAATTCAATTGGAAAAGTCAGCAGGTAATTTATCAAGAAAATGGATTTCCATTAACGTTAACTTTTTCATCTGAAAATGTATGTTTTTTTTTTTTTTGCCTTGGCTTGAGCCCAGTTTAACAGGAAGGCTGATTGATCATCAAAAATGTTGGAATCCATTACAGTATTTAAAATTCCATCATAAATGTCACTACCTGCACTGCTTTCAGATGGCTCTTGTTTAAACAGAACCTATTGGCTTGCAGGTGACATGGAAGTGTCACCTGCAGGAGGAGGATGAGTTGGGCCCATCTTTTTACATTCATGATCTTCACAGCACTTATTTATATCCATCATGCATCACTGGAGTAAACTGAGGTTTTTTATGTAACCCATGTTTTGCTGTGTGTAAACTGGTATATATAAGAACAACACTCAATAGTAAAAACCCATGTCCCACTGCAACCCCATTCAGTTACATTGAGTAGGAGAAACAACAGCCTGCCAGAAAGCAGCAGCACTGGCTCTTTCTAAAAGCACATGACCAGGCAAAATGACCTGAGATGGCTACTTACACACCGATATTACAACTAAAACAAATAACCCCCAAAAAATTGAACGATTCGGGAGTTAAATCCGAAAAATGTGTCTACGATTCGTGTTCTCCAAATAAATCATTAATGTTACCCATGTTCTGCTATGAGTAACCTGGGGCTATTCATGTAACCCATGTTTTGCTGTAACTTTCATTTGAAGCAACATAGGGGGTTCTTCACAGTCAGGACAGTGAGGTTGTGGAATGCACTGCCGGGTGATGTTAATGCCTTTAAGAATGGATTGGATGATTTTTTGGACAGGCATAATATCAAAGGCTATTGTGATACTAAGCTCTATAGTTTAGGTATAGGTATGGGTATATAGAATTTATGTGAAAGTAGGGAGGGGTGTGTATGGATGCTGGGGTTTCATTTGGAAGGGTTGAACTTGATGGACTTTGTCTTTTTTCAAACCAATTTAACTATGTAACCATGTAGCTATGTAAACTGGGGGGTTATTCATAAAACCTATGTTCTGCAGTGAGTAATCTGGGGTTATTAATGTATCCCATGTTCTGCTATGAGTAACCTGGGGGTATTCATGTAACCCATGTTTTGCTATGAGTAAACTGGGGGATATTAATGTAACCCATAATCTACTTTGAGTTAACTGTGATTAATCTGGGGTTATTCATGTAGCCTATGTTCTGTTTTGGGTAAACTGGGGGTATTCGTGTAACTCATGTTCTGCTGTGATTAAACTGGGGGAATTTGTGTAACTCGTGTTCTGCTGTGAGTAAGCTTGGGGTATTAATGTAACCCATGTTCTGTTGTAAGTACACTGAGGGTCAGTGGAGTTTGCCCTAAGATTAACTCTACCTACACCTGCACATGTCACACTGCCCTATCACTGCTTCATATGGAAGTTTCTATATAAGTTGCATCAGTTTTACTCGTTATTAACATTGTGTTCTGCAATTTACATAACTCTATGCTACCCTGATGGGCCCCCACTAAGGGCAAAATCTGACTGGGCCCTGGGATAATCCTTTTGTACTACTCCCAGCTTGTGTGCCCAATTTATATACCCCCTCTTGCAGGCCCTTAGTGATATAAATACAAATACAATGATCGCACAACTGTAAATTTTTATTATTTCTTTTATTAAAAAAATATTTTTCATATAAAAATATAAATTTTGAGGTTCTTTGTTTTTTGCCATCACTATCAGTTCTTCTCACTTTATGTTTTTTAGTTCCATCAAATAAAGTTCTCTCAAAGGAATGTCATGGGACCCGGGTCTTATCCACACTCTGAATAGCCCAAAAACAGGTTTGTGGTCCGATTGTCTCATAAGTGGGCAAGAGCCATATTTAAGAGCATGGATGTCATCCTGATGCCAGCTCTTGTACATCACTCGGTCTGTGTATGACGGCGTCCTCTGTTTCTTACTGGTGTCATAGACATCAGATCCGATGTTAAATCTATATGTGGGACGGAAATGGATCTCGCCTTCTTTAAATCCTTTGAATAGAGAACCTTTATTCACCTCTGCTGACACCTGGTCGTGCTGCAGGAGGGTCCTCATGTCATTGTCTGGAAGGTTCTCTAGGATGGAATCCACTTCACTCCGACTCTTGCTCAAGCGGAAATTGAAGTCCCCAAACCAGAAGACCTCATCAAATCGACTGGTCTGTATGGATCAGAGTAAATCGGGTTTGTGTCAGGAACGTTTCTAGGAAGCTGCAGGTCTTTGATGATCTTCTGGTAGTTCTGGATCCTTTTTTTCACTTTGGAATCTCTTGCCGCAAAGTGGGCATTGATGAAGAGGAAAGAGGTTCCAAAGAATGTAAATGAAGTAGCCAGAGCCCCTTTAGTCTTGATCATTGGGAAGAATCTGGTGGTGACGGTTGCACATTCAACCGCGGAGCAGAACCACACAAGATCACGTCTGATAAACAGCGACAGGTACAGGACACCGTGAGCTGCTGAGTGGAGCAGGACATAACGATGACCCAGTGTCAGCTGCAGACGGTTTTCCCATTCTTGCCTGTAGGGGCAGCCTTCTTGCACCCCAATAACATACAGGTCTTGTAAAGACTCGGCACCTGATGGAAATAGGAAATCATCCAGTCTGTCTGGAAGATCCTTTTTCCCATTCATATTCCAGGTGCCGGTAAATATTCTAAGACTTTTCTGTGGAAGACATCGTTCCAGTTCATCTCGTGTTCTGCTGTGAGTAAGCTTGGGATATTAATGTAACCCATGTTCTGCTGTAAGTAAACTGAGGGTCAGTGGAGTTTGCCCTAAGATTAACTCTACCTACACCTGCACCTGTCACACTGCCCTATCACTGCTTCATATGGAAGTGTCTGTATAAGTTGCATCAGTTTTACTCGTTATTTAAATGACAGAAGTTTTAACATTGTGTTCTGCAATTTACATAACTCTATGCTACCCTGATGGGCCCCCACTAAGGCCAAAATCTGACTGGGCCCTGGGATAATCCTTTTGTACTACTCCCAGCTTGTGTGCCCAATTCATATATCCCCTCTTGCAGGCCCTTAATGATATAAATACAAAAACAATGATCGCACAAGTGTAATTTTTTAATATTTATTTTATTAAAAAATATTTTTCATATAAAAATATACATTTTGAGGTTCTTTGTTTTTTGCCATCACTATCAGTTCTTCTCACTTTATGTTTTTTAGTTCCATCAAATAAAGTTCTCTCAAAGGAATGTCATGGGACCCGGGTCTTATCCACACTCTGAATAGCCCAAAAACAGGTTTGTGGTCCGATTGTCTCATAAGTGGGCAAGAGCCATATTTAAGAGCATGGATGTCGTCCTGATGCCGGCTCTTGTACATCACTCGATCTGTGTATGATGGCGTCCTCTGTTTCTTACTGGTGTCATAGACATCAGATCCGATGTTAAATCTATATGTGGGACGGAAATGGATCTCGCCTTCTTTAAATCCTTTGAATAGAGAACCTTTATTCACCTCTGCTGACAGCTGGTCGTGCTGCAGGAGGGTCCTCATGTCATTGTCTGGAAGGTTCTCTAGGATGGAATCCACTTCACTCCGACTCTTGCTCAAGCGGAAATTGAAGTCCCCAAACCAGAAGACCTCATCAAATCGACTGGTCACATCGTCCGGATCAGAGTAAATCGGGTTTGTGTCAGGAACGTTTCTAGGAAGCTGCAGGTCTTTGATGATCTTCTGGTAGTTCTGGATCCTTTTTTTCACTTTGGAATCTCCTGCCGCAAAGTGGGTATTGATGAAGAGGAAAGAGGTTCCAAAGAATGTAAATGAAGCAGCCAGAGCCCCTTTAGTCTTGATCATTGGGAAGAATCTGGTGGTGACGGTTGCACATTCAACCGCGGAGCAGAACCACACAAGATCACGTCTGATAAACAGCGACAGGTACAGGACACCGTGAGCTGCTGAGTGGAGCAGGACATAACGATGACCCAGTGTCCGCTGCAGACGGTTTTCCCATTCTTGCCTGTAGGGGCAGCCTTCTTGCACCCCAATAACATACAGGTCTTGTGCAGACTCGGCACCTGATGGAAATAGGAAATCATCCAGTCTGTCTGGAAGATCCTTTTTCCCATTCATATTCCAGGTGCCAGTAAATATCCTAAGACTTTTCTGTGGAAGACATCGTTCCAGTTCATCTTCTCCCAGTAAGCCTTCACCAATCAAGAGGTTCGCTTCTAGAAGCTTCCTATGGCTGGTCTGTCTGGGAGAAACCCCAGTGTGCTCCTTAGTGGTGTAACTGGAATACCAGTCAATGACTAATCCACAGATAAATACCAGGAGAACAAAGAGATAGAACATGAAGTTCTTCTCAGTCTCCTCATCTCCATCATCATCTATTTCTTCATAGTCTGGGCTTCCTTCATGAAACTCCAGTGACGCATGATGGATATAAATAAGTGCTGTGAAGATCATGAATGTAAAAAGATGGGCCCAACTCATCCTCCTCCTGTAGGGATGTTTCCAGTAATGGCCAACAGTCCTATCAATGGCAACTGCCAATAGAAACACCATCAGGATAACTGAACTCAATGGGTAGATCTCTTCAATGTTCTCTTCAACATCTCCAAATACAAATTCTTTTGGTACCAGGATTTCTGTTTGGGTCAGTGATGATCGATCGGAAGAATAAAGACATTGTTCTAATAGAATAAGAAAAGCTATGAATAGCCCAACACTTTCACTTTCACCCATTGATAAATGCTCTTATAAAAATCCCATAGAAATGAATGGAGAGTGACTGTGGTTATCCCTAACTTCACTCTTTGATAAATATACCCCATAGTAACCTGGGGGAGGCTGGGGGACATTGGGTCCCAGATTGCAGTGTCTACTTTATGGCATGGAAAGATAAAAGTGTAATCATTCAAGTGTTTCTATAGGAGGAAAGTAAAAGGATGACAAACCCCTTCCTGTGAAATCCCTCCTTCAAACATATGATAGGACACAGCAAATATCCAAAATAGGAACTGCACATACTTTACTTTACTTTAGGCGTTTTGCTGAAAGTGTCAAAAGTGACTCACAAACATTTGCAGTGAAGATGAGTAAACATTTATGGGGGAAGCATAATAGTTTAATTACTTCCATGTAGGGATGCACCGAATACACTATTTGGGATTCGGCCGAATCCTTGCACTCTCTCTTTCTCTTTTTGTAGGTGCACCTGTAATGTCCTGCCTGGGTTGGGGTTGGATGAAAGTAATAAATGACATCAATATGCACATCATTCAAGTCTATTTCATTGTGACTGTACTTGCAGTTGGGTTTGTAAATAGGGTGTCATTCCTTGCTGAGGACTTGACAGCAGGGGCATAAATAAAGAGGAGCAACTACTGGGGGCACACGAGAATCACTCCAAAATTTCCGCAGTAAGTGAAATTCCCCTTGATAAAGGCTTATTGCCAAAACATCCGTGTGATTCTCGCTGCACTAGTTATCTGTTTTCCCTGTATGCTTTTTCTACACTATTTCTGAGTAGCGGTGGGCAAATCTGGGCGAAAAAACGCATTGAAGTCAATGGGAGTCAAAATTATTTTTAAGCATGACAATTTTTGATGCGAGCAGCATCCAAATGTATAAAAGTCAATGAGCGTTTGAATCATTTTTACGAGCGACAATCTTTATGCGTGTGACAATTTTGATGCACAACGATTCTTTTTTTGTGGTGGATTTTTCATTGCGAGTTTTCACCGCAGTTTCACGAAGACATTCACGGGCACGAAACATAAAAACTTGCCGCAAATCCATGCCTGCCGAATTAATTCGCCCATCACTATTTCTGAGTGGCATGTACTGGAAATTTGCCCGGCATGATGTTTGATATGAACTATTCTATATACACTGTTTTATACTGACTAAATTACATAATCAGTATAAAAACTGATTCAAGCACAGATAACTGAGTTTCAGATGTTAAAAGATTATTTAGTTCAATACCTGTTACTGAGAGAAGCCTCCGATCTGACCCCAGCTCCTCCGCAGGGAGCCTTCGTAACCAATGAGCAGTAGGTGTTTTTTTCCCTCTCTTCATTTATCTCAAGCTGCACAACCATTCTATACAAGAAATAATGTGGATGCGGTTTGTAGTTATACAGCACCATCTGCTGGCCATCTCTTTCAGCACAGTAGTTCTGTTATTGGTATTTTCCCAGTTTTGTGTCATCTGCAAAGACTGATACATTACTTACAATACCCTCCCCCAAGTCAATAATGAACACGTTAAATACAAGTGGACCCAATACTGAGCCCAGAGGGACCCCACTAAGAACCTTAATCCAAGTAGAGAATGTTCCATTAACAACCACCCTCTGTACCCGATCCTGTAGCCAGTTTCCTAACCATGTGCAAACGACTTCATTAAGCCCAACAGACCTTAGTTTAGAAAGCAGTCGTGTGGTGCACGGTATCAAAACGCTTTGGCATTTAGCAGCCTTTTCTATTTGTATCAGGAGCTTAGCCTCCTCTTCTTCACTTACATTAGGGGGTCTATAGCATACTCCTATACTAAATTTGCTGGACAATTAATTTTTACAATCAGTGAAGAACTCCAACCATAGGACTTTTGCCTCCTCATTTTCTAACATCACCTCCTCCTTTATATAAGCTTATAAATCCTGCCTAACAAACGGACACCACCCCTCCTCCTTTTCTTTTGCCTCTGTCCCTCTGAAACAAAGTATAGCCACTGATATTTACTGCCCAGTCATGCGACTCATTCAGCCATGTTTTGGACACACCAATCACATTATATTTTCCCTCAAGCACTAGCACCTCCAGTTCTCCCATTTTACCAGTCAGACTCATTGCATTTGCAAACATACATTTATGGGACCATATTTAACATATGACAAGTGGTCCTCCCTGTCCTTAAGAGTACCCCCAACCAAAATGCCTCCCCCATTTTCTCTTCCTTTGCCCACTATCTCATCTAACCTGTCTTCCACTGAATCCTTTACTGAACCCTCCCCCCACACCTAGTTCAAAATCTCCTCTAACCCTCTAGCCATCTTTTCTCCCAAAGCAGATGCGTCATCATCATTGAGGTGCAGCCCATCCCTAGCAAAGAGCCTGTAGCCTACTGAGAAATCAGCCCAATTCTCCAAAAACCCAAAACTCTCCTCCCTACACCAATCTCTCAGTCTTCTTAACGTTGCTCGTGGCACATGTCAGGGCCGGAACTAGGGGTAGGCAGAAGAGGCAGCTGCCTAGGGTGCAATAATAGGGGGGTCGCTGGGCAGCTACCTCTAAATCTTTATTCTACCTACCCCTAGACTGCACCTCTCAGTCTTACGTTTTCCCTCTTAACACCCTCCCCTTTCTTGTCACTCTCCCTCCCCTCTGTTGCTGTCCCTTCCCTCCATCACTCACGATCCCTCCCCGTCTGTCACTTTGCTCTCCATCGCTCATGCCTGTCGGCCTGGCCCGGCCCTGAAACAGTTAATATCTCTGAGAAAATTACCTTGGAAGTCCTCGTCCTCAACTTTTCACCTAGTTTTTTTAAAATTGTTCTTGAGGACTCCCCCCCCCTAACTTTTTCATTGGTACCTATGAGTACCAAGACTGCCTGGTCTTCACCAGCCCCTCCCAATATTCTGTCAATTCATTCCACCACATGCCCAACCCTAGCACCAGGCAAGCAGCAGACTGTTCAGCATGAAGGGTCTTTATAGCCGATTATGCTATCCACCTTCCTAATAATCTAATTCCCTATAACTAAAACCTTCCTACCCTTCCTACTGTACTGTACTTAATATACTCCCTGTGCTTCAGGTAAGTCTGGGAACCCTCCATGCTACTGGTGGGGGAGACAGGGAAAGATGATACTTACAAGCACAGTGCCTCCCCCTTATGTGAACCAGAAGATACCCCTGAAGATACTAACACACCAATATAACCATAATAGTAAACATTATATAAAGGTTATAAAAAGGGGTTTTATTCATTGCTCTTGTGTATTTTATAACAATATAAAACATTCAGATGGGGACACATGGATCAAGTGGAATAACACAGGCTGCTGGCCATTAAGGATGATGGTCAGAGGGGCATTTTTCTCCACTGTCTGTAGTTTTTTATTCTGTGTAAATGAGAGGTGGCATGGGCAGTTTGGAAGAGAAAAAGCAGGCCTTTGGCACTGTTTGGCTAATCTTGGGGTGATTAACCTACTTTCCTCAAAATTTTGACCCTCTACTCTCAGTACCATGTTGTTAATCCACTTCATGTGGCATTGGCCCATTAAAGGAGACATTTTATGTAAATGTTTGTTATGTTTAATTTCAGTGCATTATATTCTTCCAAATATAGGAGGAATATGCTTTAAGAAGTTGTGTTTTGGGCTGATTTATTGGAGAGTTCTCCAAAAAGTATATCTGCTTACTGCTGCCTCCTTTCCCAGGCTGTGCAGGGAAGCCAGCACACTCAGCACACCTGAGAGGAAACTGAAGCCTGTCTTTGCTTGTGTGACTGCAGAGCTGTGATTGGCTGTCCACCTCCTACTGTGCTTCTGGCAGGGACACACCCACCCTTCATTTGAAACATTGATAGGGACCATAGCAGATCTTTAGGGTGCTCTAATAAAGGGGACATTTTTAAAGATAATAACTTTTAGCCCAAAGTGAAACCAGCACCATATATTATTGTGTATTACTTACAATATTAGGATGTGTTTTTAGCTATGCGATATGTCTCCTTTAAAGCAGATCTAAACCCTAAAATGAATATGGTTAAAAATGCCATATTTTATATACTGAACTTATTGACTGCCATAGATGCAAAGGTCCTTTATACGAAGAAAGGAAGATTCTTACGATTTTTTCCCGTGTGGGGAGTGTCCCGATATTTTTCTTGCCATGGTGATTAGTCGTTTAGCTGATCGGACAGGTTAAAAGATTTATATCGGCATAACTTTCATATGATTGCTGTTACAAGCAGAACATCAGAACATCGACTGATTAGTACTTTATTTAATGTGGATGGTTAGTGGCAGGTCGGAGGATTGGCACAGACAATAGTTCATCTGACTTTTAGGCTTTATCTGCAGTTTATGATCAGCTTTAGTATTGCCAACTGTACTTCCTCATTAGCATAACATAGTGATGTCAGTGTGAGACAAGCAGAGCTATGAAATAGCAGCCCAAGCCCCTCCCCCATATCGCTCTGCCCCAGCCTAATTTACACCTGCCTTGGATGAATGTAGTTGTTTCCTGCGATTTCTCCTTCACTTCCATTTTCTGTAAAACATCCAACACGGCGCATGTGTTTAGTCGCATTGCAACTTGTCGGGTCCACGCGCACCATGAAGACCTCCCCTAAGACACATTTTGGGATTGTCTCAGCCCAGAGCTGTTCATGCAACAGTAAAGCTGTTTGAGCTGTTGAGGCAACAGTAAAGCAGCACTGAAGGTGTCATGTGACCTTATCATGATGATGTCATAGGAAAGTGGAAAGGATATATATGAGTAGCAGTATATATAGGTCGGGCAGCACGGCGGCTCAATGGGTAGCACTGTGTCTTGCAGCTGGGAGTCCTGGGTTCAATTCCAACCTGGGCCCTTTCTGTAAGGAGTTTGTATGTTCTCCCCGTGTCTGTGTGGGTTTCCTCCGAGTACTTCGGTTTCCTCCCACATTCCAAAAACATATGGGAGGTGGGCAGAGGCGCTAGGTAGGGGGTCTGCCCAGTACTCACAGGTGATGTGATAGGTGCTGGGGAACTCCTGAGTGTGGCTGAGGGCAGCCAGGCTTAGGTGTGTGGAGAGGCCACTGGGAAGGATAGGGACATAGGGAATAGGGTCTCCCTGGTGCCCACAGGTGAATGTGATAGGTGCTGGGGCACTCCTGAGTGTGGCTATGAGCAGCCAGGCTTAGGTGTGTGTAGGCCATGGATCGGTTAGATTAGCTAGAGGGAAGTTAGTTCCTGGGGAGGGGGGTCCCCTTTTCCACCCTTGAGCCGCATTCAAATGTAAAATAACCTGCATTGAGGCCACTGGGAACACTGTTATTTTGCATGGACAGTCTTCTCCCACAGTTTTCCTTATTTGGTCTTATTTCTTGCGCCCATGGAGCGCTCCGGGTTCTAGGACCATGTAGCAATTGGAACCTCTATTAAAGTAGATGCAATACGGCCAACATGTAACTCTCCCCATGATGTTGAACTATGACTTCAACAGCCTTAATCGGCTGCAGACCTGGTGGACACAGCAATGTGCACCAGGACCCCATTCTACACACAATATTCCTCACAGCTCTGGCGGGCCACAAGGGGGTGGGGGCCTGGATGCAATTTTACCATCTGCAACCCCCAAGTGGTTACACCACTGGACATTCATTTAAATACAGCACTGTTTCCTTTTGTCAATAAAGTGCAATGAAGCCCATTTTCTGTGGGATTGTGACACCTGCGGTGGTGGACTAAATTCTTGGCACGGATGGTTAATTCTTATCCTTCTTTGTGATCACACTTTTATATAAATGACTCAGCAGGTGAATCGCACCATAATACGACTATTAGGTCAGTCTTCTTTTAGTGCTATGCCTGTGCCGTGTTTGACGTGACTTCTCCTACTCCAAAGGCTCTGCCACTATTTCACAATTTTTTACACCGAGACATTAAAATTTTAGCCTTGTGTAATTTGTTTGCAGAGCTTTAAGCTGAGCAAGGTGTGGGGACTTTGCTATGTCAGGTATTGGCAAGTGAGCTCATGGGCAGATTTATGGCTTATATCTCTGTGCCTCTATCTGCGTGCTTTCACTTTGGATGGAATTAATTCCTTTCATTCGGGAGGCACAATGTACCCGGCTGACACAATTGATAAAGTGAGTAACTAGGCTGGCGCCATGTTGAACCCAGAGCCGGCTAATGAAATTTCAAAGAGGAGTTGCCCGAGTCGCCAGTTCCACTATCAGTTGTGCAAAGTGCAGGTGAGTGACCTGCTTAGGGCTGTGTGTTTGCCAACAAATATCTAAGTAAACACAGACCTTTCCTCCAAGCTGACATACACAGACACTCCATATCTACCAACGCACGTAGGCTCTGCACAGGAAACTGACTGTAATTTGGGCAAATACTGGCGTCATTACTGTACATGAGAAGAGATAATGCTCATCAGATGTCTTGGACCCGGTGGACCCCACCAACCCAGACTCCCAGACTAGATCCCTGACTGCCCTCCAACATGATTCCCCCACTGCCTACCCTCTTTCCCCCGATCACACTGAAAGTAAGTTGTTGCAGGGAGGGGAAAAGGGGCTGGTGTTTGGGTGGCAGGGGCCCCAGAGGAGAGATGAGGCCCTAGTGGGCCTTCCACACCCCAGTCTGACCCTGTACCCAACAATAGTTGTGCAAACTATTTATTCCTTTCACAATCCATAACTGCTTATGGTATGCCCCATTACATTATTTGCACCAATCTGAACCCTGGTACAAGGAATCTCGATGCATTATATTCTGCAGGTCACATGTGACAATTACACTGTTTTATTTTACTGGAAGGCAGGAAGCTTGAGTGGTGTGTGTAAAAAGGAGATGTAGATTCAGGAGTGGCATTTCTACGTGGCACCAAATCTCTTTAATGGCCTACCTCATCTCATTTTATAACTGTCCTTTGATTGTGGAAAAAAGGAGACTCAATTTTTTATATTTAATTTAGAAATCTGACATGGGGCTAGACATATTGTTAGTTTCCCAGGTGCCCTCAGTCATGTGACTTGTGCTCTGATAAACTGCAGTCACTCTTTTCTGTTGTACTGCAAGTTGGAGTGATATCACCCCCTCCATTCTCTGGTATCTGGTAACCAGATAACAGCTCCCTGGTAGTTATAATAATAGCACTTAATAGTAAACATCCAGGTCCCACTTTGACTCCTTTAGTTACATTGAGTAGAAGAAACAACAGCCTATCAGAAAGCAGTTCCATAGTGCAGCACTGGCTCTTTCTGAAAGCACATTGTCAGGCAAAATGACCTGAGATGCACCTATACACCAATATTACAACTAAAAAGAATACACTAGTTAGTTCAGGAATTACATTTTACATGGTAGAGTGAATTGTTTCCAGTTTCATTGGTGTAATTTAGAAATAAAAACCACACCATAAATATCATGACAGAATCCCTTTAAGATCAATGCTGAAATGAACACCTCTTTTAGAGCTCTAGAAGGATTCGAACATTGCAGACATTTAACCTGAAAACAAAAACAAAAAAAATCTTTTAGGTTTACAATATTTTTACCTCGCAGAGAGGGGGAGGCGTGGATTACTGGTATCAATTATTTGAGAAAAAGAGAAAGAAGTAAACCCCCACACTCTCTAATGAAATCATTTAAAAATATTAATTAATTGTGTAAAGTTAATATATTATACCATGAACCAATCAATTAATCAAATTAATTTATTATTCTTATAACTATGTATTGAAAGAAAAGTTCATGTGCTAGAATAGAAATAACTTACTTGTAAATACTTATAATAAGTTAATTGGATGTTAAAAAGGTTTCAAATAAATTCACTCAAGAACAAAGGAATATAAAGCATCCACCATTGGGATAATCATAAGTTATAAGGATCCTTAATTAATTCGCCAATGGACACCAGATAATCCTGTATCACGTTAGCACTAGCAATTTTAACATACACTTAGGAGGTTTATGCAGTCTGAGACTGCAAGCAGGGTGAGATTAATACAATAATTTCTATCTTATTACTTGATTATCCCAATGGTGGATGCTTTATATTCCTTTGTTCTTGAGTGAATTTATTTGAAACCTTTTTAACATCCAATCAACTTATTATAAGTATTTACAAGTAAGTTATTTCTATTCTAGCACATGAACTTTTCTTTCAATACATAGTTATTAGAATGATAAATTCATTTAAATTCATTTAATTTGGTTGTCTGCTGGCACAGGTACAGGGGGGGCAGTATGATGAATGGCTGCTGGCTCCTGACATTTATTTAAACATTGTCATGGTAAGGTGGGAAATGATAATGCTCGATGGGGGGGGCGCTAATTGAAGCTCTTGCCTAGGGTGCCAAACTACCTTGGCCAGGATCTGCCAAACCCGTACCCGCAACCTGCAATCCGCAACCCAGACCCGCAACCCGCATTCTTATCGCTTGGACCCGCTACCCGACCCGCAAGTACCTTATCCGCAGAACGGACCTCATTGATTAGAGTCTAATTTTAATTTTGCTGATTGTTTTCATAAATGGCTCTTTATAAAACAGCGCCAGGCTGTTATTGTAGATAACCAGGTGTACTCCTGCCTCTAGAGCTGGAGGCACCATTATTATTTTTAGATACTCAGAAAATTTCAATCTTATGACAATACAAAAACTACAATTGCAATCACACAACCACCCATATTTAAAGCAGCAATAAAAACACTTTACTTTTGTCTCTGTCACTTGCTCGGATCATCAGTTTGCTTCTTATTTTACCTTTTGCCTATAGTGTTGCTTATGCTTCATTCTAAAAATAGCACTTTTTTTAAAGGGTGGTTCACCTATAAATGACCTTTTAGGGAGTTTTTTTACTAAAATCCAAATTTATTTCATTATTCTATTAAAAAAAACCACAAGCAAATTGCAAAATGCCTGATTTTACCTTATTTATTTAGAAAATAATTAAAATTAATCAGATTGGAAAAAAACTCGGTAAAATCAAGCGGATACCCAGCTCATCCATTTTTATCACTCAGTTTTTTCAGGGTTTTTATCCCAAAACCCCAAATTTTTCATATTATCTGGCTAAACCCAGCACATCCACAATATCTTCAAGTTGGGATAGGTGCCTTTCCTATAGACTTATACAGGACCTCGACAGGTCAGAGAAGGTGTATTTTCTGATTCAGGCTTTTTGCAGCATCGGGGTATAATAAATCTAAAAAGAATTGAGTTTTTGCGCCAAAGAGCCCAACCAGATAAATACAAGCTTTAGTAAATAACCCCTTAGTATGTTATAGAATGGCTAATTCTAAGCAACTTTTTCTTTTTTCTTTTGTATAGTATTTTAATTATTTGACTTCTTCTTACAGCTTACAAATGGAGGTGACTGACCCTGTCTAAAAAGCAAATGCTCTGTAAGGCTACAAATGTATGGTTATTGCAACTTTTTTTATTACCGTATATACTCGAGTATAAGCCGATCCGAGTATAAGCCGAGGTACCTAATTTTACCTACAAAACTGGGAAAACTTATTGACTCTAGTATAAGCCTAGACACAACTACAGCCCTGTCTCCCAGCAGCGCACCTTCCGCCAAAGAGACTCCCCCAGCGATCGACCGGACTTCTTTGCAAAGTTGATGGTGACAGAGAATTGTGCAGAGAGTGCTGTGTGTCATAAAACCATCACTGATCTTTCGTATAACCAACAGATGGCGCTGTGTGATATTGCCATCACTGTTAATCCTTTATTCAACAAACAGATGGCGCTGTGTGATATTGCAGTTACTGTTATTCTTTCATATAACCAACAGATGGCGCTGTGTGATATTGCAGTCACTGTTATTCTTTGATACAACCAACAGATGGCGCTGTGTGATATTGCAGTCACTGTTATTCTTTGATACAACCAACAGATGGCGCTGTGTGATATTGCAGTTACTGTTATTCTTTGATATAACCAACAGATGGCGCTGTGTGATATTGCAGTCACTGTTATTCTTTGATACAACCAACAGATGGCGCTGTGTGATATTGCAGTCACTGTTATTCTTTGATATAACCAACAGAGGGCGCACTGTTATTCTTTCATAAAACCAACAGAGGGCATTGTGGGATATTGCAGTCTCTCCCCAAGTGAACTGTTGGTATAGGAATGATTAAAAGTGACTGCAATATCGGCAACTGCCCGCTGACCCGAGTATAAGCCGAGGTAGACTTTTTCAGCACATTTTGGATGCTGAAAAACTAGGCTTATACTCGAGTATATACGGTACTCATCTTTCTATTCAGGCCTCTTCTATTCATATTCCAGTCTCTTATTCAAGTCAGTGCATGGTTGCTAGGGTAATGTGGATCATAGTAACCAAATTGCTGAATTTGCAAACTGGAGAGCTGCTGAATAAAAAGCTAAATAACTCAAAAACCACAGATAATGAAAAACTAAAACCAATTGCCAATTGTCTCAGAATATCATTCTCTACATCATACGAAATGTGAATTTAAGTGAATAACTCTCTTTTTACCAAAATTGTAAAATAATTAATTGGCTTGTACTATATACCTTTGGTATTATCCTGTACATGTAAACAATTGATTTCTTTCAAGTAAAATCACTTCTTTCTATTGCAGGGAGTCATTTATGTAGACAGGCAGATGTGCAATAGCACTAAAGGGGCACAAGAGTGTGTCACTTAACAATAATGTGCTTTCTGGCAATGGTGCAGAATTGGAGATTTAGGGGCAGATTTATCAATGGCATAAAAAATGTAATTAAAAAAATTAGAATTTCAAAATATTTCAAAGTCTATTAAAATTTGAATAAAAATGTGAAAAATTAAATAACGAAATTTATCATGTACTGTCTCTTTAAAAATTAGACTTCAACCATTTGCCATCTAAAACCTGCCCAATTGCTGTTTTAGCCTATGGGGGACCTCCTAGAACCTATTTGAAGTCCATTGGTGGACTTTTTTTTTTAAAGACCTTCGTATTGAATACGATGTTACTTTGATTTGTACATTTCAAATTCGAACAAAAACAGCCTATTCACACAGAAAAAAAAACTTTGATTTGTTTTTTTTAATCAATTTCAGTTGGTCTTTTTTTATTCGAATTTCTACGTTTTTTTATTTGAAATTCGACCCTTGATAAATCTGCCCCTTAGTAAAGCCTTTATGATAATATAGCTTTTAAGGCATTTTATTTTGTAGTCCTAATGGCTTTTTGACATGAAGTAAAATAGACACCATGAGGCAAATTCACTAACCTCTGACAATTCACTAGCGACGGGTTCACTCACATCGCAACACTTCAGCAAGCGTAGATCCACCAAGACAACGCTAATTCACTAAAATCCGAAGTTGCGTCCAGGGCACGGAACACTGGCGAAGTTGCTCTAGCGTTACTGCACCTAGCGAAGTGAAGTTGCGCTAGCATTGCCTAATTTGCATTCGGCGGGAAGTTAAAGTAAAATGGACGTATATGTTGCAGCAAATACATCACACTACACAAGCCTGAGAAACCTTAATAAATTAAAATAAAATTGTTATATTGCCCTACACATGAGCCCAATGTATAGTTTATGTGCCATATGTTAGGAAATGTAGGGGGGAAGCCGATTACCCTGAAAAAATATTATGCTCTTTTGCAGCCTGAAAAAAGGAAAATACGGCAGAATTTTTGGGAC
This sequence comes from Xenopus laevis, assembly GCF_017654675.1. Taxonomy (NCBI): domain Eukaryota; kingdom Metazoa; phylum Chordata; class Amphibia; order Anura; family Pipidae; genus Xenopus; species Xenopus laevis. The sequence goes on from NC_054373.1 coordinate 165,022,330, forward strand.
TTAGAAAATGTTTCAACTAAATTTTGAGGAACTCCTATCTACTCTATTGCACTTCGCCTGGTCTGAGGTGGCGATGGCAAGTCTGGAATGAGCAAAATTAAGTTTAGACTGTAATCAATGAGTTTTCCCCACAATTCCAGAATCACTGCAGCCACTGCACTGCTGTGATATTAAACTGACATTCACCCGTGATTCTTTTGTCACAGGTCTGCAGCACCTATTGATGCAACCGAATAAGGGAAACCCCGGAGTTAGGGCTATACAGCATCAGTTGGCACATTTGCTCCCAAATCAACAAAAGAGGGCGGGTGGAGAGAGTGGCACTTGCCATAACTATATAAAAGTGGTTGGATATGTACCTTTCAATGGCGCCACTGCACGGCTGCATTTGTAAATGACAACTTTAGTGACAAACAGTGGACATTGTGGTACAATTAAGTGCAGTGTATATATATATATATATATATATATATATATATATATATATATATATATATATATATATATATATATTCCAACAGGGTCGCACTCATGTTCGATAAAACGTAGCATTTATTTCAAACGCATTAAAAACATGTATAAGTTACAGCCAACTTATCTGTTCAGAATTCTGTTCAGAGTCGATACATAGCGACGTTTCGGGAGCATCACGTTCCCTTTCTCAAGCACGGCTCTGCCACAGAGTATAACATACAGAAGCATCCATTTCTTGGATCGTATTATCGCGTGAAGACGGAAGTGACGTAGTCGGTTGCCATGGACACGCGTATCTCAGGATATCGCGCGTACATGGAAGCGGATACATCCACTTCCCCTTGGTAACCATGAGCATTATTATGTAGCAACATCAAATCAGTTACAATAGTATAATTCTAATAGCAGATGTATCAAAATATGACATAACATTTGTGTCGGCAATTACAACTCACATAGGGAAACCTTCATAAAAATAAGTGCAAGTCAAAATCTCGATTTAATCCATTAGGGGTTAATGTTTTCAGCCTATCAATCCACTGGACCTCAGTTCTTTTTAAAATTAAACTACGATCACCCCCTCGTTTGGGTGGGGGAATATGTTGAATAACCCTAAACTTTAGATCATCTGATGTGTGTCCCATATCTATGCAATGTCTTGATACAGGTAAAGATCTATTTTTTACCTTAATGGTTGATCTATGTTGGGAAAACCTATCTCTAACTTTCTGAGTGGTTTCACCAACATAGATCAACCCACACGGGCAAACCAACATATAAACCACAAAGTTAGTATCGCAGGTGTGGAATCCACGTATCTTATAGTTTTTCTTATTTTCTGTGTCACTGAACTCAGAGCCCACCAGTACATATTTACATTGGGCGCAGCCTTTACATTTAAACATGCCCTGTCTCTTTGGTCCCAAAAAGGTCTCTTTCATAGGAGGTAAACGTATATCCGCACTAACCACTTTATTGCCTATCGTAGTCCCCCTACGAAATGACATCATTGGTATTTGTTGAAACTCCTTAATAGTGGGATAAGCTTCTCTCAACAAGTGCCAATGTTTATACAATATTGACTTACAGTCATTGCTATATGCATTGTATTGTGAGACAAAAGCCACTCTCTGTTTGTTTTTCTTTGTATGTATCTTTTGTCCTGATTCTCTACATTGTACCTTCTGTATATTTTTTTGTATAATATCATTTGGATACCCACGGTCAGATAGTTTTTTTACTCATAGTTCTCAAATCTTCATCTCTAACTTCTGGATCGTTTGTGATCCTGCATACCCTTGAGAATTGACTAATTGGTATAGACTTTTTCACACCTATAGGGTGATGACTATCATATAGGAGCAATTGATTACGGTCTGTAGGCTTTGTATATATACGTGTTTTGAAACCTGTTTGTGTACGTGAGACCAATACATCCAGAAATGCCACCTCTTGTAAACTCTCAGTCATTGTTAGTTTAATATCAGTATGGACCTCATTAACCGCATCACGGAAGGCGGGCAGAGACTCCCAATGATGTCATTTCGTAGGGGGACTACGATAGGCAATAAAGTGGTTAGTGCGGATATACGTTTACCTCCTATGAAAGAGACCTTTTTGGGACCAAAGAGACAGGGCATGTTTAAATGTAAAGGCTGTGCCCAATGTAAATATGTACTGGTGGGCTCTGAGTTCAGTGACATAGAAAATAAGAAAAACTATAAGATACGTGGATTCCACACCTGCGATACTAACTTTGTGGTTTATATGTTGGTTTGCCCGTGTGGGTTGATCTATGTTGGTGAAACCACTCAGAAAGTTAGAGATAGGTTTTCCCAACATAGATCAACCATTAAGGTAAAAAATAGATCTTTACCTGTATCAAGACATTGCAGAGATATGGGACACACATCAGATGATCTAAAGTTTAGGGTTATTCAACATATTCCCCCACCCAAACGAGGGGGTGATCGTAGTTTAATTTTAAAAAGAACTGAGGTCCAGTGGATTGATAGGCTGAAAACATTAACCCCTAATGGATTAAATCGAGATTTTGACTTGCACTTATTTTTATGAAGGTTTCCCTATGTGAGTTGTAATTGCCGACACAAATGTTATGTCATATTTTGATACATCTGCTATTAGAATTATACTATTGTCGTGCTTGAGAAAGGGAACGTGATGCTCCCGAAACGTCACTATGTATCGACTCTGAACAGAATTCTGAACAGATAAGTTGGCTGTAACTTATACATGTTTTTAATGCGTTTGAAATAAATGCTACGTTTTATCGAACATGAGTTTCGACCCTGTTGGAATATATATACACATAAGTTTGGCGGATTGACTCACCGCTTATTGGGGAGACGCACCACCGGAATATAATCTTATTAATACTGTGCATTACACGTGTTGGACTGTTTTATATATCCTTGATAAAGACCCCAAAGAGGGTCGAAACGTTGGAGACACTGAGTTTTTGAATAAACCGTTGAATTTTTTGGAACACGGAGTGCTGGTCCTTTCTGCCATTTTTTCATATATATATATATATATATATATATATATATATATATATATATATATCCCATCGGTGACAGCACTCCACAAAAAATCAGGATACACAGGTCATCTAGTCAATTTAGAGGTTTATTGGTGGACCAACGTTTCGATTCTGTACTGGAATCTTCGTCAGGGTGAGAACAGTGCCAGAACACAAACAGCCAGTTTAAATGCACAAAATGGCACCAAAACCCTTGTTGCTAGGGTGCCTAGCAACCACCGTGAAGAAAAAAGTGTACAGTGGAAGAAAAAGTGGAAGAAAAAGACACGCATAGCAACACACATAGGGAGACGGAGCCGGTAGCTGCGTCCCTACGAGGTATCACAGGCAGCTCCCACCGGTATCTGCCAAATCCGGGCTTGTCTCTTTTCTTTTTTTTGCACACAGAGACTGTTAGTGGTAGCCAGGTTTGATACGAGCCCAGTGCACCGGAGGCGCGCTGGTACATATCCTAGGCGACCCGCAAAGCCATCAGCCAAACAAGCTAGCATGGTGTGTGCGCTGTGCCACATAGTCCTGTTAACTCACTTGTAGTGCCCCGGGTGTAGGTCCCCCATAAATCGCCACAGCGGGTTTGTCCAGGTTGCGACAGCCTTATTGCTAAGGTCTTAAGGGGTACTCCTGCTACCCACTTAGGCATTCTCTGGGTACACCTGCTACCCAGAGACAGATATGGGGGCATCTATAGTAAGGCAAAATGCGTGAGAAGAAATTAAAAGCAAGGTCTGTGTTAAAAACAGAAAGGTAGCCAGGAAATTGAGAGTAAGTAACAGAAATGTATCCAGATACACTGTGGCCCCTCGTGGCCTTAATGAGACACTTTCCTTAGGATGTTTCTTCTACCAGATTTTGATTTAATCCCCTATCAACAACTTTGCTGCTAGTCCAGAAAACGTAACACTTTGTTCTGTTTATTTTTATTCCTGTATGCTCCAATGTACATGTTTCCTTTAGTGGTAGTTATGTCTAATGCACTAGACCATGATTATATATTATTTGCATATTGTTTTCAGTATCTGGATACATTTCTGTTTCTTTCCTGGCTACCTTTCTGTTTTTAACACAGACCTTGCTTTTAATTTCGGTGCACTGGGCTCGTATCAAACTTGGCTACCACTAACAGTCTCTGGGGCAAATTCACTAAGATGCGAAGTTCGCCGCACTTCGCCAGGCGTAGTTTCGCCAGCGCTTCGCAAATTCACTAAAATCCGAAGTTGCGCACAGGGGTAGCGTAAGGTTGCGGAGTTGCGCTAGCGTTTTTTCGTTATATAAAGCGAAGTTGCGCTAGCGAAGGCTAATTTGCATACGGCGCGAAATTCAAATTTCAATGGAGGAACACGTATCTGCACTACAAATGCCTAGAAAACCTTCAAATCTGCAAATAAAATTTTTATTTTTCCCTACACATGTGCCCACTGTCTAGGTAAGTTGCCATGAGTCAGGAAATGTAGGGGGGAGGAAGGGGAGCCCCAAAAATTTTTTGATCTTTTTCAGCCTATCAGCCATCATGTAGGCGTTTTTTGGGACTTAGAAAAAATTTTGACTTTTTTTGAAACAATCCCTATCTACTCTATTGCGCTTCGCCAGGTCTGAGGTGGCGAAGGAAGTCTAGCGTAAAAGGTAGCGTTCGCTACACTGCGCAAGTTAGTGAATTTGCGTAGTTTCGTCGCTAGCGAAGATTCGCCTGGCGTAAGGTTGCGAAGTAACACTAGCGAAACTACGCCAGCGTTCGTTAGTGAATTTGCGCAGTAGTGAAAATGCCAAACGCTAGCGAATTAACGCTAGCGTTCGGAGTTTCGCGCCTTAGTGAATTTGCCCCTCTGTGTGCGAAAAAAAGAGACAAGCCCGGAGTTGGCAGATACCGGTGGGAGCTGCCTGCGATACCTCGCAGGGACGCAGCTACCGGCTCCGTCTCCCTGCCTCACCATAGCGCTTCTCTATATGCAAGCCGCATTGGTTGCCTAGCAACGGTAAACAGCACTCGCTGTCACTGACCCTGCTAGCAACTTCCGGGTTGCTGACTCACCGCTGATAGCCTGGAGGACGTGGCAGATCCGAATCATTCCACAACCTACCAGGGTTTACTACTAAGACTAAGCGCAGTAACTGGCAGATCTTTCCATAAGGTAGGGGGGCCTGGTAAGGTTATGCGTGTCTTTTTCTTCCACTGTACACTTTTTTCTACTTCACGGTGGTTGCTAGGCACTAAAATAAATATACTAGTTGGTTCAGGAATTAAATTGTACATGGTAGAGTAAATTGTTTCCAATTTCATTGGTGTAATTTAGAAATAAAAACCACATCATAAATATCATGACAGAATCCCTTTAGGATCAATGCTGAAATGAACATCTCTTATAGAGCTCTAGAAGGATTCGTACATTGCAGACATTTAGCCTGGCCCACTGCACCAGTGCCTGTAGCATTAATAATGGTATTAGCCACTATTTGCTTGCTGCAAGAATAGATATTAATGGAAGACTACCAAGATAAAATTAAGAGTCATGGGAATTACCAGCAGGTAACAGGATGAATAAACAAGCACAGAAAGACTGTTTATGGGATTTTGTTGAAGTAGATGTGGACTATTCCCTCTTCCTTAACAAGTCGTTTAAAGGAACATGGACATGAGCCAACAGTGGGATTGGAGGTTATTAGGGATGTCTCCCTATTAAAAAAAAAAATACAATAGAGGTCAATGATATTTTAAGATGTTTATTGTTTTGTATAATGTAAAAGATCATATTGATGTCAATCAGCCGCTGTTGTCAATTAGCTGCCATCGGGACCAAGGGGCATGTTTAACTTTGGTTGTCATGGGCAACATCTCCAGAAATCTCTCCATCCATTTATCTTCAATGTTAGTAAACATGCCCCCAAATCTGCGGGGCCCAAAGATGACATAAGGGCCCTGCAGTTGTGCCCCCGTCCCTCCCCCGATGGCTGCTATGATGTTCTGGGACTTCAATGCTTCAGTCCTAAGGAGAGAATACTCAGTGTTAGCCATGGAGAAGAGTTGTGTGTATAATAATTATGAAATTTGTTCTTTTTTTATATGTATTTACTATTATTTATATCCCATTCCCTTTGCTGCTAATTTAAAGGTCAACTACTACAACTAATAATAACATTTCTCTATAGATTTATCCTAGTTCAGTGACCTCTGCCATAATACAATCTCAGCCTTATATAATGGGTTGCATTAGTTACAGAATTATAATATATGTTGTAAAGCCGGAGACTATAGTAAGAATAAGAGCATTAGGTGGATATGGTCTTTACATCAAGTGTATTGTAATGAGAATGAGCAGTTCCCTTACCTTGTTCTGCAGGTGCCATTTGATATTGCTCTTCACACCCCTTTCATTAAAGATTTTACAAATGAAGGTGTGTGATAAAAGCTTTCCTGCTGATGGTCTCCAAGCTGGATCCTTCTGGAGGCAATGACCGATGAATGAATGGAAGTTGTCGCTCCTGGAAAAAAGAAACAGAAGCCAAAATTAAAATTGTTTATGTTAAATAATAAATACTGTTGCAGAGCTCACACATTTAAAAGTCTGGAACTAGAGTCAGCACAACAATGTGCCCTGTATACCTTAATATGCCCCTCACCAAAGCTAATCCCTTGCTTGTATCCCCACATTTTCTGACTCTCTTTATCATTTCCCCACCCTCTTCCCTCATTAGCTTTTAATTTTCCCGCCCTCTCCCCTTAGTTTCCAACCCTCTTTTCTTGTTTTAGTTGAAATGACTCACCATTTGTCCCACAATAATACTGGTGCAGGTCCATGCATAATGCGTTTCATCAGTTTATGCTGGGGAAATCTGCTGAATGCTGAATGAAAGGGTTTAAGAAAATACAACATAAGAACATGATGACTGACGATCACAACAGTTGAAGGGCAATTTACTCAAATTCAAACCTTTTCTAATTTTGTAAAAACTCAAATTTACTAAATTTTGTTGTTTTTTTTTCTCGATTGCCACCACACTGAAAAAATAACAGATTCAGAAACTGGAAAATTCTAATTTTTGTAATTCAGCCCCTTAATTTTTAATATTTAATAATATTCAGTGTTACAACATGACACATACAGTAAATGCCCTCTAACTTTTCTACAAACAGTTCTTTATGTATTATAGTACACACCCACTGGGGTTTACTTACGGTAATAGCCTTCTGCCATTTGAAGTGCTGAGATTCCTAAGGACCATATGTCAGCCTAGGTATTAAAACATAAGAAAAAAGGCAACCATTAGAGAAGAAAATACACAGGGCATATAAAATATTCAAGTTGTAGATCATTCAAATACTTTTTCTATATATCTATTTGGAATGCACAGTAATAAAATACAGTAGAGCTCCCATTTTATATATTACAGTGGGCTAGAAAAAATGGTGTAAATTCCATGAAAATCAAAAATCAGGGGAATTCATTAAATATCATATATACACAAAAACACTCTGTAAAATGTGGGAAATAAAATCAGAGGTTATGAAATTCAGGTTTCACTGTACAATACAAAGCCTAACCTTTGTACTAATATAAAACATTTTAAGGAGTGATATAACTGTCATCACTAAAGAATGACCCCAAACACCCCAGGCTGAGCTGGAAAACCCCATAAAGAGTCAAGTGGAGTTGGTTTCTAATACTCCTGTGCCTTCAGTTCGCTTCAGATTCTTCCTCTCATGTCACAGAAACCACTTTCCAGCTTTGGATTCGCTGTTATGAGAGGGGCATGTGAAGTGAGTGAAAAAGTCCATGCAGTGCACCTCGTGTAAGCTACATACATTATATATAAAGTGAGAGAGAAGATATCACAATACCTTAGAGTTATACCATATGGTCTTGTAGCCAAATTTGGCCGGTACTTCTGGCGCCAGGTATGGAATCCGCCCAGACGTACTGTGACTCATTTCCCCGATGGTGGCAGAGCTGAAATCACCTGAAATTGTATGACAAAAGCAGGAATTGTAATATTCATTTATAAATATAACCAATAAAAAATATGGACAAATCGGTCAGATTCTAAGCATCACTTACTGATCTTTACATCTGCTGATGTTGTCAAAATATTCTGGGGCCGCAGGTTGTGATGGATTACCTTTTTGTTTTCCAGATGACACAGGCCCTGGGAAATGAATAAAGCTAATTTTTTATATTTTCCATGCTCTTAATTTAACTAGATTTAGCCAGAAAAGTGCCAAGGAGGATCCCATGACACATACCGTTAATACCTCCTTGCAGATGTACGCTATCCAGCTTTCAGGCAAGAAGTACTGCTCTCTGGTGTAGATTAGGTCTTCTATTGCTACACCATTCCAACGCTCCAAAGAAATCTAGAAAACAATCAAAGAATGTTAGACACTTAGATGTGTGTGGTCTACAATTATATTAGGAAGTCTGGGGAAAGGCTGTGTGGATGTAAGTAAGAAATAGACCTACACAAGCATTCTGGGTGTAACTGCAATATCAGGTGCAACTAAGTGATCCACATGCACTGTGACTCTTTCTTACCAAACTGAATAATATTTACATCCAAAATGTTTGCTTGTATTTGAGCTATTGATTGGCATGTTGGTGCATAAATGTGTAACCTGAATAAACACTTTCTTACCCACAGTCCTTCATAGTGGGGCTTCTTTATAAAGTTTTGTAATATCCCTAAATGAGAATAGCACCATATGTTTGCCTCTCTAGGTTCTTATTTCTTAAATCCCATACATTTTTCAAACAAGTTTTCCTTTTACTAAAAATCATAATGTAGGTATAAAAAAAGTTTATTCGTATCTGATAATTATTATTATCAAGACTCATTACCTCTATGTCCTTTACGATGGTCACGGTCACATCCATTTGATCTTTACGGTGCCAACCCTGCAACAAAAGTAGCAAAAGAATCTCTGATCATTACTGTGTCGGAATATTAGGGAAAGCCCAGTCCTCTCTTGTCCTCTCCCGTAGGCTCCAAGATTTGAAGATATGTCCTGGGATTCTAAAATACAACATTGTATTAAAAACATGATAAATACAAAACTGAATTAATATAGTGCAACCTTTGCAATATGAGAGAAGAACAGGAGGTGTAGGGGAGCTGGGAACTGGTGTATTAGGGGAGAAGGCTGAGGGCTGGAATATTTAAGTCAAACCATTTGCTGTGCTTTTGGGTTGTTTAGTGTTCCAAAATACAGTTTAAAAGCTGCTTACCGGGAACTTTTCTTCAAGATGATACTCCTGAGGAAGACAAAAAAGGTTTTCTCAGATCAGTTATTTTTGGGAAGTGCTAAAATTATAATTTGAAGAACAAGGTAAGGTTCATACATTGGGTGGTGCCAATATGTTAGTTAACATAGCTGGTGCAAATAGAAGTGCATATAATTGTGTAATATTTAGGGATTGGTGTTTTATTTGTAATTATTCTATAGTTACTTGGCAGATGACATTGTCAGATCTAACAGATTATCCTGGTTAAGAGCAATGGTAAAACAGGCTGTTAGATCTTCTCTGGGAATATGATGTTCCAATGAGGAACCGCTAAGCTAACAGCGCTAATGTTAAAAAACATGGCTAAAAATTGTGGAGGGTGCCCCCAGTAGAAAGAGCCAGGAACCTGACTAGGGGAGCCCAGACTAAATATCCAACCTAGAAACCCTTGCTTATCAAAAAAGACTTTGGTAATGATTATAATAATAGTAAGAGGCCTTTAAGGAACAATGTTATTAGGGCATTGCCAGCAAAAGACAACACAATCTGTTAATGTTCATTTCTAGTTTTTACAACAGATGGTGATTGGTTTGAATAGGCAACTTAGCACCTATGTTGGTAATACATTTTGGTAAATATTGTTATTATGATAGAGATTATTTATGAACCATGTAACGAAAAACTAAGTTGTTTTAAATACATTGGGGCCACTGAACAATTCTTTGATGGTTACCTCGTAGGTGTCACAGTGAGGCTTTTCACATCTTTCGACGGTTTCCTAATTAACAGATATTGAAAATTTTATTTTATAAGTTCAACCCGTGGACATTATTACAAAATAAATCTTTGTTACTCATTGGTTATACCCTTCTTACCTGGGAGTGGCAGGGGCTGCTATCAGCTCTCAGATCCTGCTCCTGCTCCACTTGTTGTTCTTCCTGTTTAAGAGAGGAAAAAAAGATTTTGAAAATAGTCATAAAACAATAAAGTGAAAAATGTTTTCCCCTTCCCACCCCTAATTTGCAAATGCAAATTAAGATGCAGATTCGGTATTTGCCCAAATATTTTGCAAAGGATTCAGGAGTTCAGCTGAATCTAAAATGTGGATTGGAGGGCATCCCAAAGCATTATGCTTTTAAAGGTTAAAAAACACATTTTTGATCAAACTTAAATTCATTTTTGGTCCTAATCCAGACCCCAAGGGGCAGATTAATCAAGGGTCAAAGTGAAAATTAGAATTTTCAAATTCTAATGTTGAATATGAATTTTTGAATTTTAAGTGAAATTCGACTTTTCGAATTTGATTTTGATTGAAATTTGATTAGAGTTTGCGGGTAGATCCCATTCACCCAAATTGCAAAAATGAGATATTTTTGAAAATTTTAAGCTGTTTTTAAAAACTCCCATGAACTTTAAATTCGACCCTTGATAAATCTGCCCCTTAAAGTCAGGACATATTAGCAATCTAAATATGAAAATAAGGATTCGGTTTTAGGGTCAGAAATCTGTATTTGATATGTAATGACATCATTAAGAATTTCGTATAAAATGCAGTGTATTCCCTATACTAGAGCGGAATCATATAACAGATATGAATGGAAACAGCATTAGTGACTAGCACAATACACAGATATATTGAGGCACAGTGAGTGTGAGCTGTGAGCAATCTGTCTCATCATGTTCTCTATCAGCAACTGTCAGTGGGTCACAAACAGAACAAAGTTCAGAGATCATCCAGTAACAGAGTCTGAGGACAAGTCTCTGCTTCCATGAAGTTATTCACTAAATGAAATATGTCATGTTACAGTAGATAAAATGACGTCCTTACCTTGCGGAAACAAAAGCATTTACAAATAGCCTTCCACATGTTGGTGGGAATCACTGAAAATTTTTTGGGTCTCTGAAAATTCTTTGGATCTCTGAAAATTCTTTGATTCGTAGAAAATTCTTTGAATCGCGGAAAACTCTTTGAATCGCGGAAAGTTCTTTGAATCGCAGAAAAATTCTTTGAATCGCAGATATCTTTGAATCACGGAAATTTCTTTGAATCGCAGAAAAATCTTTGAGTCGTGGAAAATTCTCTCTATAGAGATAAAAAGAAATACTTTAGTACTATTCCCTCTTCCTTAATAAGTCATTTAAAGGAACATGGACATGAGCCAACAGTGGGATTGAAGGTTATTAGGGATGTCTCCCTATTAAAAAAAAATACAATAGAGGTCAATGATATTGTAAGATGTTTATTGTATAGTATAATGTAAAAGACCATATTGATGTCAATCAGCCGCTGTTGTCAATTAGCCGCCATCGGGACCAAGGGATATGTTTAACTTTGGTTGTCATGGGCAACATCTCCAGAAATCTCTCCATCTATTTATCTTCAATGTTAGTAAACATGCCCCAAGTCTGCGGGGCCCAAAGATGACATAAGGGCCCTGCAGTTGTGCCCCCGTCCCTCCCCCGATGGCTGCTATGATGTTCTGGGACTTCAGTGCTTCAGTCCTAAGGAGAGAATACTCAGTGTTAGCCATGGAGAAGAGTTGTGTGTATAATAATTATGAAATTTGTTCTTTTTTTATATGTATTTACTATTATTTATATCCCATTCCCTTTGCTGCTAATTTAAAGGTCAACTACTACAACTAATAATAACATTTCTCTATAGATTTATCCTAGTTCAGTGACCTCTGCCATAATACAATCTCAGCCTTATATAATGGGTGGCATTAGTTACAGAATTATAATATATGTTGTAAAGCCAGAGACTATAGTAAGAATAAGAGCATTAGGTGGATATGGTGTGTACATCAAGTGAATTGTAATGAGAATGAGCAGTTCCCTTACCTTGTTCTGCAGGTGCCATTTGATATTGCTCTTCACACCCCTTTCATTAAAGATTTTACAAATGAAGGGGTGTGAAAAAAGCTTTCCTGCTGATGGCCTCCAAGCTGGATCCTTCTGGAGGCAATGACCGATGAATGAATGGAAGTTGTCGCTTCTGGAAAAAAGAAACAGAAGCCAAAATTAAATTTGTTTATGTTAAAAAATTAATAATGTTGCAGAGCTCACACATTTAAAAGTCTGGAACTAGAGTCAGCACAACAATGTGCCCTGTATACCTTAATATACCCCTCACCAAAGCTAATCCTTTGCTTGTATCCCCACATTTTCTGACTCTCTTTATCATTTCCCTCGTTAGTTTTTAATTTTCCCACCCTCTCCCCTTAGTTTCCAACCCTCTTTTCCTGTTTTAGTTGAAATGACTCACCATTTGTCCCACAATAATACTGGTGCAGATCCATGCATGATGCGTTTCATCAGTTTATGCTGGGGAAATCTGCTGAATGCTGAATGAAAGGGTTTAAGAAAATACAACATAAGAACATAATGACTGACAATCACAACAGTTGGAGGGCAATTTAGTCAAATTCAAACCTTTTCTAATTTTGTAAAAACTCAAATTTACTAAATTTTGTTTGATTTTTTTCTCGATTGTCACCACACTGAAAAAATAACGGATTCAGAAACTGGAAAATTCTAATTTTTGTAATTAAGCCCCTTAATTTTTAATATTTAATAATATTCAGTGTTACAGCATGACACATACAGTAAATGCCCTCTAACTTTTCTACAAACAGTTCTTTATGTATTATAGTACACACCCACTGGGGTTTACTTACGGTAATAGCCTTCTGCCATTTGAAGTGCTGAGATTCCTAAGGACCATATGTCAGCCTAGGTATTAAAACATAAGAAAAAAGGCAACCATTAGAGAAGAAAATACACAGGGCATATAAAATATTCCAGTTGTAGATCATTCAAATACTTTTGCTATATATCTATTTGGAATGCACAGTAATAAAATACAGTAGAACTCCCATTTTATGTACCGTATATACTCGTGTATAAGCCAACCCGCGTATAAGCCGAGGTACCTAATTTTACCTATGAAAACCAGAAAAACGTATTGACTCACGTATAAGCCTAGACACAACTCAGAAAAGTCTCAGAAATATCAAACAGTCGGTTTAATGTTAAAAATCAAGCCATGATGCTTAAAACATTAATTCATTGTACAATGATAAAAAAAAACCTCTGGTAGATGAAATAGATATATTAAGAAGACAGCTGCCTTACCGGTAAATTTGCTTCAATGGGAGGGGAGAGTTAGGAAGCTGCTCCCTGTAGTAGGCGCTGATCGCCTTCAAAGGCTGCCCAGAGTTGTTAGTGGGTGGGAGGGGAAGCTGCTCTCTGCTGCTGGGCCCCTTCAAAGTTTAAGCGATCGCTGGGGTAGGGGCAGCCCGGAGATGCTGGCAGGCAGAAGGGGAGAGCCGGGGATACTGCTTCCTGCAGCCGGCGCCGGAGTTGTCACGTCGCTGAGCTGATGATGTCAGCGTGCACACACACTCCTTGCGCTGTTGCTCTTTTTTCGCGGCTGGGAGGGGGATCATGTGGGATTCATCTCTACAAATCTACCGGTAAGGCAGCTGACCCGCGTATAAGCCGAGGTAGGATTTTCAAGCACATTTTGGGTGCTGAAAATCTCAGCTTATACGCGAGTATATACGGTATTACAGTGGGCTAGAAAAAAATGGTGTAAATTCCATGAAAATCAAAAATCAGGGGAATTAATTATATATCATATATAAGTGGGGCCACACACAAAAACACTCTGTAAAGTGTGGGAAATAAAATCAGAGGTTATGAAATTCAGGTTTCACTGTACAATACAAAGCCTAACCTTTGTACTAATATAAAACATTTTAAGGAGTCATATAACTGTCATCACTAAATAATGACCCCAAACACCCCAGGCTGAGCTGGAAAACCCCATAAAGAGTCAAGTGGAGTTGGTTTCTAATACTCCTGTGCCTTCAGTTCGCTTCAGATTCTTCCTCTCATGTCACAGAAACCACTTTCCAGCTTTGGATACGCTGTTATGAGAGCAAGCTACATACATTATATATAAAGTGAGAAAGAAGATTTCACAATACCTTAGAGTTATACCATATGGTCTTGTAGCCAAATTTGGCCGGTACTTCTGGCGCCAGGTATGGAATCCGCCCAGACGTACTGTGACTCATTTCCCCGATGGTGGCAGAGCTGAAATCACCTGAAATTGTATGACAAAAACAGGAATTGTAATATTCATTTATAAATATAACCAATAAAAAATATAGACAAATCGGTCAGATTCAAAGCATCACTTACTGATCTTTACATCTGCTGATGTTGTCAAGATAATATTCTGGGGCCGCAGGTTGTGATGGATTACCTTTTTGTTTTCCAGATGACACAGGCCCTGGGAAATGAATAAAGCTAAATTTTTATATTTTCCATGCTCTTAATTTAACTAGATTTAGCCAGAAAAGTGCCAAGGAGGATCCCATGATACATACCGTTAATACCTCCTTGCAGATGTACGCTATCCAGCTTTCAGGCAAGAAGTACTGCTCTCTGGTGTAGATTAGGTCTTCTATTGCTACACCATTCCAACGCTCCAAAGAAATCTAGAAAACAATCAAAGAATGTTAGACACTTAGATGTGTGTGGTCTACAATTATATTAGGAAGTCTGGGGAAAGGCTGTGTGGATGTAAGTAAGAAATAGACCTACACAAGCATTCTGGGTGTAACTACAATATCAGGTGCAACTAAGTGATCCACATGCACCGTGACTCTTTCTTACCAAACTGAATAATATTTACATCCAAAATGTTTGCTTGTATTTGAGCTATTGATTGGCATGTTGGTGCATAAATGTGTAACCTGAATAAACACTTCCTTACCCACAGTCCTTCATAGTGGGGCTTCTTTATAAAGTTTTGTAATATCCCTAAATGAGAATAGCACAATATGTTTGCCTCTCTAGGTTCTTATTTCTTAAATCCCATACATTTTTCAAACAAGTTCTCCTTTTACTAAAAATCATAATGTAGGTATAAAAAAAAGTTTATTTGTATCTGATAATTATTATTATCAAGACTCATTACCTCTATGTCCTTTACGATGGTCACGGTCACATCCATTTGATCTTTACGGTGCCAACCCTGCAACAAAAGTAGCAAAAGAATCTCTGATCATTACTGTGTCGGAATATTAGGGAAAGCCGAGTCCTCTCTTGTCCTCTCCCGTAGGCTCCAAGATTTGAAGATATGTCCTGGGATTCTAAAATACAACATTGTATTAAAAACATGATAAATACAAAACTGAATAAATATAATGCAACCTTTGCAATATGAGAGAAGAACAGGAGGTGTAGGGGAGCTGGGAACTGGTGTATTAGGGGAGAAGGCTGAGGGCTGGAATATTTAAGTCAAACCATTTGCTGTGCTTTTGGGTTGTTTAGTGTTCCAAAATACAGTTTAAAAGCTGCTTACCGGGAACTTTTCTTCAAGATGATACTCCTGAGGAAGACAAAAAAGGTTTTCTTAGATCAATTATTTTTGGGAAGTGCTAAAATGATAATTTAAAGAACAAGGAAAGGTTCATACACTGCTTGATGCCAATCTGTTAGTTAACATAGCTGGTGCAAATAGAAGTGCATATAATTGTGTAATATTTAGGGATTGGTGTTTTATTTGTAATTATTCTATAGTTACTTGGCAGATGACATTGCCAGATCCAACAGATTATCCTGGTTAAGAGCAATGGTAAAACAGGCTGTTAGATCAGCACTCTTCTCTGGGAATATGATGTTCCAATGGGGAACCGCTAAGCTAACAGCGCTAATGTTAAAAAACATGGCTAAAAATTGTGGAGGGTGCCACCACTAGAAAGAGCCAGGAACCTGACTAGGGGAACCCAGACTAAATATCCAACCTAGAAACCCTTGCTTATCAAAAAAGACTTTGCAATTTAACACCTATGTTGGTAATACATTTTGGTAAATATTGTTATTATGGACATAATTTCAAAATAAATCTTTGTTACCCATTGGTTATGCCCTTCTTACCTGGGAGTGGCAGGGGCTGTTATCAGCTCTCTGGTCCTTCTCCTGCTCCACTTGTTGTTCTTCCTGTATAAGAGAGGAAAAAAAAGATTTTGAAAATTGTATTTTATAAGTTCAACCCGCGGACATTATTACAAAATAAATATTTGTTACCCATTGGTTATGCCCTTCTTACCTGGGAGTGGCAGGGGCTGCTATCAGCTCTCTCATCCTGCTCCACTTGTTGTTCTTCCTGTTTAAGAGAGGAAAAAAAAGATTTTGAAAATTGTATTTTATAAGTTCAACCCACGGACATTATTACACAATAAATATTGGTTACCCATTGGTTATGAGATTCTTACCTGGGAGTGTCAGGGGCTGCTATCAGCTCTCTGGTCCTTCTCCTGCTCGACTTGTTGTTCATCCTCTTTAAGAGAGGAAAAAAAAGAATTTGGAAATTGTATTTTATAAGTTCAACCCGCGGACATTATTACAAAATAAATATTTGTTACCCATTGGTGATGCCCTTCTTACCTGGGAGTGACAGGGGCTGTTATCAGCTCTCTCATACTGCTCCTGTTCCACTTGTTGTTCCTGCTGGTTAAGACAAAAAATAAAAAAGATTTAGAAAAAAAGATTTCCCAGCTCAAAATAACACAGTTTGGGAAACAAAATAAAGGTTGTGTATTGCAAAGTAACACAATACATGGATTTGTTTCTGCCAATTTCTGCTTACCTGAGGGAGGTTTTGAGGGGAAAAACATTTCTTAATTATATCAGTTCAGGACAATGAAATGAAATATTCTGAAATAAACCTTTTGAGATAATGTTAATTTATTGTGTAATTAATTAACTATATTTTTTATATTGAATGCAGGTTTTGTTCCCTATAATTTCAGCTTGGTGTCAAAATATTGATTTAACCTTATTCATTAGGCACAAGTGTGGTGCAAAAATTCACAGTGGTCACTGGGGAATCATAGAGCTACAGTAACACCACCTTGAAGATGGAAGTAGCTCCAGGCTTCCCCTGCATAAGTTCAGGCACTTGAATGCACAGACTCACTAGTGCTGAAGTTGGTGGCACCTAACAAATTGCCATTCCAAGGTGAATCTAGGTTTAATATTTCCTCAAAATATTTTTAATACCTATCTATTAACCGGCTTGTGACAATTCATCTCTCAGTGCTGAAAACAGCAGCGCTCATACAGGCAGTTCTCAGTCCCGCAGCCAAACTCTACCCCACCCGTAGAGAAAAGGGGGGTGGTGGGCATCCCTCCAGCACCTCTCATTAACACAGACCGAAAGCACATTCCATGGACAGCACAAAATCTTAGAAGGATTTTTCAAGACGTTCCACAGCCCCGTACTAAAAATTTGGACAGGAACTCTTGTTTATCCATAGTGCCCATAACCCTAATTGGACTGATATGTTAGTTGTAATCAAACGTGTGTGGTCCAGCGGATTACCAACATCTGCTAGCTAAAATGAATTGGGACACTAAACCTGCTGACCCAGCCCAAGGAGGGGTCCTGTATCTACACAAGCTGCCTTTCTTATGAGTGCCCCCATCCCTGACAGTTTCATAGGTAGGGACATCCTTTGTAAACTAGGGTGCACCATATACTGCATTCCGGATTGAGTGTGTGTGTTTCTGTCCCACCTCAGTAAGTGTCTGAGATGACTAATACCCCACATACAGCTAATCTTTTGTCACTCAAAGAAATGTCTAAGGAGGAACCTTCCATACCTCCTGAATTACAATGTGTCCTAGGTGATGTATGGGCTTTATCACCGATGGATATCTAGTTGATGTCATCCATCCCACCTGTGTCCAAACAAGTAGACCCACGGGCCCCCCTGCCCAAAACCCCATAGCACCCACTGTCCAGGGCGCAAGTAGAGGGTATTCACCCAGTCATTCAAGGGTTATTTGACAGGGGAGAGTTAATTCACAAGATCAGCCCATCTTGCCAATTAAAAAGCCCGGCAAGTATGAGTGGCATTTTGTTCAGGATCTCACCGCAGTTAAAGTTGTTATTGCATCCCATCCGGTAGTGCCTAATCTGACTACCAAAGCAGGTTGCAAAACTCCAGAAGGTGATGTTTCTTTCTTGCGCTTAGGCGATTACCCTGTCACACCCCGTGCTCTGTTACCATATTTGGTTGCTGCCTCACATGGTCTCTCCCACATATCAAAAGGGGGGAGGTGTGATGCAGTATCAAGAGTGTGGTTTGCCCCGGGTTCTCATCTATCGCAGCCAGATATGTACACTCAATGTACCCATTTCAGATATTGCAGATAGATTACATACAGCTAACTAAATGTTGTACTTATGAATATAGACTTGGTTGTGTTGACCCATTCGCTAGGTGGCCAGAAGCCTGGTCCATTGCAAAAGCTTCGGCTGGAGCTACAGCTAAAAAGCTGAGTGCAGAGATTGTTTGCAGATATGCCTGAGGTATTATCCTCCGACCAAGGACAGGTAATGCAACAAATCTGTAAAGACATTGGGATACATCAAATGCTTCACACACCCTGACAAAGTGAGGTACATGGGTTTGATAATGTAAAAGATGAACCTTTGTTAAATCCTTATTGTGAATTGTTTTTTGATGGTTCTCGCTACTGTACTGAGGATGCTAAATATCATATGCTGTTGTAACATTTGTCTGATGTTTTAGTTCAGCAGAATCTACTTCCACACATGGCAGCTCAAGAACCTGAGCTATAAGCACTCATCATATTATGCACACTAGCGGAAGGTCAAAGGGCAAACATCTTTTCTGATAGCAGGTACTGGATTGGTATTTGTCTCAACTATCTTCTGATTTGGAGGGCCAGAAATTTTATGACATCATCAGGTAAACCAAATAAGAATACAAATACAAATTTAGTAAAATAACTATTGTTAGCATTACAGCTTCCAACTGAGGTAGCCATTCTTAAAGTACAAGCGCACAAAAGCTTCAAACTCCAGAAGCTACAAGGAAATGCAAAACTGATGAGAGAGCCAAGTCAGCTACCCTCTTGCCTATAATGACAGTAAGTTGAATCCAGAAAGACAACAAAGGGCCATAGACATGGATACCCAGGCTACAATACAGGACTAGGCCCCTGAGATGGAAAAAGGAAAGTGGTCGAAGCTGGGAGCCTTCAAGGATGACATGGATCTATGGAGAAATGGTCTATTATACTGCCAAAAACAGTGTATGCTATGATGGCACATCTAACTCATGGACTTGCACACTCAGGTAAGAATGCAATGGCTGCTTCAGTTCAGAAAAGCTGAATAGCACCTGGGTTTCCAGCATTTGTTGCAAAATATGTCTTTTCTTGTGTTACCTGTTTACGTCATAATCCTGGTCAGGTAGTCAAATCTCCGAGACAGCACTTTGCTAAACCAGAATAACCCTTCCAGCGATTACAAATAGACTACAGCCAACTGCATAAAGTAGGTACATATGAATATATACTAATATGTGTTGACATGTTCTCAGGATGGCCTGAGGCATGGCCAAGTTGCTAAGGCTACAACAAAAGCAACTGCTAAGAAACTTTAAAGGAGGTAATCTGTAGGTATTCTTTACCAACCTACATTGAAAGTAACAGGTACACATTTTACAGGGCAGAAAATGTCTTAAATAAAAAATAACCCTCAGAGTTTTGGGAAGGTTGAAAGCCTAAATGATTTAATACAATTTAATAGATTCTAAAAAAAAAACCATTAAAATCATGGGTAAACTGCCTTCCATTGCTTTGTTGTCAATATGCACCAATGCAAGAGGCCCTTACAAACTGTCACCCTATGACATTCTGTTTGGGTCAGCCCTAAGAATGGGATTATATCTGTAGCTATTGTACAGAAATGTCTAAATAAAATACACAAATATGTTTTTGATTCTATTCCACATACAAATGTCAATACTGGTTCACACTATCTTAAACCGGTTGACTGGGTAGTGATTAAAAAGCAACAGCTTGGACCCAAGGTTTGATGGTCCTTTCTAAGTGCAATCAGTAACACCTACTTCAGTAAAATTACATAACAAAGATATATAGATACATGTTTCAAATTGTAGTAGAGCAAGTGTACCCGACAAGCATGTATTTGTATTTTAAGTACTACTGATTTTTGGTTTTGTTCATATGTCCTCTTGCAAAAGTAATTTTTATGAACAATCAAATCATTACATAACTTTACAAAAAAAAAGAATAACTAAGGAAGCAAATAGAACTAATTGTTGGGTGTGTGGCATTAGGCCAACTGATTCAATGGGACTACCCATGGTAGTTTTCCCAATTTCTGCTCATAAATTAGTTTAACAATAACAATTATTTTTTATATACGGCTTGGAAAATAGCACTATTAAAGCATTAAACATTTTTAAATGACACATGGAAAATAATGATTGGTCTAAGTGTGTTTTTACAGGCAACCAAAGATGAAGCTAATGAATTTAGCATCGAGCAGAAGATGGTACCGTATATACTCGTGTATAAGCCGACCCGTGTATAAGCCGAGGTACCTAATTTACCTAAGAAAACTGGAAAAATGTATTGACTCGTGTATAAGCCTAGGGGCCCCATGTCAGATTTCAAAATGTGAATGTGACCCAGCCGCAACAATTGGGGGACACTGGGCAGGTACCTGTTACTGTCTGTGACTGACTGTGTCGCCGACCGGATTTCATGTTTGCTTCCCTCTGCCACCCCTATTTCATGTTTGCTTCCCTCTGCCACTTCCCCCCCCATCTGTCGCTCTCCCCACCCTGGCTGCTCTTCCCTCTGTCCTTCCCTCTGTCACCTCTGCT
The DNA here is from genome assembly GCF_017654675.1 of Xenopus laevis. Taxonomy (NCBI): domain Eukaryota; kingdom Metazoa; phylum Chordata; class Amphibia; order Anura; family Pipidae; genus Xenopus; species Xenopus laevis. The sequence goes on from NC_054373.1 coordinate 165,043,323, forward strand.
CTTCCCTCTGTCCTTCCCTCTGTCACCTCTGCTCTTCCCTCTGTCCTTCCCTCTGTCACCTCTGCCCCAGCCGGACTGCCTGTGACTGCCTGTGTCGCCGCCCGGAGCAGGTCCAGGAGCTCCGGGCGGCGCGTCCTTCCCTGCCGGCGTTCGCTTTCAAAATGGCGGCGCCCATGGCCGCCACGTGGGTAGCGGCCGGCGCCGCTACCCACGTGGCGGCCATGGGCGCCGCCATTTTGAAAGCGAACGCCGGCAGGGAAGGACGCGCCGCCCGGAGCTCCTGGACCTGCTCCGGGCGGCGACACAGGCAGTCACAGGCAGTCCGGCTGGGGCAGAGGTGACAGAGGGAAGGACAGAGGGAAGAGCAGAGGTATGACCCGCGTATAAGCCGAGTTTGAGTTTTTCAGCACATTTTGGGTGCTGAAAAACTCGGCTTATACGCGAGTATATACGGTATTTATAAAACAACTCTTAATTTGACAGATACTAACTTTAAGAAAAGTATAGAGTGTTGGAACCTATTCTATTCTAAAATAAAATGAGCTATTTATGGATTAATTACATAGAAATCTACCTACTACTTTGTATGTGGTACATGGGCTTATGTTTGGTTACCAGAGAATAGCTATGGTACCTGTATTATTGCTACTTCAGCTCCTGCCATAGCAATTATAGATTAGGATAATGTAACAGCAACTATTTTTTTAATATCACGCCACAATCTCTTTAAGAGAATTGTTTACCATAGTAAAGTTTAATATTTTTGGTGGAATTGTAAATAAGATTAAAGAGTTACAATATGAAGCAAGGGCAAGTAGTCATAAGGGGTGGAACCCTTTTAAAGGTTTCCAATTTAGTAATATATTTAGTTTTACTTAAGCAAGCCAGTGTTTTCTTGTTCATGGTTTTCATTATATTGCTATCATTTTATGCCCTTTATAAACTTACTGGGGGAAATTTATCAAAGAGTGAAGTTCCGCAGCTCTCAATTAATTTCTATGGGATTTTGAAAGGCATATTTATCAATGGGTGAAAGTTCACTCTTTGATAAATACGCCTATAAAAATCCCATAGAAATGAATGGAGAGTGGCGGAATTTCACTCTAGTGGCGGAACTTCACTATTAACATCACTCTTTGATAAATATACCCCACTGTGTTTATAATTTCTCAAAGTACAAAACCTAATGCTAAACATATCTACCGTGTCAGGATTCAAGATCCTGACTCTGAAATTCTTTATAAAAGTAGTTTCTAACAGTATAATTTGTTTACTTCTATAGAACAACTGAGCATGTGGAAGATTTTAGCAATCGTTTTTTCTTGCTTCATGTTTATGATGATTTCAAATGAACACTATTGGCAATCGTTTTTCTTGCTACATGTTTCAAATGAACACTATTGATAATTCGAAATCTGTGATAGATGGGAACCATTCCTATTTCACAGTTCCCTTTAATACGGACGTCTTTTCCATGTCTCTTTCCAAAGCACTTTAAAGAAAATGTTTGCTGACATCTGTCTCTACAAGAACACGACTATATCATGGAGATGCAAGTATAATAAGTTCATCACTTCTAAGAACTATAATTGGGACAATACCTTTGCAGATGCCTTTACTATAAATAAGTTCAAACCATCTTTTCTAAACGGCACTGGAACATGGATAAAGAGACTTATGTTTACTAAATGCAATATTTCAAAATATATGGCATGGAATCTTTTGGGTGTTGGTTGAATTAGATATGTAATACTTCATGTTAATTCTTTTTAAACTGAAGTAGTTTGTATAGTTAGGCAAATAACAAGATTGGGATGGATTAGGAATTCTCCAGCATGTAGTTGTGTTAATTCTGCTGGTCAAGAATGAGTTCTTGGTTTTGAAGACAGGCCTAGCCCCTCTTCAGAGCATAGTAGTCTCAATACGGTTATTTGCATTTAGGTGAGTTTATAGTTTAGGTTAATTTTACCTATTGTAATTATCAACTCCCTGTTTCTCTGTTTCATTCACTTATTCATCATCATACTGACACTGTTGTTGCATATCGCAAACACACTGATAAATTATGATACTGTTGTTAAAACTGTTGCTACCAAACACAGATTAATTTCTTTAGGTTCTCAGTTACAAGATGATTTACAACACCATTGGTATGATGTGTTTACTGGTTGGTCTCCTACTGGTTCTCAAATTATGCAAACTATATTTTATCCTATTCTTGTTGTTACTGTTATCTTAATCCTTCTTGTTTTGTTTAATTTGTATCTCATTTGTTCTTTTCGTTCTCGTGTTAATTCTCTTATTCAAACTGCTGAGCAATCTAAACTATCCCTTCTTCATGACCACCTCTACAACCCTGCTTAACTTTGTATTCTTTGTCTTATGATCATGTTATGATCAAAGGGGGGATTGAAGGGTTACTTTTCTTGTCTCTAGTTCTATCCTGTGTTATGGCCTGCAACTTTTCTTAGTTTTTGCTGACCCAGACATCTTGTCTTCCTGTTATGCTATATTCTTGCACAATATGAGTATGTGCAGTACTTAGCATAAACATGTTTTTCGCAGCTGCATATCCAAGGTTATATTACACGCATGTAACACATCAATATTTTGGAATATTCTTTGTCCTTGAGTTTCATATAAGTTGTTGTAATAATAACAATAAACTGAACTTGTTATGAGTCTCACTGCCTACTAGTGTCTCTCTGTACAAGCTCCCAGATCCGAGGACGTATGGACGCACTGTGAAGGTGACCCCGGGCGTCTGTAGCCGGTTACCCCAACAATGGGGCTAGACATATTGTAAGTTTCCCATTTGCCCCCGGTCATGTCTCTTATTACTGCTGCACTGCAAGTTGGAGTGATATCACCCTCCTCCCTTCCCCCCCAGCAGCCTAACATTAGAACAATGGGAGGGTAACCAGAAAACACCTCCCTGGTAGATAGGACATCACTCAATAGTAAACATCCAGGTTCCACTATGACTACTTTAGTTATATTGAGTAGGAGAAACAATAGCCTATCAGAAAGCAGTTCCATAGTGCAGTACTGGCTCTTTCTGAAAGCACATGTCCAGGCAACATTACCTGAGATGCACCTATACACCAATATTACAACTAAATAAATATACTAGTTGGTTCAGGAATTAAATTGTACATAGTACAATAAATTGTTTCCAGTTTCATTGGTGTAATTTAGAAACCACATCATAAATATCATGACAGAATCCCTTTAGGATCAATGCTGAAATGAACATCACTTAGAGCTCTAGAAGGATTCTAACATTGCAGACATTTAACCTGGCACACTGCACCAGTGCCTGTAGCATTAATAATGGTATTAGCCACTATTTGCTTGCTGCAAGAATAGATATTAATGGAAGACTACCAAGATAAAATTAAGGGGCACATTTACTTAGCTTGAGTGAAGGAATAGAATAAAAAAAACTTTGAATGTTTTTTTGGCTACTTCAACCATCGAATTAGCTACTTCGAGGTCCCCATAGGCTTTCTAAGCTTTTTTTGGTCGTAGAAAAATCATTCCATCGATGGATTAAAATCCTTCGAATCGTTCAAACGAATTGCAGTAAATCCTTCGACTTTGATATTAAAAGTCGAAGGATTTAACTGCGACAGTCGAATATCGAGGGTTAATTAACCCTTGATATTTGACCCTAAGTAAATCTGCCCCTAAGAGTCATGGGAATTACCAGCAGGAACAGGATGAATAAACAAGCACAGAAAGACTGTTTATGGGATTTTGTTGAAGTAGATGTGAAATATTCCCTCTTCCTTAACAAGTAATTTAAAGGAACATGGACATAAGCCAACAGTGGGATTGGAGGTTATTAGGCATGTTTCCCTATTAAAAAAATACAATAGAGGTCAATGATATTTTAAGATGTTTATTGTATAGTATAATGTAAAAGACCATATTGATGTCAATCAGCCGCTGTTGTCAATTAGCCGCCATTGGGACCAAGGGGCATGTTTAACTTTGGTTGTCACGGGCAACATCTCCAGAAATCTCTCCATCCATTTATCTTCAATGTTAGTAAACATGCCCCAAGTCTGCGGGGCCCAAAGATGACATAAGGGCCCTGCAGTTGTGCCCCCGATATTGATATTGCTCTTCACACCCCTTTCATTAAAGATTTTACAAATGAAGGGGTGTGATAAAAGCTTTCCTGCTGATGGTCTCCAAGCTGGATCCTTCTGGAGGCAATGACCGATGAATGAATGGAAGTTGTCGCTCCTGGAGAAAAGAAACAGAAACCAAAATTAAAATTGTTTATGTTAAATAATTAATAATGTTGCAGAGCTCACACATTTAAAAGTCTAGAAATAGAGTCAGCACAACAATGTGCCCTGTATACCTTAATATACCCCTATCCAAAGCTAATCCCTTGCTTGTATCCCACATTTTCTGACTCTCTTTATCATTTCCCCACCCTCTTCCCTCGTTAGCTTTTAGTTTTCCCACCCTCTCCCCTTAGTTTCCAACCCTCTTTTCTTGTTTCACTTGAAATGACTCACCATTTGTCCCACAATAATACTGGTGCAGGTCCATGCATAATGCGTTTCATCAGTTTATGCTGGGGAAATCTGCTGAATGCTAGGATATAAGAGAATACAACATAAGTACACGATGACTGACAATCACAACAGTTGGAGGGCAATTTACTAAAATGTAAACCTTTTCTAATTTTGTAAAAACTCAAATTTACTAAATTTTTTTTTTTTTCTCGATTGTCACCACACTGAAAAAATAAAGGATTCAGAAACTGGAAAATTCAAATTTTTGTAATTCGGCCTCTTAGTTTTTAATATTTAATAATATTCAGTGTTACAGCATGACACACACAGTAAATGCCCTCTAACTTTTCTACAAACAGTTCTTTATGTATTATAGTACACACCCACTGGGGTTTACTTACAGTAATAGCCTTTTGCCATTTGAAGTGCTGAGATTCCTAAGGACCATATGTCAGCCTAGGTAATAAAACATAAGAAAAAAATCAACTATTAGAGAAGAAAATACACAGGGCATATCAAATATTCCATTTGTGGATCATTCAAATACTTTTGCTATCTATCTATTTGGAATGCACAGTAATAAAATACAGTAGAACTCCCATTTTATGTATTAAGTCAAACCATTTGCTGTGCTTTTGGGTTGTTTAGTGTTTCAAAGTACAGTTTAAAAGCTGCTTACCGGGAACTTTTCTTCAAGATGATACTCCTGAGGAAGACAAAAAAGGTTTTCTCAGATCAATTATTTTTGGGAAGTGCTAAAATGATAATTTGAAGAACAAGGAAAGGTTCATACACTGGGTGGAGCCAATATGTTAGTTAACATAGCTGGTGCAAATAGAGGTGCAAATAATTGTGTTATATTTAGGGATTGGTGTTTTATTTGTAATTATTCTATAGTTACTTGGCAGATGACATTGCCAGATCCAACAGATTATCCTGGTTAAGAGCAATGGTAAAACAGGCTGTTAGATCAGCACTCTTCTCTGGGAATATGATGTTCCAATGGGGAACCGCTAAGCTAACAGCGCTAATGTTAAAAAACATGGCTGAAAATTGTGGAGGGTGCCCCCACTTGAAAGAGCCAGGAACCTGACTAGGGGAGCCCAGACTAAATATCCAGCCTAGAAACCCTTGCTTATCAAAAAAGACTTTGGTAATGATTATAATAATAGTAAGAGGCCTATAAGGAACAATGTTATTAGGGCATTGCCAGCAAAAGACAACACAATCTGTTAATGTTCATTTCTAGTTTTTACAACAGATGGTGATTGGTTTGAATAGGCAACTTAGCACCTATGTTGGTAATACATTTTGGTAAATATTGTTATTATGATAGAGATTATTTATGAACCATGCAACGAAAAACTAAGTTGTTTTAAATACATTGGGGCCACTGAACAATTCTTTGATGGTTACCTCGTAGGTGTCACAGTGAGGCTTTTCACATCTTTCGACAGTTTCCTAATTAACAGAGAAAATGTTATTTTATAAGTTTAACCCAAGTCAGCGGACATTATTACAAAATAAATCTTTGTTACTCATTGGTTATGTCCTTCTTACCTGGGAGTGGCAGGGGCTGCTATCAGCTCTCTCATCCTGCTCCACTTGTTGTTCTTCCTGTTTAAGAGAAAAAATTTTTTTGAAAATGTTATTTTATAAATTCAACCCGTGGACATTATTATACCATAAATATTTGTTACCCATTGGTTATGTCCTTCTTACCTGGGAGTGGCAGGGGCTGCTATCAGCTCTCTCATCCTGCTCCTTGCGGAAACAAAAGCATTTACAAATAGCCTTCCACATGTTGGTGGGAACCACTGAAAATATTTTGGGTCTCTGAAAATTCTTTGGATCTCTGAAAATTCTTTGAATCATAGAAAATTCTTAGAATCGCGGAAAATTCTTTGAATCGCAGATATCTTTGAATCGCGGAAAGTTCTTTGAATCGCAGAAAAATCTTTGAGTCGCGGAAAATTCTCTCTATCGAGATAAAAAGAAACACTTTAGTAATCCCAATACTGCGTTCTATGTGCTGTATAATCCCTATACGTGTATATATAAATACAACATAACATAGTACAGGTAGGGGACCTGTTACTCAGAAATGCTCAGCACCTGGGGGTTTCCAGATAATGAATCTTTCTGTAATTTGGATCTTCATACCTTAAGTCTACTAGAAAATCATGTAAACATTAAATAAACCCAATAGGCTGGTTTTGCTTCCAATAAGGATTAATTATATCTTAGTTGGGATCAAGTACAAGGTACTGTTTTATTATTACTGAGAAAAAGGAAATTATTTTCAAATATTTTCATTATTTTGGATAAAATAGAGTCTATGGGAGACAGTCTTTCTCTTTCTCCCTCCACCTCAATGATTTGCACATGCAAATTATTGTTTGGTATTTGCCCGAATCTTTCACGAAGGATTCGGGGGTTTGGCTGAATCCAAAATAGTGTATTCTGTGCATCCCTAATATATATATACAGGTAGAGGATTCGTTATCCAAAACACTTTTACATAATAAATCTCCAAATTATGGGATGGCCACCTCCCATAGACTCTATTTAAATCAAAAAATTCAATTTCTTAATAATGATTCTTTTTTCTTTATAATGAGAAAACAATATATTTTATTTGATCCCAACTAAGATATCATACATCCTTATTTGAGGAAAAACAATTCTATTGGGTTTAATTAATGTTTGATTTACTTTTTAGTAGATTTAAGGCCTGGAAATCCAAATTACAGAAAGATCCCTTAGTTATATGAGCAAGTTAGATAACCGTTGCTGGGTTCAGTTAATTTCAAATAAATTGAAGAGTAAAATGCAATGGGTTTTGTTATTCTTAATATGGGGAATATCATTACAGTATGTATAATTATTCATACAAGGAATGCAACAAGTAATATTTGCCCCGTTATTGTATGACGTATATTAGTGTAGGGAACGCATTACAGGTGTGGTATCCTTTATCTGGTAACCCATTATCCAGAAATCTCTGAATTACAGAAAGGCCGTCTACCATAGATTTCTCTGTAATAATAAGTACAGTAACAGTAGCTTGTACTTGATCCCAACTAAGATATAATTAATCCTTATTGGAAGCAAAACCAGCCTATTGGCTTTATTTAATGTTTACATGATTTTCTAATAGACTTAAGGTATGAAGATCCAAATTACGGAAATATCCATTATCTGGAATACCCCAAGTCTAAAGCATTCTGGATAACAGCTCCCATAGCTGAATTGGCTTGTAGCGGACATTCACTAAGTTAGCAGCAATCTTTGCTCATTGCAGAACAGTCCTGTCATTTTTTAATGTTTAAATGTATTTTAGAATCCAAAAGTATCCATCTACAATTAGTATAGGGACTGTGCTGTCATTCTATGTATATAATTTAGTACAGGAATTGTTATTATCATATACATAGGGATGCACCGAATTCACTATTTTGGATTTGGCCGAATTCCCGAATCCTTCTTGGAAGATTCGGCTGAATACTGAACCGAATCCTAATTTGCATTTGCAAATTAGGGACGGGAAAGGAAAAAGTGGAAACAAATTGGTTTACTTCCTTATTTTGTGACAAAAAGTCACGTGAAATCACGCCCTGCCCACAATTTGCATATGCAAATTAGGACCCGGATTCGGGTCGGCCAGGCACAAGGATTCGGCCGAACTGAATCCTGCTGAAAAAGGCCAAATCCTGGCTGAATCCCGAACTGAATCCTGGATTCTGTGCATCCCTAAATATACATTTTAAATCAGCATAGACAATGCCCCATTATTACATATATAAAATATCAGCATAGAATAGAATATCACTCTCTACATCATACTAAAAGTTAACTCAAAGGTGAGCAACCTGCTTAAGACAGCTCCATCTATTTTCTATTTACTGTCTTACTCATGGTACAAAAAACATTTTGTGGGCTACTGGACCAACTTACAATGGGCAGGAATAACTTACAAATACAGAACACAGTTTAAACAGGGCTGATTAGTAGTGATGGGTGAATTAGTCCTGTTTCGCTTCAGTACAAAATTCATGAATTTCCAGAGAAATTCGCAAAATGGGCAAAAAATTGGCGAAATGGGAGGAGGAAATCTTTGAGAATGGTTTGTTCTGTAAAAGCGGTTTATTAAAAGGTTAGTACACCCCCTTGGTTAACATGAGTGTAATTAATATGGCTTGTATTGAAATACTATTGTGCTTATTCTTAAATCACAAAATATCTGTTATATTTGCTATTTGTTGAGCTATAAAGGGCAAATGGGAGAACTAAAGCTACCCCATGTTTGATGCTTGCGAGGTAGATAATTCAATTATTATACAATTCCATCCGTGCACCCTTTGTCATGACTTTACATTTATCAACATTGAATCTCATTCATGTTGCTGTATAGCCCTAACTCCAGGGTTTCTCTTATTCGGTTGCATCAATAGGTGCTGCAGACCTGTGACAAAAGAATCACGGGTGAATGTCAGTTTAATATCAAGCAGCAGAAGCACTCAGAGTATGGCTGCGGTGATTCTGGAATTGTGGGGAAAACTCATTGATTAGAGTCTAAACTTAATTTTGCTCATTCATAAATGGCTCTTTATTATACAGCATCAGGCTGTTATTGTAGATAACCAGGTGTACTTCTGCTTCTAGAGCTGGAGGCACCATTATTATTTTAAGAAACTCAGAAAATGTCAATCTTATGACAATACAAAAACTACAATTGCAATCACACAAACACCCATAAGGACATAACCAATGGGTAAAAAATATTTATTGTGTAATAATGTCCGCGGGTTGAACTTAAAAAATAACATTTTCAAAATCTTTTTTTTTTCCTCTTAAACAGGAAGAACAACAAGTGGAGCAGGATGAGAGAGCTGATAACAGCCCCTGCCACTCCCAGGTAAGAAGGGCATAACCAATGGGTAACAAAGATTTATTTTGAAATAATGTCCGCTAACTTGGGTTAAACTTGGGAAAATAAAATTTTCTCTGTTAATTAGGAAACCGTCGAAAGATGTGAAAAGCCCCAATGTGACACCTATGAGGTAACCATCAAAGAATTGTTCAGTGGCCCCAATATATTTAAAAGAACTTAGTTTTTTGTTACATGGTTCATAAATAATCTCTATCATAATAACAATATTTACCAAAATGTATTACCAACATAGGTGCTAAATTGCCTATTCCAACCAATCAACATCTTTTGTAAAAACTAGAAATGAACATTAACAGATTGTGTTGTCTTTTGCTGGCAATGCCCTAATAACATTGTTCCTTATAGGCCTCTTACTATTATTATAATCATTACCAAAGTCTTTTTTGATAAGCAAGGGTTTCTAGGTTGGATATTTAGTCTGGGCTCCCCTAGTGTCACGGTCGGCACCCAACACCAGAACAAAACACCAGGCACCCTGGTCTTGGCTCGTGCTTCACCAGTAGTGTGACCGCCTTTGGGCCTCGGGAGGAGCCCTCGGCTTACTTGGATGCCACCTGGACTTAAACGAGAGGTGCAAGATGAGGGTTCTGGATAAGCAGAGGGGCACGACAGTAAAGCAAAGTCTTTGGACAGAAGATCGTAGTACAAGGAGTTTAGGCAAAAGAGTAGTCAGATCAGGCCGGATCGAGGCAGGCAGAGAATAAACATTATCCGGCAGGCAAAGGTCAAACCAGGAAGTCAATCAGAGGAGTTAGTCGGTAATCAGGCAAGGGTCAGAATCCAGAAGTCAGAATAGTCAAATAGCCAGGCAGGGGTCAAAAACAGGAATCAAACAGGTTCAGAATATAGCACAAAGCTCAGAAGCACCAGGAAACAAAATCCTATCACGGGCAAGGTCCCACAGCCCTAATGAGCTTTAAATAGTATTTGAATCACTATGTCAGCGCGCCTGCCCCTTTAAATAACACCAGAGTGCACCGCGCGCACCCTAAGACGCCGGTGCCTGCGGCCTACAGGAAGCCGCTCGACGAGGCGGGCGTCCCCGCCAAGGGGGCGGCAGGCGTCCCTGCCATCCCCCCCTAGACCATCAGGTACGTTTGTTACACCTAGTCAGGTTCCTGGCTCTTTCTAGTGGGGGCACCCTCCACAATTTTCAGCCATGTTTTTTAACATTAGCGCTGTTAGCTTAGCGGTTCCCATTGGAACATCATATTACCAGAGAAGAGTGCTGATCTAACAGCCTGTTTTACCATTGCTCTTAACCAGGATAATCTGTTGGATCTGGCAATGTCATCTGCCAAGTAACTACAGAATAATTACAAATAAAACACCAATCCCTAAATATTACACAATTATATGCAATTGGCACCACCCAGTGTATGAACCTTTCCTTGTTCTTCAAATTATCATTTTAGCACTTCCCAAAAATAACTGATCTGAGAAAACCTTTTTTGTCTTCCTCAGGAGTATCATCTTGAAGAAAAGTTCCCGGTAAGCAGCTTTTAAACTGTATTTTGGAACACTAAACAACCCAAAAGCACAGCAAATGGTTTGACTTAAATATTCCAGCCCTCAGCCTTCTCCCCTAATACACCAGTTCCCAGCTCCCCTACACCTCCTGTTCTTCTCTCATATTGCAAAGGTTGCATTTTATTTATTCAGTTTTGTATTTATCATGTTTTTAATACAATGTTGTATTTTAGAATCCCAGGACATATCTTCAAATCTTGGAGCCTACGGGAGAGGACAACTACGGGATGAATTATACCGTAAGATATGATAAAATGGCTTAACTTGTGTCATGGTTTTGGGTGATTCTGTTGATTGCTGTTTGGTTGTATCCTTTAGAGTGTTGACCCTTCTGTGTCTTTCTTGTGCTTCTGAAGCTTCCAATAAACCTTCCCGTATCCACCCAGTATGTGTGCTTTCCCTAATGTTCCGACACAGTAATGATCAAAGATTCATTGGCTACTTTTGTTGCAGGGTTGGCACCGTAAAGATCAAATGGATGTGTCTGTGACCATCGTAAAGGAGATAGAGGTAATGAGTCTTGATAATAATAATTATCAGATACGAATAAACTCTTTTTATACCTACATTATGATTTTTAGTAAAAGGAGAACTTGTTTGAAAAATTCTATATGTAAGAAATAAGAACCTAGAGAGGCAAACATATGGTGCAATTCTCATGTAGGGATATTACAAAACTTTAATTTTTCAGGACTACAAGTTAGGCTGAGGTATTTAAAATTGTAATTTTATCCATTGTATTGACTTTACTTTTTTTGTTTGAAACTAGAAGAAAAAAGAAATCCTTCAAGAAGTTGAAGTCCTTGAACTGATCAGAGGCCATGAAAACATCATTGGCTACTATGGGGCTTATTACCATCGTACCTCTGTAAAGAAGCCCCACTATGAAGGACTGTGGGTAAGAAAGTGTTTATTCAGGTTACAATTTATGCACCAACATGCCAATGAACAGCTCAAATACAAGCAAACATTTTGGATGTAAATATTATTCAGTTTGGTAAGAAAGAGTCACGGTGCATGTGGATCACTTAGTTGCACCTGATATTGCAGTTACACCCAGAATGCTTGTGTAGGTCTATTTCTTACTTATATCCACACAGCCTTTCCCCAGAATTCTAATTGTAGACTACACACATCTAAGTGTCTAACATTCTTTGATCCTCCTTGGCACTTTTCTGGCTAAATCTAGTTAAATTAAGACCATGGAAAATATTAAAATTTAGCTTTATTCATTTCCCAGGGCCTGTGTCATCTGGAAAACAAAAAGGTCATCCATCACAACCTGCGGCCCCAGAATATTATCTTGACAACATCAGCAGATGTAAAGATCAGTAAGTGATGCTTAGAATCTGAAGAAACGGATTTGTCCATATTTTTTATTGGTTATATTTATAAATGAACATTACAATTCCTGTTTTTGTCATACAATTTCAGGTGATTTCAGCTCTGCCACCATCGGGGAAATGAGTCACAGTACGTCTGGGAGGATTCCATTCCTGGCGCCAGAAGTACTGGCCAATTGTGGCTACAAGACCATATGGTATAACTCTAAGGCAGTGATCCCCAACCAGTAGCTCGTGAGCAACATGTTGCTCTCCAACCCCTTGGATGTTGCTCTCAGTGTCCTCAAAGCAGGAGCTTATTTTTGAATTCCAGGTTTGGAGGCAAGTTTTGATTGCATAAAAAACTTGTACTGCCAAAGGAGCCTCAATGTATGTTGATAATCCAAATAGGGGCTACTAAATGGCCAATCACAGCCCTTATTTGGCAGTCCAGGAACATTTTTCATGCTAGTGTTGCTCCCCAACTCCTATTACTTCTGAATGTTGCTCATGGGTTCGAAAGGTTGGGGATCCCTGCTCTAAGGTATTGTGATATCTTCTCTCTCACTTTATATATAATGTATGTAACTTACACGGGGTGCACTGCATGGACTTTTTCACTCACTTCACATGCCCCTCTCATAACAGCGAATCCAAAGCTATAAAGTGGTTTCTGTGACATGAGAGGAAGAATCTGAAGCGAAGTGAAGGCACAGGAGTATTAGAAACCAACTCTACTTGACTCTTTATGGGGTTTTCTAGCTCAGCCTGGGGTGTTTGCGGTCATTATTTAGTGATGACAGTTACATCACTCCTTAAAATGTTTTATATTAGTACAAAGGTTAGTCTTTGTATTGTACAGTGAAACCTGAATTTCATACCCTCTGATTTTATTTCCCACATTTTACAGAGTGTTTTTTGTGTGTGCCCCACTTATATATGATATATAATGAATTCCACTGATTATCGATTTTCCTGGAATTTACACAATTTTTTCTAGCCCCCTGTAATACATAAAATGGGAGTTCTACTGTATTTTATTACTGTACATTCCAAATAGATAGATAGCAAAAGTATTTGAATGATCTACAACTGGAATATTTTATATGCCCTGTGTATTTTCTTCTCTAATAGTTGATTTTTTTCTTATGTTTTAATACCTAGGCTGACATATGGTCCTTAGGAATCTCAGCACTTCAAATGGCAGAAGGCTATAACCGTAAGTAAACCCCAGTGGGTGTGTACTATAATACATAAAGAACTGTTTGTAGAAAAGTTAGAGGGCATTTACTGTGTGTGTCATGCTGTAACACTGAATATTATTAAATATTAGAAACTAAGGGGCTGAATTACAAATATTTGAATTTTCCAGTTTCTGAATCCGTTATTTTTTCAGTGTGGTGACGAGAAAAAAACCCAAAATGTAGTAAATTTGAGTTTTTACAAAATTAGAAAAGGTTTGAATTTGAGTAAATTGCCCTCCAACTGTTGTGATTGTCAGTCATTATGTTCTTATGTTGTATTTTCTTACACCCTTTCATTCAGCATTCAGCAGATTTCCCCAGCATAAACTGATGAAACGCATCATGCATGGACCTGCACCAGTATTATTGTGGGACAAATGGTGAGTCATTTCAACTAAAACAAGAAAAGAGGGTTGGAAACTAAGGGGAGAGGGTGGGAAAATTAAAAGCTAACGAGGGAAGAGGGTGGGGAAATGATAAAGAGAGTCAGAAAATGTGGGGATACAAGCAAGGGATTAGCTTTGGTGAGGGGTTTATTAAGGTATACAGAGCACATTGTTGACTCTATTTCTAGACTTTTAAATGTGTGAGCTCTGCAACATTATTTATCATTTAGCATAAACAATTTTAATTTTGGCTTCTGTTTCTTTTTTCCAGGAGCGACAACTTCCATTCATTCATCGGTCATTGCCTCCAGAAGGATCCAGCTTGGAGACCATCAGCAGGAAAGCTTTTATCACACCCCTTCATTTGTAAAATCTTTAATGAAAGGGGTGTGAAGAGCAATATCAAATGGCACCTGCAGAACAAGGTAAGGCAACTGCTCATTCTCATTACAATACACTTGGGGGCCGATTCACAAAAGGTCGAATATCGAGGGTTAATTAACCCTCGATATTCGACTGGGAATTAAAATCCTTCGACTTCGAATATCGAAGTTGAAGGATTTTAGCGCAAATAGTGCAATCGAACGATCAAAGGAATATTCCTTCGATCGAACGATAAAATCCGAAGGATTTAAATACAATATCCTTCGATCAAAAAAACTTAGGAAAGCCTATGGGGACCTTCCCCATAGGCTAACATTGAGTTTGGTAGCTTTTAGATGGCGAACTAGGGGGTCGAAGTTTTTTCTTAAAGAGACAGTACTTCGACTATCGAATAGTCGAATAGTCAAATGATTTTTAGTTTGAATCCTTCGATTCGAAGTCGAAGGTCGTAGTAGCCCATTCCATGGTTGAAGTAGCCCAAAAAACACTTCGAAATTCGAAGTTTTTTTACTTCGAATCTTTCACTCGAAGTTAGTGAATCGGACCCTTGATGTATAGACCATATGCACCTTCTGATATTATTCTTACTATAGTCTCCAGCTTTACAACATATATTATAATTCTGTAACTAATGCTGCCCATTATATAAGGCTGAGATTGTATTAGGGCAGAGGTGTTATAGAGAAATGTTATTATTAGTTGTAGTAGTTGACCTTTAAACTAGCAGCAAAGGGAATGGGATATAAATAATAGTAAATACATAGAAAAAAGAACAAATTTCATAATTATTATACACACAACTCTTCTCCATGGCTAACACTGAGTATTCTCTCCTTAGGACTGAAGCATTGAAGTCCCAGAACATCATAGCAGCCATCGGGGGAGGGACGGGGGCACAACTGCAGGGCCCTTATGTCATCTTTGGGCCCCGCAGATTTGGGGGCATGTTTACTAACATTGAAGATAAATAGATGGAGAGATTTCTGGAGATGTTGCCCATGACAACCAAAGTTAAACATGCCCCTTGGTCCCGATGGCGGCTAATTGACAACAGCGGCTGATTGACATCAGTATGATCTTTTACATTATACTATACAAAAAACATCTTAAAATATCATTGACCTCTATTGTATTTTTTGCTTTATAGCAATATGGGCAGAGCAGGTCTCCGAATAGCAATAGACACTCCCTTGTATGGATGGAGTCACTTGCGAGACAAGAACCATTAAAATAGGTTTTCTATAAAAAGATATTAGGCTTCCTCTAGATACGGTGTGGGCAAGGTTCTGTTTTATTATTACAGAGAAATAGGTATTTTTATAATGATTTGCTTATAGAAGAACTAAAGCTTAAATACATATGGTATTTCTGCACATTATGTTTTTTGCTGATTAGTAATTAATTGAGATTGATATTACATGGCAGCTCCAAAACCAGCGCAATTAGCATCAGAATTCAATAATCAGCCCCAATGACCTTGTGTTCTCATTGATGATTTGATTTGCTTCCAGTATCCTTACTGTTTCAGAGATGCTGAACTTTTATAGTATACACTATACAGCATTTGTAGGCATATTAATTTTTAAAGTTTATTTCCCCGTTAGAACGGACTCTATGGAAGACGACCTTCCTGTAATTTAGCGCTTTCTGGATAATGGATTTCTGGATAAGGGATTCTGTACCTTTAGTACAGTCTTCAGACCTGGGTTGGCTGCTAGGAGCTATAGTTAGATGGTTGCAGGATGCCTGTCCTGGCATTAAAGGGGTTGTTCACTTTTAAATTAGCGTTAAGTATAATGTAGAGAGTGATATTCTGAGACAATTTTCAATGGGTTTTCATTATTCTTTTTTTTTATTTGTGAGTTTTGCGTTATTTCGCTTTTCGTTCTGCAGCTCTCCAGCTTGAATTTCAGCAATCTGGTCACTAGGATCCAAATTATCCTAGCAACCAAGCACTGATTTGAATAATAGACTGGAATATGAATAGGAAAGGTCCTAAATGGAAACATGAGTAATAAAAAAGGAATTCTAGATCTTTATTATTTTTTTAATTTCTCTTTGTCCAAGGAAAATAGTAACAGCTCAATATATATATGTACTTATATTCACTGTCACCTATAGTCATGGGCATGGCTCTCCTGTACACTATCACTGTGAGAAGCATCACCATGCCATCAGGGAAGCTACCAGGAATACAACGAATGCACCCATATGTAATAAAAGGCACTAAGTTTGCCCAGGAGCAGTAACCCATAGCGACCAATAAGATGTTTGCTTTTAAACAGGTGACCAGTAAATTTTACCTGCAATATTCCAGTAAATGTTACTCTCAATATTATCTGAAAAAAACTTCGACCAAATCCGTACAGGTTTTTTCTCCGTATTTATTAATACACTTCCCAAAAAATTTTGTTTGTGGGAAATATCCGAATTTCACGAATTTTTCGGAATTTCCACAGAAAACTAAGATTTTTTTGGATTTTTGCCTGAAAACCCCAAAAACTTCAGATTATTGCATGAAACCCAGTGTAGATCAAATAATCTTTGGGACTTTTCCCATTGATTTATATGCAACCTCAGCAGGTCTGAGATGCCAGATTTTTGGATTCAGACGTCTTCCATCCTCGGGGTATAATAAATTCAGAAAAATTTGTCTTTTATTTAAAATTCAGATTTTATACTAAAAAACATAAATTTTTCAGATTTTCTGCATTCCGAGTTTAGTAAATAATCCCCTTACTTAGTGTCTTTTATTACATAACCCCCTTAGGGGCAAATACACTAATTTGCAGAAATTCACCAGCGCCGGCTTCGCTCACATCCATGGGCATCCGCAGAAAATTTTCCAGGGGGGGGCAAGTAATTTAGTTTAGGGTAGCATCCCCCAACAGACAAATATATATATATATATATATATATATATATATATATATATATATATATATATATGGAATGACCACTATAATAAAGGGTGGAATGAATTTATGGAATGTAATTGCTTAGGTGCCCCAGTGTGGAAGTGGTTGGGATAGTTTATTGGCAGATTTGGAAGTAGATGGAGTGTACTACTAATGTGAGGCAGGGTCTTGACATGAAGGGGCCAGGGATGGGGGACCTCGTGAATCAGGAAGGAGCAGGCTGAGATCAGGTTGGGGAGAGAAAAGGGCAGGTCCTCACCTATTTCTTTTTCATCGCTCAGCTCCCGCGCATTTGACTCGTCCTCACAAAGCACCCAGGCGAGTGGCGACGTGACGTCGCGTTGCATCGGCAACGTTGCGTCGGCGACGTCACGTTGCGTCGGCGACGTCACGTTGCGTCGGCAACGTCGCGGCGGCGTCCGTGACATCAATCAGAGTCAGCCCGGAGACTGGGGGAGGCAGTTGGGAAGCGCTGGCTGTGGGTAAAATTAAGCGTGCAGAGAGATTTGTGTGGACAGTCCCAGGGGGGGCACTGCCCCCTCTTGCCCCCCTCTGTGGACGCCCATGCTCACATCGCAACACTTTGCCAGCCGTAGATTCGCCTGGACAACGCTAATTCACTAAAATCTGAAGTTGTGTCCAGGGAGCCGAACTCTGCCGAAGTTGCACTAGCGTTGCCTGATTTGCATATAGCGGGAAGTTAAAGTTGAATGGACATATATGTTGCAGCAAATACATTACACTAAACAAGCCCAAGAAACCTTAATAAAATAAAGTAAAGTCGTTATATTGCCTTACACATGAGCCCAGTGTATAGTTTATGTGCCATATGGTAGGAAATATAGGGGGGAGCCTGGGTACCCAAAAAAAAATTTACGGACTTTTGCAGCCTATCACCCTGAAAAAATAAAAGACGCCAGTGTTTTTTGGGACTTAGAAAATTTTTCAACTAAAAATTGAAGAAGTCCTATACATTCCGTTGCACTTCGCCTGGTCTGAGCTGGCGAAGGCAAGTCTGGCGGAACAGGTAGTAAAAGGCATATCTTAGTGAATTTGCGAAGTAACGCTCTTTCGCCAGAGGGAAACTTCGTTTTCGCTTACGTTAGTCACTTCGCCCTTTAGTGAATTTCCCCCATAGTCTGCATTGGGTGCACCCTGCTGCTGTTAGGTGCCATTGTGAGTGAGGAGGCCATACTCTACCTAGGCTGCCAATTATTTTCTTGTATACTTTTTGAACTGGACACCTGTTGGAGAAGCCAAGAGCAGCATCCAGTAGGGGTACAGAACATCCTTCCCATGAAAAGTAGGCCCGGCTCATTGCACATTGACACCCAACTAGATGATATTGTATCTATGTGACTGCAGGGTAGGAGCAATTACAAATAATGGGGCCTGGAGCTGCATGATGAGCCTGGTATTCCAGGGGTCAGTCCAACATGTAGTGCAATTGAAAGCATGGATTAAGCACTAATGCATTTGATCTATGGAGCAAGCCACAAATCTCTGCTCTCCCAAAAGGTGGCCTGCAGCAAGTTACCCGACACATTCCTCCCAACATGAGGGAAAGAGGGACAAAAACATCTGCCATGCCCCAACATGGCCGCTTGTACCGGGAGCTCCATCTGTGTGCCGGTGGCTTAGCGCTGGTGGGGCAATTAAAAAAAACGACTGTTACCCCCAACCGGATTGTAGGCTCTATTAGCCCACTCCTTTGGTTGGGGATAATATTTTTGCCCAACAGGTACCCTTTTAAGCTGAAAGTCTCAGTTCTCCCAAGAGACCTGTTTATCTTAAATAGTTACAATTGTATCTTTGCTTATCTTTAATTGTTACAGTTGTTATATATAAGTGCAGCTGCCTAGTATTCTCTGCCAAAAGCCTCTTTTTTAATTACGTTTCAGAAACTTTGCATTTTTTTCTGGCTGTTCAGTGCAGGAGATCAAAGAGAAACTGCGGACTGAGCTGTCAAAATTGGGACTGCCCCACGAAAAACAGAACAGTTGGGAGGTATCAATGCAGGACATAGCCTACACAGTGCAAAAAAAAAAAATTCCAGCCTTTTTTGCGCTTTCCATGCTGTGTCCTGCATTGAAAATGAGGGGCAGAAATGGAGTGTAGGCACCCCTTACATGCGCAACATGTACACAAACCCTGTAGATCAAGCAATGACTGGTTAGTTAGATGTAAGAGGAGGTGACATGTCTTTATGCACCCTTAACTAGTGCGTCATTGACTCATGCAAGTTAGCGAGCGTCAGGAGGAGGAGGTCTGTCTTACTGGGGGCTGTAAGTGAGCAGTAAGGTAAGTGCTCTTGCACCTCTTAGCACTCCTGTACATGGGCCAATGGGAGAACTAAGTGACCTCTAGGGGGTTATTTATCAAAGTCCGAACTTATCTCAATATTTTTTCGGCTACAAACTCCAATCAAATCCGCTATGGTTTTTTACGCATATTTATTATTAAAAATTTTTTATTTTCACAATTTTTTTCAAATTTTTCATCCGGTTTTGTCGAATTTTCTACCGAAAACTCAGATTTCTTATGCTTTTTGCCCGAAAACTTCAGGTATTGCACAAAACCCAGCGAACGTAAAAAAATCAGTGGAACTTCTCCCATATTATATGCAACCTTGACAGGTCTGAGATGCTGAATTTTAAGATTCTGACTTTTCCATCCTCTGGGATTAATAAATTCCGAAAAATTCTTGATTTTTTTAAAAATCCGATTTTATTAAAAAAAAAATCACAAATGTTTCGTGATTTTTGCACTCGGAGTTTAGTAAATACCCCCCTTATTGATTCCAGTAGCAATTACAATGCATAGGTACAAATAACTTTAAAACCACTGACAATTAGCAGTGAATGTATATTGGCAAGTAATTTAGATTTTTGGCAGCTATTTAAATAAACAGTGTCTTACTTTTTCTTAGTAAAGTGAAGGGGAATCATATTAAGCATAAATCCTATTCATTTTGAAATTCTACAAATTTGTTTCCTAGTCAGTTTGAACAGTGGGGGCCATTACCCTAATCCATAAAGATTTGCAATCAATATGTTTACACGGAGAGGGTGGCTGCAAGTAAAATTATCTATAGAAACACAATGTCAATATTATTAGTCAGCAAAGTTCCCATTAATAATTAAGCTGGTCTCTGCTAACAGCCTTTTAATCGATCTTTAAATCAACACGCTTTCTTGGAAATATCATTGAGAGGGAGACTTGATTTGCTGTAGATAGGGGAGCCGGCGCCGCGTCTCGGGGAAATGTTTAAAGATGGCATTAAAAATGTGTTTAGAACAATAATTGTGACTGGTTAGAGATGCTGATTTAAACATGACTCCCCTGAATAATTATGGTATAGTCTCCCCTGTGCTTGAGCTAATGCTATTGGAATCTCTCGTAAAAATCTTACAGGGGAATTTCATCCTGATAACCTGTTTTTTGTACAAGTCTCAGCAACTTTCCGATAGACATTCATTAAAAGTTATTTAATGTTATTTATCAATGTAGTTGTAAATGAAAGTAGTATTGGCCTCTGCTCTACTGGTCTGACTCCTGAAACAATGTAGTGCAAGCCTGTTTATTAAAGGGGTGGGTCACCATTAAGTAAACTTTTAGTATGTTATAGAATGGCCAGTTCTAAGCCACTTTTCAATTGGTCTTCGTTGTTTATTTTATTTATAGTTTATCGATTACAGTCGTTGCCTTCTTCTTCTGACTCTTCCCAGCTTTCAATAAGGGTCACTGACACCATGTAAAAAAACAAATGCTCTGTAAATCTACGAATTTATTGTCATTGCTACTTTTTATTAATCATCTTTCTATTCGTGTCTCTCCTGTTCATATTCCAGTCTCTCATTCAAATCAGTGCATGGTTGCTAACGTAATTTGGACCCTAGAACCAGCTGAAATTGCAAACTGTAGAGCTGCTGAATAAAAAGCTAAATAACTCAAAAACCACAACTAATAAAAAATGAAAACCAATTTCAAATTGTCTCAGAATATCACTCTCTACATCGTATTAAAAGTTAATAAAGGTGGACAACCCCTTTAACAGATCCGGAGGAAAACTGACTTCTACTACAATTGAGAAGAAAGGGAGTAATTGCATTGTAATTCCATTAACAAATAACTGCAAAGCTCTAGAGCAGAAATCAGCTACACACTATCTTAACAACTGAATTCCTCTTCACTCTTATGGTAACAAGAAATAAGGTCTAAGTGATACCCTGAGTGGATTGTTATCACTATAATTTGGTGTTTGATTACTCTGCTGTGTGTGACCATGCATTGAAATACAACAATATTCCCCCTCTAAGGTTGGTGACACAAGTAGGCAGGGCCGCGTCGCACAGGCGCCCAAGGCAAGCCGGCGGACGCGGCGCCGGCTTAGCCCAAGTGCGCATGCGCAAGGTGGCGCTCGCGTGCGCTAGAAAAGCAGTGGTTTTTACTTCATTTGCGCTTCTGCACATATTGGTGCGAACGTGCGCATGCGGAAATTGCGAGAAATGCATTCGCGCGCATGCGCAGGAGCGCAAGAAGACGCAAAAACCACAAAGAGTCGGGCACCAGACTGGGGGTAGGCGACAGAGGAGGTGCGTGCCAGGCGCCCCCCAGCTTTGTGCCCTAGGCACGTGCCTACTCTGCCTACCCCTAGTTCCGGCCCTGCACGTAGCACCCAGCGACAAATCTTCTCTTCATCCATGACTAATCTCCCCAATATGCCTTTCCGCCAGCTAGAATGTGAATCGCACTCGGATCGCTTCATTTTCCGCAGTCGCACGAAGTTGTCTTATGAGGCGATCCTATTGGTGATTTACATTCTAGCCGGCGGGAAGGCATTTTGGGGAGATTAGTTGCCTGAAGAAGAGGCGACTAATCTCCCTCAAACACGACTGTGCCACCACCCTAAGGAGAATTAACCCTCTCAATAAGAAAAGCCCCTACCTACTACCCTAGATAGTCCCCCCACCCTGCTTTCCCCGAATAGTTGATTACCCCTAAAAGTGCCCCTAAGACAGTACTCGTGTATTGGTGCAGAGTAAGCACAGCAGAGCTCATGTGCGCCATCTTCAGGATCTTCAGTATTTTTCCTTAAGTGAACTCCATATTGGCGCAGTTTGAGCAGTCTTCCTCTTCGTAGCAACTGCACATGTGCCAAAAGTGCCGAAAATTGCAGAAGGGGAGGAAGAGGACCCAAAGAAGACTGAAGATGGCGCCCATGAGCTCTGCTGTGCTTACTCTGCACCGATAGGTGAGTAAAATCTTAGGGGCACTTTTAGGGGTATTCAACTATGAGGTGGGGGAGAAGCAGGGGGGTAGACTATCTAGGGTAGTAGGTAGGGGCTTTTTTTATTGGGGGTTTTAGTTACCCTTTGAATAGAGGGAGCAGACCCCATTGCTTTGGGTGGCCTTTGGGAGACCCACAATCTCACACGTAAACTGTGACACAAAATCCTGGGTGATCTGCAATTTTGTGCACTTCATAGGTCATCCACATTCCCGAAAAAAAAACAATCTGTGGAGGCCAGAACTCAGAAGTTATACAGATGAGCGATAGTCACAGAACAGAACATATTGCTGGCCACCTACAGCATCCTTATCAGAGTCAAGCTCAGGGCCGGAACTAGGGGTCAGATTAAGAGGCATGTGCAATGGATGGGGAGCTATGCATGTACCTCTTTTACTTGCCTACCCTGGAATTCTGCCCTTCTATAGCCAATTACCAATTCTGGTGCTCATTCTTTAGCGTGGGTGCCAGTGTAAGGGCAGCAGAGGAAATTGGTGGAAATTAATGGGCAAGGGGTATGGGGAAGGAGCAAGAGGGAGGTAGGTTTGACAACTTTTCTGGAAAAAATACCGGCCTTCCTATATATTTATCTTTTTTCCCTATAAATAACATTGGGATCAACCATCATTATTACCAGCCAGGCCGGTAAAATACCGGCCAGGTGGCAACCCTAGAGGGAGGGGTGACAAGCGGAGGGTACTGCCAGCCTGTTATGCTTTTGTGGCTGCTTTCTCTTGTTATGGGCATCAGAATCCTGCAGTGATGCAAGCAGTAGGTTTCAGACAGAATCTCAGAGCACCGTCACCAAGATGCATAGCTGTACAGATAGCTAGAATCTCAGCCGTAAAGCGTGGCAGAAGTGTTGATCTGTGAGGAAAAAGGAACAGAGGTGTAACTACTGGGGGAGCAGTGGGGGCAACTGTACATGGCTCCCCACCAAGTGTCAACCACAAACCCACCAGCCAGAGTCACTACAGTAGCGCAGGAAGACCCAAAGGCACACGCAAACAATCTCCCTGCTGTGGGGTTGGGGGGCAGGTTCAGTTCTTGCACCGGGGCTCATGGTCCCCTAGTTACACCACTGAAAAGGAAGGAGGCTCCAGATATTATTAAGGAGGAGAAGAGATCTAAACAGAGTATGTTGCAATGCATATTTCTGCTTCTAATTAACAGATTTACAGTGTGTCCAGATTAAATATCAGTGGGTGCTACAATGTGTATATCAGTGCAGGTGCATTTCTCTTGTCTTGTTATTTAGTGACATCTTGTGGTCAGTGTGTGCTCTTACTCTGCTTTATTTTCATGGGAATGAGAAAATATAAGGAATCAAAGGGCTAGTAACACCAAAAAAATGAAAGGGCTGTGTTTGCTTTAAGATAAACTACCCTGCACTTCTAAAAATGTTCTATTTCTGAAACACAAATACGTTTTATAGGTCTGATTAGTATTATTATAGATCTTGGCAAAAGATTGAGGGGCTGCTGTTACAAACTGTTTAACGTGTTTGTCGCTCTTGATAATGGACACTAGGGGTCTCTCTTTGCACATTGTGAAGCTACAGGTAGAGGTAGATGTTTTACCCACAATGCACTTCTTTCCCATTATTCCAGTGCCCAGTGTGATCATCAACCAGTATTATCAGGACCTGCAATGTGAGTCAGTGGGGTTATTATCCCTTTAAATCTAACAACCCTATCTAATCCATAAACAATAATACCATAATGAGTCGTCACTTTGTACCATATCACACACTGGTTCACAAGTGCCATGTTACAAAGCTCAAAAGCTGCCTAAATTGGCTCTGCTAAAAAATGTAAATGCAAGCACACAGAATTCTGGGAGCCATTTCTGTAATGAATTCAAAATTAGAAGTAAAATTAGGGATAAACGAGCGGGGGGGAATCAACTACATCTGCCCCAGCCCATTAATGGGCAAATTGGATAAAGACCTCACCAAACAAACAGATCCTACAGAACATACCCAGCTTTAGGAAAGATAATTTTAATATACAGACATCGGATGTGTCGGACTGGCCCAACGGGATACCAGGAAAACTCCCGGTGGGCCCAGGTGTCAGTGGGCCTCTTGCTTTTAAACACTTGGTCTATTTCACGGTCATTCCCTATTTCTTTATGGAGGTAAAATACTTAATAATTGAAGAATAAAGTAAGGAGACTAGGAGAATAAACAGGTTGATTGAGGAGAGGAGGAATAATAGTTTGGAAAGTGGGCCCATTGGCTAAGGTTTTCTGATGGCCACTGACATCCCAGTCCAAAACTGGACATGGGTGTAACAAGAGGGGGAGCAGGCTTTGCAACTATAGGGGAGCCCTGAAAATAAACCTATGAAAATAGTTACATGGGGAGGGTGAAGGACAACAGAGATGGGAAAGAAATTTGGTCCCCTTAGCACTGGCGACATAATGCAGATATATTTAGAGTCAGCACTGAAGCCAGACTAATATTTCCTAGTGAAACTCGCTGTTCCCACACATTAATACACTGCTTTCAATTCAGCCCATGTGAATTCCTCCCATTTATTTCCAGACATGTCAGTCACTCGCAGGGATTTTTGCTTGAGAAGCAGCTTTCTGCATTATGTATATTCCTGGCAGCAAATGGACCATCCGCAGCGTGCCAAGCTAAACTGTCATCTGTGCAGTGCCAGGGAATATGAGGGTAAATATTATTAAAGGGCAGCTAAATCCCTAGAACCAACGTTGCCTGATTAGTTTGTATGAATGCATGTGACTGCTTTATTGAATTCCATGTACAGCAGCCCTATTCACGTTGGCTCTGGTACATTCATTCTCGTTTTATTATCCACGTCATGCATGGTACTTAAAGGAGAACTAACGTTTAACTAAAGAAGTAGCTAGAAATGTTGTACATTATGCTGTGGGCTTTTGTACCAGCCCCAGGCACGGACTGGCAATCTGTGGGTTCTGGCAAAGGCCAGAGGGGCTGCTGTGTGAAGCCATAGACTGTCACTACTGGTGGGGGGCTGTTTGGGCTTCTTTTAAATTGAAATGCAAGGGCTATTTTGATTTCCAGCCCAGATCTGACCTCCCACAGGGCCCCAGACCCCCCAGTATCACTAGTTGCATCACAGGATGAAATAGTGGTATCTCCCACTCCTGCAGCTATAATTTAATGCTTGTGGATATGAATGTGTGTTCAGCACTTGGTCTCACATATTCACACCTGCAGGATCGTGCAGCCAGTCTAGATGGAGCCATACACATATGCAATCATTTGAAAAAAGGAGGACAACTGACATTGCATTTTGGTGCCATTAGTATTTATTTGTATGTTACTGTAAGACACAAATAAATACTCATTGCAGCACAGCCCTGCAGTGTCAGGTGTCCTGCATTTTTCAAGTTATTCCAAATGCAGCGTAGCGCTACAACAGAAGCACAGATCGACAGCCCGGGTAATATAAGGTAAATTCATATTTTTATACTGGTTTTCTAGAGAGTATAGAGCCACACACCTTATTTTATGACTTCAGCTTTTAAAAAAATGAATCCAACTGCTAAAAGAGTTGAGCTAGAGTAAAAGACTGTCGTGGAAGAAGAGGGTCAGCAGTCTGTTTAATGGCTTAATTGCACTCATAAATAGATTTGGGGGATTGGGCGTAAATACATATTTGTTGCCCTAGAACAGTGCTGTCCACTTATTACACAGTATAATAGTAGTATTATACGGCCAATTATATGTCATATGTTGGGTACCAGATTTAATTAAAGTGTTTTTTCATCTTGAGTATGATATAGAGAGTGATATTCTGAGACAATTGGCAACTGATTTCCATTTTTTATTATTTAGCTTTTTATTCAGCAGCTCTCCGGTTTGCAATTTCAGCAATCTGGTTGCTAAGATCCAAATTCCCCTAGCAACCATGCATTGATTTGAATAAGAGACTGGAATATGAATAGGAGAGGCCTGAATAGAAAGAGGAGTAATAAAAAGTAGCAATAACAATAAATATGTAGCAGCGCTGATTCTGTCATAGGAGCCGCAATAGTACAGCCGAATTTCCGGCTTAAAAAATGGAAATTCGGCTCTTAAAGGCGCAGGAGGGGCTTTTTGCCGCCCCTGGAAACCTTTCTGGTGCTGCTGACTGAGGCGAGCGACCCTGATGTGTAGCCTTACAGAGCATTTGTCTTTTAGATGGGGGTCATTGAACCCCGTTTGAAAGGGTCAGAAGAAAAAGGTAAACAATTCAAAAGTGATTAAAAATAAATAAAGGCCAGTTGAAATGTTGCTTAGAATTAGAAGAGTGTAGGTGGAAACCCCACACATATACCAGGAGAACATACAGACACCCTGCCGGTACTGGTCAGGTTAAAGTCAAGGCTGGGCTGTCTCTGCAAATAACTATGGGGTAAAGGGACCCGAAACAAATGTCAAGGGGGGATTGAACCCCAAATTCTGCACAATAGTGCAAATATATCTGATAATTATAACGTGTTGACATTTCTGGTCAGGCTTCTTCTTACTGGTGAGGATTTGTGTTACTGGTGTAATACCTATTAGCAGTGTCGGACTGGGGGTCCTGGGCCCACTGGGACTGCTACCTCTGGGGCCCCCACATAGTGCTGGACTGGGACACCAGGGGCCCACCCAAAAACCTTAGACCAGGGGCCCAATCTCAGTACTATAATTCTTCCTCTCCTCACTCAACCTCTATTATCAGGAGGGCCCACTGACACCTGGGCCCACTGGGAGTTTAACGGTTATCCCGGGGGGCCAATCCGACACTGTCTATTAGTCAGGTCTTCTCCTCAGTATACCCAGTGCAACTATGTGACCTGTTATCCAGAATGCTCAGGACGTGGGATCTTACATACAATGGATCTTTCTGTAATTAGGATCTTCCTACCTTAAATCTACTAGAAAATCAGGTAAACATTAAATAAACCCAATAGGCTGGTTTTGCCTCCAATAAGGATTAATTATATCTTCGTTTGGATCAAGTACAAGCAACTGTTTTATTATTACAGAGAAAAAGGAAACCATTTTTGGATTATTTGGATAAAATGGATTCTATGGATGACAGCCTTTCCATAATTCGGTGCTTTCTGGATAACGGGTTTCCAGACAACGGATCACATACCTGTACCAAGAAGCCTACAGTCATTACATTTTATGCTGTATATGAACTCCACATCTCATGGCACATGAGGGTCCGTGGATACTGAGGCTGCAGCTGAGAGGCAGACACAGTGGTAAGACGTGATGTATGTGGAAACTCTGCATTTATTTACCATGAGAGGTGGTGGTTCCTCGGCTGTGTGTTTCATTGCATCTTTGCAGTCACTAAGTGCTCTACCTTTCCCACTAATACTTTTTCACTATCTTCAGCCAAGCGAGATAATTCACAATTTCTACCCCATCACCAATAACATGTCAGTGATTCATTGCAATTATGATTTTCTTATTGACTTTATATTCTGCTTTATATATTTAACGTATCAGTGATGTGGGCAGGAACAGTGACTAATTCAGCAGATTGCGACAAAGGGAACATTCTCAGTTGTGTATAAATTATATCGAAATTCACGTAGGAGCTCTGCCCATGACTATATAAAGGTACAGGGCGTCAGGAATAGTAATACAGATCATGGACTCGATTTCCAATATCCATTATCAAAAACAACCAGCTCAAGAAAGGCTGAGATATAAATATTATATTGCCATAATAATCCAAGGATCAGAAGGAATTCTCAGAAACTTGCTTGAGCATGATCCACCAGCCAACTACCAATACCTTTATCATTCATAGTGTCTGTTATCCACTGTGTCAGAACAATATGCAATATTATCAATTTAAAGGGGAAGTAGAACCTATGCATTTCAGTCGAATGGTCTAATTTCCTAACATTTGTAACATCCTCTACTTATGATTAAGATTACTTAAAAACTGGCATTAAAACATATTCCATGAATATATATATTGGAGGATCGTGTATATATATATATATATATATATATATATATATATATATATATATAATATCAAAACCCGGGGGGTTGTGGGAGCACTCTAAAGGCTTTAAAGTATATATATATATATATATATATATAAGTATAATAAATGCTATTGCATATGTACCCAAAACAGGGGTTATTTTGTTACAAAGTTATGATCATAAAATTGATAAGCCACCATACCACGTCAAGGTAAACCCCGAATGGCGGTCCCTAACTTGTTTTATATTTTATATGTGCATTTTAGCATTACCTGTAATCAATGTCCGTTGAACGCTGTTTTTTCACTGAGGGCTAAATCCTCCCCAGGATCATAACTTTGTAACAAAATAACCCCTATTTGGGTACATATGCAATAGCATTTATTATACTTATATATATATATATATATATATATACTTTAAAGCCTTTAGAGTGCTCCCACAACCCCCCTGTTTTGATATTGTATATTTAGCCAGGAGCTGTGGCATAGCTTCAGTGGTTGTAGCACCCCATACCCCCCCTTTAAACTAGTGGTGTTCCTATGCTTTTAAAATTGGGCGTTTGTTTTGGGAATATCTCTCCTTTAAAAGCCTGATTGCTGGCTGGGGAGGATTTAGCCCTCAGTGAAAAAACAGCGTTCAATGGACATTGATTACAGGTAATGCTAAAATGCACATAAAAAATGAAACAAGTTAGGGACCGCCATTCGGGGTTTACCTTGACGTGGTATGGTGGCTTATCAATTTTATGATCATAACTTTGTAACAAAATAACCCCTATTTGGGTACATATGCATGATCCTTGATAAAGGTCCCCAGGTGGGACCGAAACGTTGGACACAATGCTGTGTTAAATAAAAGCACGTTTTGATTCATCTACAAATGAGTGTGCTGATCCCTTCATCATATATAATACAATATTTGATCGTGCACCTCAGCAAACTAAGAGAAAAGAGTGCGGACACCCATGGGACTTATATATATATATATACACACACACACACGGTATATATGGCATGGTAAAGCTTTTAGATGCCATCACACTAATAACAGAATCCAGCAAGGAAAATATAGAGTGAATAGAAGCTTATTCTTTATGCAAGAACAAAAGGAAGTTTAAGGGTTTGTATCTGTAAAGTGGGCCAGATTATATGATCTATAGGCGAGCATTAGCAATGGACTGAAGGTTACACAGAGAGAGTTGCTAGGGACCAGACAAGGCAGTAACTGCGCTGAAGCACAGGAAGTAGTTCAAGGTTTCGGAACCTGTCATATTTCTTTCTAACGCCTCCACATCCCATCTTTTGTTCAGTGCTACTTGTCTCATCCTGGATAATATACTGTGTTTTGTAGCAATTACTTGGCAATGTGTTGGAACAGATGAAATGCTCCTGAACTCATTGTAATTCAGAAAATGCATTGGCAAAGTCAGACACATCTCGCACGGTATTGTGCTCCAGTCCGTGACTCACGCCTCTGACGTAAACCATAGTACAGAAATGTGTGATAAACAGCAAACACTCTCCTCCGGCTTTCGTCGCCAATTTATCAGCCCTTAAATGGAGCCTACTTCCAGTAAGGTGAAATAAACTGCCAGTCAGTCTTCCATGTGCGGCCTATAAAAATAACCCACACTCCTGATTTATGTTGATTTTCTTTCCATAACTGTGACTCTCTGGATATAAAACATTGTTTTGATGACTGGGAGGGGGGCACTGCTTTTGTTATCGTGACCCTTGTGTTTTATTCAGATAAAACTGCACAGGTTTTAAAGGTAAAAATAGAAGGAGGAGAAGCGGCCAGTGTAAATAATTCATCTATTGTTGCTCTAATCTGTATGAGCCAAGAGCTGGGAGAGCTTTATATATCACACCATTGATCCACATCTGATCGTAGGGAATAGATCCTAACCCTAAGGAATTGTTCACTCTAGTGTTATAGGCCTGAGGGATTTGTAGCTGATATATGTTTCATTGTTTCCTATCGGGTCACAATAAATTACACAGGCAATAAAAAGCTTTTTTATATAGTCATAAATGGCAGCTACTTAAAGGTGGCCATGCATGGGCCGATAAAAGTCGACACCTTATTGGTCGGTATATGGGGCCCTCCGACGGGCTGCCCTGACCAATCTCTAGCTAAAATTCAGCAAGATGTCAATCAAGCAGGTTTAAAATCCTGTCTGATCAAGGTTCGTTGATGTGCTCCTCACACTGACCGCCTGTATTCCCATCGTTAACTTCCCTGTCCGATTTTGGCCTTAAATGAACGTTATCATGACTATAAACTGGATAAACAAATCCGTCTTTCATAAATTCAGATGAGAGTGCTAGTGATGAGCGAATTTATTTGCCAGCCATGAATTTGCGGCAAAATTCTGAATTACTTTATGTGCAAATTTTGGCAAAACTGAGGCGAAAATTGAACACAGAAAAATTTGCCCAAAAGAAAAAACACCCATTGACTTTAACGCATTTGGACAAAAAAAGTCACCATGAGAAAAAACGCCCATTTACTTGAATTTGGAGCAAGAAAAATTGTCGAGCATGTAAAAATTATCGCATGTAAAAATGCCAATTGACTTTAATGTGTTTCGCTAAATTTTTGCCTTTTTGCACAAATTCTCTCATCACTAGAGAGTGCTCATAGAGGCCCCAAGCCAGTGTCGGACTGGCCCACCGGGATACCAGGAAAACTCCCGGTGGGCTCAGGTGTCAGTGGGCCCTTGTGCTGCTAAACGTCTGACCTATTTCATGGTCATTCCCTATTTCTATGAGAACAAAGAGGCTAAATAGATGGAACAATAGGTTATAGTATGTTTAACTAAAGAGACTAGGTGAATAGAGGTTGAGTGAGGGAAAGAAAATTAATAGTACTGAGTGTGGGCCAAAACTTTCTTGGTGGGCCCGACACTGCCCCAAGCAGCCACATCTATAGACTCGCCTTTAAAGGAGGAGGAAAGCTACGGAGGCATTTTACTGGCAATAGATTAGCTGCAATAGTGCAAACCTGAATGCTATATTTATTTCGTACAATGTTTTACCATACCTGAGTAAAAAGTTTTAGAAGCTCTCTGTTTATTTAGGATAGCAGCTGCAGTATTAGCTTGGTGTGACATTTCCTGCTTGAGTCTCTCCCTGCTCACTTATAGCTCTGGGCTCAGATTACAGCAGGGAGGGGGAGAGAGGAGCAAACTGAGCATGCTCACGCCCAGGGCAATGAGGTTTAAGCTGCAAACAGGAAGTCTGATACAGAAGCCCATGTGTACACAATAGAAGGAAAGAAATGCTGTGTTTCTTTTGACAAAGGAGTCAGAGCAGCATTACTTTGAGGGTTTACTGGTATATTTAGGTGGACCTTTCTGATAAGGCTTATTTAGTTTTAACTTTTCCTTCTCCTTTAATTGCTCAACTGGATGTGGTGCAAACCAGGCACAAGTATTTCTGTTACAGTTACAAGTGTTTTTTTAAATGTTTGCAAACGCATGCTGAATGCAAATAAACCTATATATTGCACACGCAATGACGTTGCTACCCGGCGTGCTGCGCACCACTGCGCATGCGTGCCCGGCGCCGCACATCAGAAAGTTTCTTTTTTAAAATTGATTGGGAATGGGAGAGGGGGGTAGTGTGAGATCGCAGGAGGGGACAGTGAAAGGGAGTTCTCAACCCAAACCCGCCCACGACCAACGTTTTTTTTGAGATAGCCAGCCTGAACCCGCCCGACCCCCAGGTTTTGGGATGGTCCACACATCACTAAGGAGCACCATATATTTTAGCCATGACACTCTAATAAGATTTATATACACTTTCTGCTTTTGAAAAGTTACTACAGGTATGGGACCTGTTATCCAGAATGCTCAGGACCTGGAGTTTTCCAAATAAGGGATCTTTCTGTAATTTGGATCTCCATACCTTAAGATCATTTAAACATGAGTTAAACCCAATGGGCTGGTTTTCTGTGCAATAACGAATAATTTAAATCTTAGTTGGGATCAAGTACCAGGTACTGTTTTATTACTACGCAGAAAAAGGGAATCATTATTAGAAATTTTAAATATTTGATTAAAATGGGAGTTTCTGGATAACAGTTTTCCAGATAACAGACCCATACCCATCTCTATTTGTAACGATAGTATGTAGTTCATACAGGAGTTTGTATGTTTGTTTCAAGACCTTCTTAGTGCAATATCTTTTGGTTATTTATACATTATACATTTATATATTTTACAATATTTATTATGTATGTATGTATATATATATATATATATATATATATATATATATATATATATATATATATATATATATATATATATATATATATATATATATACATATAATGTGGGGGAGGGGGTACCATGGCCATTCAGTAGCTTCTTACATTGATGGTCCAGCTTGGCCTTGAATTAAATAATGCTGAGAGTACTTAGCTACATAGAAAAAAAATAATCAGCCCTTGCAGTTCAGCATCTTCAGCAACTTCAGGGAAAAGCATTCAGGTATTTCAAGGATGAGTTATTTTCCACCTATCGCTATATTTTCCTGCAAGGAGATATAAAGGGGATAAAAGCGCTGCTGCAACTGATCCCGTTGTCGCCATCTCATTCAGAACGATGAAGATGAGAAGTTGCACATTATAGCGTAGGCGTTGATGGGAAATAGCTGCAAATGAAAACATTGTTTATTCCAAATACATTATGGTGACAAATGCAATTTGCGGCTTGCTTTTTTTTTTATAGAAATGCTTTGCGATTTCACTTAGAAACAGAGAGAGCAGAGACGATGAAGGTGTTTGGCTTGTCAGAGTCTAATGAACCATAAATGCCTCTTATTCTGTGTGAGTTACTGAGTCAGGGAGTGGAATCATCTCGCAATTTCACTTTCAGTAAACACAGCTAATATGGGCAGGCTTCCGGCACTGTAAAGGCATTAAAAGAAAAATAAAATATATCTTGTTCTTAAACACACACGCACATGCAAGCGTATGATCCAGTTACTTCCTGTCATTTATAATCTTATAATACACAAAATGTAAATTATAGCCTTATAAATGGTGAGTTCTGATGTCATCAGTTATAAACAGTGAGTTCTGATGTAATTTCTGTCACATGACTCACTGAAATTTGTGTATTATAATAAATAATATGAGGATATTAGAAGTTACCTCGGAGTTCCATGACCTGTATAAAAACACTCGGCCTTCGGCCTCATGTTTTTATATGGTCATGAAACTCCTCGGTAACTTATAATATCCTTATAATTTACAAGAGGGGGTACTTTATTCACTATATAATACTAAAGAGCCAATGAATATCCTGTAAATTATATCTTTATAAACGGTGCTTTGTGATGTCATCAGTTAGCTTAGTGATGTAATTTCTGTCACATGACTCACTGAAACGTGTGTATTATAATAAATAAAGATAAATCTGGTGGCAACCTACTTGGGGCCCATAATTGCAAAATATGAGGATATTAGAAGTCACCTTGGCGTTACATGACCTGTATCCATGGTCATGGAACTCCTCTGTAACTTATCATATCCTTATATTGTACAAGAGGGGGTACTTTATTTACTATATAATCAGACTTCTTGTAAATCCTTGCTTTAAAGTACATAAACATGCATTGCAGTATATGTTTATACATGTCACGCTATACAATATATATAAGGATATGTTTAAAGGGACAGTAAATGCCGATATACATCTTTTCTTCAACATAAGCCACATCAATAGAATTTATGCTGAAAATACATTTTGCCTAGCCCTTGCACACCCTCTACTTTTGGGTTGCCACCATTTCTATCTTTGCGATTCAAGTAAGGGGGTGGTGCGGGTGACATTAAGGGTGGGCTAATGATGTATGTGGGCTGGGCTATGACACAGCAGCCTGTGATTGGTTGAATCATATGTAGCTGGGGGGGGCAGGTCTGCTCTGTTTTCTGTCTCTTGAAAACCAGACAGGCAGTTTTGAACCAGTTCAAAAGCAGACAGGTGGAAGCCCTACCTTAAAGGGATACTGTCATGGGAAAAATTTTTTTTTTCAAAATGACTCAGTTAATAGTGCTGCTCCAGCAGAATTCTGCACTGAATCCATTTCTCAAAAGAGCAAACTGATTTTTTTATATTCAATTTTGAAATCTGACATGGGGCTAGACATATTGTCAATTTCCCAGCTGCCCCAAGTCATGTGACTTGTGCTCTGATAAACTTCAATCACTCTTTACTGCTGTACTGCAAGTTGGAGTGATATCACCCCCTCCCTTTTTCCCCCCAGCAGCTAAACAAAAGAACAATGGGAAGGTAACCAGATAGCAGCTCCCTAACACAAGATAACAGCTGCCTGGTAGATCTAAGAACAACACTCAATAGTAAAAACCCATGTCCCACTGAGACACATTCAGTTACATTGAGAAGGAAAAACAGCAGCCTGCCAGAAAGCATTTCTCTCCTGAAGTGCAGGCACACGTCACATGACTTGGGGCAGCTGGGAAATTGACAAAATGTCTAGCCCCATGTCAGATTTTAAAATTAAATATAAAAAAATCTGTTTGCTCTTTTGAGAAATGGATTTCAGTGCAGAATTCTGCTGGAGCAGCACTATTAACTGATTCATTTTGAAAAAAAAAATTTTTCCCATGACAGTATCCCTTTAACTGCGAGTCATTCATGATGCACAATAAGGAACACCTGCAGCCACAAAGTAGGTAATAACTACAGGGCTTCTTTGCACAAAGTCATGTTTTACACTATGGGCCCCAAGAGCTTAGTATTGGGCACTTGGCTCACAATGGTGTAATACTATACAGCAGACCCAGTGGCAACAAAGGTGGGGGCCGGGGGACAAGTGGAAGGTCTGCTGTATGGTAGTCCTTCTCACAAGCAAGTAAAATTAAGGGGGACACGCATGGTGACAGTGGAAACTGGGTTCCCCGTGAAGCCACTGCTCCAGAACTTGCATCTGCTTATATGTAATTGTCTCCTGCAATACTAAGTGATGTTAATAGCACTAGTTTGTCCGTGCACCATATTCATTGGAAGACAATGCTTGCATAACTCCCAATATTTGGAAAAAAAAGTAAAAAAAGATCTGCTATGCTACATGCAGACCACTCCCGTAGTATGGCCACACCCCCTAAATACCATACCCATTTTACAAAATTTGTTAAAGGAAAACTATATCCCCAAAACGAATACTTAAGCAACAGATAGTTTATATCAAATTGAATGACATATTAAAGAATCTTACCAAACTGGAATATATATTTACATAAATATTGCCCTTTTACATCTCTTGCCTTGAACCACCATTTCGTGACTCTATCTGTGCTGCCTCAGAGATCACCTGACCAGAAATACTACAACACTAACTGTAACAGGAAGAAGTGAGGAAGCAAAAGGTAGAACTCTGTCTGTTTATTGGCTCATGTGACCTTACATGTGGTTTGTATGTGTACACAGTGAATCTTACGATCTCAGGGCGGCCCTTATTTTTATATTTATGATTACCCAATGGCACATACTACTAAAAAAGTATATTATTATGATAATGGTTCATTTACATGAAGCAGGGTTTTACACATGAGCTGTTTTACTCAGTATCTTTTAATAGAGACCTACATTGTTTGGGGGGTATAGTTTTCCTTTAAGTTATGGCAAGTTTGAACAATTTTGAAGATTTTAGGTCCATGATTATTGGCCCTAATGTGTTATTACAGTTTCGCTAATGAAAGTGAAATTGCCCTTAAAAGGAGAATTCAACTGTTTTAAAAAAAACACCCTTCCCCCTACCCCACGTAGACCTCCCTCCCTCCTCCCCCCCAGCATAGCAGCACCCCGGGGAATTGCCCCTAATGTTTACTTATACCTCGGGCCAGATTCAGGCATCAGAGTTCCATGCAGCCATCGTCCGGGTCTTTGTGTCTTCTTTCGGCGCTTCGGCAATTTTTGTCAGTTTCGGCACATGCGCAGTTATCGCAAACCGGCAAATTGCTCCAACTGCGCATGCACCGCTTCGCTGGTCTCCCACTCAGCTTACGGAAGACCCAGAAGATGGCTGCGTGGAACTCCGATGCCTGAATCTGTGCCGAGGGGTAAGTATAAAGTTAGGGGCTATTCCCCAGGGGGCAGCTATGCTGGGGGGAGGAGGGAGGGGGTCTACGTGGGGTGGGGGGGAAGGGTTTTTTTTAAATCGGTTGAATTCTTCTTTAAGCTGCAATTGTATCTTTGCTTATCTTAAATAGTTACAAATATATCTTAGGGGCAGATGCATCAAGGGTCGAATATCGAGGGTTAATTAACCCTCGATATTCGACTGGGAATGAAAACCCTTCAACTTCAAATATCGAAGTCGAAGGATTTTGCACAAAAACTCGAAGGAATAATCGTTCGATCGAAGGATTAAATCCTTCGTATCGAACGTTTCGAAGGATTTTAATCCAACGATCGAAGGATTATCCTTCGACCAAAAAAACTTAGCCAAGCCTATTGGGTTCGGTAGCTTTTAGGTGGCGAACTAGGGGGTCGAAGTTTTTTCTGAAAGAGACAGTACTTCAACTATCGAATGGTCGAATAGTCGAACGATTTTTAGTTCGACTCCTTCGATTCGTAGTCGAAGGTCGAAGTAGCCCATTTGATGGTCGAAGTAGCCCAAAAAACACTTTGAAATTGGAAGTTTTTTTACTTCGAATCCTTCACTCGAAGTTAATGAATTGGCCCCTAAGTGTAGGGGCCAGATATTCTGGGCTCTCTGCCAAAAGCCTCTTATCTAAGTGAGTTTGAGAAACATATCTTTTTCTGCAGGAGATAAATATGGGACATATCAATCGGGACAGATGGGAGGTAGCTTGCCTTGAAGGTTGTGGGAAATGCCAAAGAGGCTGCTGTAAGATGCTATAAACAGTCATGATTGATTGGGCCTGTGGGGCTGTTTGGGCCTTTGTGTACCAATGGCAGGGCCTATTTTCAATAGTTTCATGCAACTGATTGTCTTTCCATTTGATACATAGGCAGGCAGTTTGGGACGTTTGCCCACCATGCATTTTTCATGCTTAATATGTAGCATTGACTGCCCAGTCAGATGTGAATGGGCATTGCATGAAATGTGGATATTTGTGCACAATTGTGAATGTCTCTGTTGCCTGCCATGATGGACCTCAATTTAACAAAGTTACACAACATCACTATTTATTGCTGTTTGTCTGGTTTGTGTAACAGGATTGTGAATTATTAGTGATAACGTTCAGTCTTTGTTTATCTTTCACAGTCTTCTCAACAATTAATGTAAGAAGCTCCTGTTCCCCAAGATCCAGGGAGTTTACTGAATTACTGGACCATTGTGTGCATTATAGTTCTCACTTGAATGAAGGTAAGTGTATACTTTATTACTAACACATCTAAATGTTTTGTGGTTTTTATGAACTCAGTAGCCAGTAAAACCCTACTTTGCTACAGCACAGAGATCACATCAAGGATTCAAAGATAGGAGCAAGGCTGCTTTATAATCAGTCTCCACTGGGCTTTGATATTAGTTCCAAACAAATAAATATAGTGCTTGGAAGTGTGATTTCCCAAGATAACTACTAAAGCATCGATATTAGGCTGCGGCCAGATAAGTTTAGACTTAGTTCCACGCCTAATAAGGACATTTCGCAAACATATAAAAATATAAGAAGGCTGAGCTCAGCTTGGTTCCGGGGAAACAGTTGCTTTTCTTGAGCCGGGTGCCAGGAATGCAGCTTCACATGGAGCCCTGGGGGGAAGCAACCGCTGGAAATAAAAAATAGTTTCATTAAAGGCAGGCGACAGTGTATTTAATCTTGGAATGTGATGTTATTCATAAATGAGAAGAAAAGAGTTAATTGAATTGGCTGCATTTCTTTATTTGTCTGGATACAATATTTGTGTGGAGAAAGAAAAGAAAAGGATCAATTGAGAGAAAAAATTGGTACCACTTTAAAACCTATTTAGGTCCAGGCCTCCTAACCTTTCGAAAGATGACCTGTTTTCAGGCCAGGCTTTGTGGGAAGGCCACAAAGACCAGGGCCTAGGGCAAAATTAGGGATGGAATGCCACCCAGCTGCATCTGCCTCTGGAGTACTGGTGGAGCAGGAGTCTCTAGTCTGGGATACAAGGAGAGTTGGATTGCCAGTTTGGCAGTTGGGTGGATGGGGAGCGTGGTTGCAGCTGGCCTAGAAATCCAGCCCTGCCTGTTTTGCAAACATATATGGAAATTGCTTTTCAGTTTGGTGTCCACTGGACCCTCTAGACTCCGTTAGCTCACAGAAGTTGCAGGGTCTGCTTCCTTTACTCTCATGTTTCTGTAAATACAAGAATACAAAAAATGGACTAGCAACAATCCATACTATTTAGGATGGAATGGAGAATGTGATACTGAATCCTTTCAGATATTAGTGTGCAGATCATCAAGAATATTCAGTATTGGGAGACCCTTGTAGCCTGTTGGAAGAAAACTGACACTTTGGTCTTTGACTACCTATGGAAAGAGCCATGGGGGGAGAAGCAGAAGATAACATTCTACTGAGTGGCAGTTTTGTATATCAGTACAGATATGTGTAGAATGATGGTGGATAAAATGGTTATTGGAGGATGAAACATAATTCAATAATATAAAACAGAGTGATGATGCACAGGTTATCCTGAAACTCATTGGATCTGTGGATTGGGTGGAATTTGGCTGACTAACTACTCCAGATGCAAGTCTCAAGCAAGTCATGAGCCTTACCAAACGCTGATGTCTCTACGGTATACACCCATCTCTGACATTACCCAATAGTGCTGGTGGGGCACAGGTTGCTAGAAATGTTTACAAATATCAGACTGGTTTGGGGGAGGGTTGGGAAGGGACAGAAAATGCCCAAACCTAAATGATTACAGCAGGGGCGTAACTATAGAGGAAGCAGACCCTGCGGCTGCAGGGGGGCCCAGGAGGTATAGGGGCCCCATGAGGCCCTAATTCATATACAATTTCAATAAATATTGGAGAAACAAGTCAACCTCTAAACATTTTGGGGGCCTGAAAAATAATTTGCTGTGGGGCCCAGTAATATCTAGTTACGCCACTGGATTACAGTAGAGACCTGTCAGATATCCTAGCAGTTGAAGAATATCAAGAAAAGCAGGATAGGACACTCAGATATAAAAAATTTGTAATCCTTTATTGACATATAAATACCCACTGCATTTCAACACCCACTATTTTAGGGGTTGAAACGGCTTGGCTATTTATATGTCAATAAAGGATTACTAATTTTTTATATTTGAGTGCCCTGCTTTTCTTGATATTCTGTGCACTTTTTGGGGATCATACAGTTGACCTCTGCAGTGAGCACCAAAGAATAATTATTACTGTATTATTACTGTACTATTGAGTTCACCACCAATTATTTTACTGTCCTAGCAGTTGTATTCAGGAATGCCCTGTGAAGCAAAATGAGTGAGATAAGCATCATCTACAGATATCTCTATAACTATATGTCATCTTCCCCCTCCCAATTTGTCCATTGTATTGCTAAAATATTATATAACATCATCAATTCAGCAGATTTCTTTTTATATACAGGTTTCACTGGATCATGTGACACAAATGACATCATAAAGTACCAGTTTTAACTGATGTAATATATTTTACAGGTCATTCCTTGCAATTAGTAAGACGCGCTCCGTCTCTCACCTCCTGGCGCGTCTCTCTGCATCGGCGGGTGTGCAGGCACGCACTTCCGGGTTAGGGGCTAGGTGACGCTGGCGTTTGACGCCAAGCGTCTTGACACCTCCATCATGATGCTGAGTGTCATGACGTCACCAGGGGGTGCCGGATTTGAATTCTTGGCGCCAAACCTTCCTTAAAAGGCCAGTCCACCATTTTGAGAATGCCCAAGCTAGGCTTCAGTTTACTGTTCCTGCTCAAGCTTATTTTGTGATTGATAACCTGTTTTTTTGACTCCTGCCTGACCCTTGACTACGATTCCTGCCGTCAGCCTTGACCCCTTTTGCCTGAAACTTTGACCTTGTCTTTTCTAAATCCTTGTCAGCACCTCCTTTACAGACTTGTTGTTTATTTGCACTTCCTCCTTCCGCAGCAGAAAGCACGTCAGTGAACACCGGAACCCACAGGGTCCACCTGTGCGTCCTAAGGTACTATCACTGAACAAGCTTCCTGATAACAAGATTGTTACAGTTAGCTTGGGCCAGTATGGAACCTTCACCGGCTGCTGCTTCCTCAACTATGGAAGGATTTTTTGACTTTATGAAGAAGCGTCTGGACGGCCAGGAAGCTCAACAGGCTCATCTTTCTTCAGCATTACAGCATATTATGTCTCGTCTCGAGTCTCTTCAAATTTCTGGGTCCGCGGCTCACTGTTCACAGTCAGCACCAGCAGAGGTTCCCAAGATTCCTGCTCCTGTTCATTTTGGGGGTGATCCGGATGCTTGTCATGGATTTCTAACTCAATGCAAGATTCAGTTTGATTTGGCACACAATTGAGTATAATAATGATATCATTGTAGAGACTTGAGGTATGATGTTGTGCCCATAAAAGTTATGAACATGAAATAACAACTACTGAAAACCACTAAAACTGACCATTTCTATTTTCCAGGGAACCAGGCTAATAAGAACCAGGAAAGGGAATTGTAATTCTAAGAGAAGTTGTTCTGACGTTCTTCTTGGTTTTACCTCTGGCCTTGTTCATTTGGAATTCACTTCACTTATTTTTTTTCTGTATTTCATGACATTTGAACATAGGCAGAAGTTTGTTAGGTATTTTTAATAGAAGTTTTTGTTATCCCAGAGGTTCTGCTCTTACGAAAAAAAATGCGGAGCCTTTTCCTTCATCATCCCTTTAGTGTCGGTGATGAGATTCTATGACGTACATAGTAAAACTCATTCCTGCAACCTTTTGTGCTTATGCCTAGTTACATTTTATTGCTCTTTACGATATATGAATTGGCAAACAATTATACGGCCTACTACCAGGGAACATTCGTACAAAGAGAGCTGTTTTTTAAAGGAGTTCCACATCTGTCGACTGTTACAGAGACCCTCACTTCAGTTATCAGTAGGATTGCCACCTGGCCGGTAAAAATGATGGTTGATCCCATTGTTATTAATAGGGAAAAAAGATAAATATATAGGAAGGCTGGTATTTTTTTCCAGAAAAGGTGGAAAACCTAGTTATCAGAGACATATGGACTAGTCAAATGTTACCGTCCACAGCGATGAACAGAGGCAAAGTTTGCCCCAATGCAGAAACTAACTGCCTCCTGTATAAAGTGTCCTACTGAAAGTCTCTTCATGTTCTTGCTCAACACAATTCTATGGCCAGACCCATAGCTCATATTGCCTCCACTTCCATCTCTGATAATCAGTATTCTGTTGAGTGAATGTGAATCACAGAGCTGTCAGCCCTCATGTCCAGATGTTGACTGATTCTATTATGGTGCTACTTGGGCCATAACATGGTTGTTAAATACCCTATATTTAAAGGAACCTTTGATATGTAAACACGAGTGGTTCATCTAGAGATGCAAAATGTTCCATTGTAAATGTTCAGTGAATTCCATGGGTCTCCATGTAACAGGTAAGAGAATCCTTGTCTTAGTTTGTGGTGTTCATACTTCTTATTATTTTATTATATTAGTACTCTGTGTATGTTGTATTGTAAATGCAAGAAAAGACCTGGAGTAAACACTTAAACATTGAGAAAACAAATATTATTGA
This sequence comes from Xenopus laevis, assembly GCF_017654675.1. NCBI lineage: Eukaryota > Metazoa > Chordata > Amphibia > Anura > Pipidae > Xenopus > Xenopus laevis. The sequence continues at coordinate 165,085,607 of NC_054373.1, forward strand.
GTAGCCAAACACAAGAGACCTTTGCTACAAAGAACTTTAGTCTAATTGTGCTCATGAAACTTAATACAGAATCAGTTTATCTAAAAGCAAGTGTCATTTTCCCCAGCCATTATTTCTATAAGATACTGCCTTGTAGTATGTTTTAATGTGATTCGATATAATTCTTTTGATGTTATTTGCTGTGATTTTTTCGCACTAATACATGCTTGAGATGAGCTACCTTGTAAATTATATTTCTTATGTATTATTTACAAGGAAACCCTACTGCCATTTCTCAGCCCAACTGACAATCATGTCCACCTCCGGCTGGCTGAAATATCCAGGAGGATCAAGGGGCTCCTGTGTGATCCAGTCATTGGAATTATGGCCATAGCCTTTATCTACAACAAACTGTAATGCCGTTTTTCTGGCAATTGTGTCCACATCTATCTACCATGAACAAAATCCATCTGATGTTGTATTAGTTAGTGTCACCTGTTTATACTGAGGTTTAGCAGGTCATATACAAACTAACTCTGGTGGCTGACTCGGTTACTCCTCCTCATTTTCATCATGTGGGTGGAGCTAAGAAAAATGGCAACCCTGACCAATATTGCTCATATAGTAGGCTTACTGGAAAATACGTTAGAAAAAGCACCCCAAATTCCAAATGGTCTGCAAGTGACCCTGTCTGATCCTTAAACCATCTTCACAGAATGCATTCCTAGCATTAAAAGAGTTGCACCAGACACAGGCCGTGACAGCCAGCGAGATATTAGATATAGGGTGCAAGGAAACTAAATGTGTGCTGCTCATATATAACTCCAAACAGCTATTAACATCTTCAGTGTCGGACTGGCCCACCGGGATACCAGGAAAACTCCCGGTGAGCCCAGGTGTCAGTGGGCCCTCTTGCTTCTAACCATTTAGCCTATTTCATGGTCATTCCCTACTTCTTTATGGGAAATAAATGGAATAATAGAGTATAGTAAGTAGATATTAAAGACTAGGAGAAATAAGAGGTTGAGTGAGGCGAGAATAGTTTGGAAAACGGTCTAATGTTTTTTGGTGGGCCCCTGGCATCCCAGTCCGACACTGAACATCTTACATGTACCATGAATGTTTTATTAGGTTACTGCAACAGCTTTACCCTTCTAGTTCAGCTTGTTATTCTAGCCTTTATGTCAACTGCCATTGTAGACTAGTGACAAGCTTCTTTATAACCCCCCAAAGCCCTCTTTTTGCATGAGAAACTCCTAACTAAACATTATAAGGCAGTAGTCCCCAACCAGTGTTGCTCACCAACCCTTTGGATGTTGCTCCCAGTGGCCTCAAAGCAGGTGCTTATTTTTCAATTCCTGGCTTGGAGGCAAGTTTTAGTTGTATAAAAACCAGGTGTCAAATAGCTCCTCCTGTAGGCTGCCAGTCCACATAGGAGCTACCAAATAGCCAATCACAGCCCTTATTTGGCATCCCAGAGACTTCATGTTTGTGTTGCTCCCTGACTCTTTTTACATTTTTAGTGTGGCTCATGGGTAAAAAAGGATGGGGACTCTGGCTATAAGGCAATGGGACATATCAGCCCAGGAGCTTTGATGTAATGTCATCAAAGGGCACAACCAACTGGTCAGAGCTATAAATGGAACATTCCAAAGTAAGAGAACTCACTCACCCCAGTGGGCACAGCTATAACATTTTATACACAAAAGTTAATGCAAGAGGCAACTACATTAGAGTGCATCTAAAAACAGTTTCTGGAACATATATTGATATCTGGAAGATGTGGCTCCGGACTGTGCAAATATTTGTTCACCCTCTCCTCCGCCTTATGTCCAGATGTTCTTTTGCAATTTGTACAAGCCACAATTTTCCATGATTAACAACATTAGCCAAACACTGGGGATGCTAGGAGACATAGTACAGTCTGATTTTCATTTACTGCTGACAGATTTGGAATAGATGCTGTTTTTTCCATTATATTGAATGTGGTTCCCTGAATGCTGTCTGCACTCTGTGCGCCATTACGAGGGCCACAGCCCTTAATCAAGTGCATTGGAGGGCACAAAACGCATAGGGCCATTGGAGATACGGCTCCTTTTTTAATAACAATACATATTTATAACTTTGATTTTGGCAGCCCTTGTACCCCTTCTTTGTATGCTGTGTGCTTTGCCAGTGCCCATGTGACTTTCGTGTCTATAGATGTTTAAATTCATATGTCTGTAAGAATGAACAAGTTCTTATAGAACTATTTTAGGGGGCAACATACTTACTGTATACCTAGGAAACTGTTTTTTTTTTAATTCAAAATATTTTATATAAAATGTATTTATTTTAGGACCAGATATATTTGAAATGCTGATGTATAATTTATATTTCATGAGGAGTTGGGCAGGACCTGGACTTGGAGGTGGGCATTCTCTTTCTGTTTTACCGGTTGATACTAAATTGTGCAAAACTACAGGTTCCATGAAGGACACTGACAATTTGCAGAGAGGTTTGACTAAACCAGAAAACTGGGCAGCAAACTGGAAAACAAGGATCAGTGTTGATAAATGCAGGTTATATTCAAATAATATAAATGCAATTTATACACTTAGGGGTTTCCTTAGAAAGATCTGGGGTTTTTGTGGATAACAAGTTGTCTAATTCTGGGAAGTGTCATTCTGTGGCTACTAAAGCAAATAAAGTTCTGTCTTGCATAAAAAAGGGCATTAACTCAAGGGATGAAAACATAATTGTGTCTCTTTATAGGTCCCTGGTGAGGCCTCATCTGGAGTATGCAGTGCAGTTTTGGACTCCAGTCCTTAAGAGGGATATAAATGAGCTGGAGAGAGTGCAGAGACTAAGTGCAACTAAACTGGTTAGAGGGAGGGAAGACTTAAATTATGAGGGGAGACTGTCAAGGTTGGGGTTGTTTTCTCTGGAAAAAAGGTGCTTGCGAGGGGACATGATTACACTTTACAAGTACATTAGAGGACATTATAGACAAATAGCAGGGGACCTTTTTACCCATAAAGTGGATCACCGTACCAGAGGCCTCCCCTTTAGACTAGAGGAAAAGAACTTTCATTTGAAGCAACGTAGGGGGTTCTTCACAGTCAGGACAGTGAGGTTGTGGAATGCACTGCCGGGTGATGTTGTGATGCTGATTCAGTTAATGACTATAAGAATGGCTTGGGTTATTTCTTAAATAAGCATTATATCCAAGGCTATAGGTATTGGCACACATAGGGGCAGATTTATCAAAAGTTGGGTTGAATTTTTGAATGAAAAAAATTCGAATTTCAAGCTATTTTTGTGTACTTCCACTAGGGAATAGTCCAGATTCTATTCGAATTTGAAAAAAATTTGAATATAGAAAGTTTTTTCAATTCGAAATTTGATCCTTGATAAATATGTCCCCATAGTGTGTGTGTGTGTGTTTATATATATATATATATATATATATATACTAAACAAAGGGTGCGTCAGCTTATGCATGCTTTGTACAAACTTTGTAACTAAGGGCTCTTACTCACGAGCGGTTGTAGCTGCGCTCCCCTGCGTTCCATTTTTCTGCGTTCAGCCGCAGGGGAGCGCAGGAATAGACGCATTACATTTTTTCCAATGGGGCTGTACTCACACAGGCGCGTGTAGGCGCCGATCGCAGGTTGAGACATAACATTCTGCATTTTTCCTGCGTTCGGCGCCTACACGCGCCTGTGTGAGTACAGCCCCATTGGAAAAAATGTAATGCGTCTATTCCTGCGCTCCCCTGCGGCTGAACGCAGAAAAATGGAACGCAGGGGAGCGCAGCTACAACCGCTCGTGAGTAAGAGCCCTAAAAGTGTTTTTAAGAAAGTTACAGTTCAGTTGTGCAAGAATATTTTTTCAGGGGGTTATATATTGAGAGTGCTTGGGCTACCTTGTTTAGTATGTAAATTAAGCTATGCCCACATGCACCCAAAAAGAAAGGTGAGGAGTGGCATTTCAGCTTGTTTGTTTAAAAATATTTATTTATTTATATTTATTATTATTAAAAAAAAAAAAAAAAAAAAAAAATATATATATATAGTAGTCCAAGTGGAACGCACACCATAAGAGGTATCCAAAACTGGGTGCCAGTCCTTAGTAAATACAATGTATAGATCCAGTGGTGACAGCACTCCGAGTCAAACAATCATGTCAAAAGCATCAGGAAGTTGATTATAACAGGTTTATTTATTGGATAAAATAAACCTGTTATAATCAACTTCCTGATGCTTTTGACATGATTGTTTGACTCGGAGTGCTGTCACCACTGGATCTATACATTATATATATATATATATATATATATATATATATATATATATATATATATATATATTATTGGCACCTCCTATATATATATATATATATATATATATAGGAAGTGCCAAATAAGGGCTGTGATTGGCTATTTAGTAGTCCCTATGTGGACTGGCAGCCTACAGGAGACTCTATTTGGCTTTTAAACAACCAAACCTGCTTCCAAAACAGGAAATGAAAAAATAATCACCTGCTTTAAAGGCCACTGGGAGCAACATCCAAGGGGTTGGAGAGCAACATGTTGCTTGTGAGCTACTGGTTGGGAATCACTGCCCTTGTTGCAGCCCTGTACTGTTTGATAAAAGCCTTGGGTCCCGTGTGAGTAGAAACTGCTTGGGCAACAAAACACTGTGCGTGCCATTATCCTTAGGTGTCACCAATTAGAACTCTATAAATAATGGGTGGGTGGATAAAAAATGTTGACAAAAAACTGAAATGGCACTACTATTACCATAATAAGAATTATTCTGAAACCATTAAAATAAAAAAGCAACAAACAATGTTGTCTGCAAGCCCTGTGCAATTTGCGAGGAAGACATTAAGAATTTTAAACTTTAATCCTGTCTTATGAGCTGAAGTTGGCTAGAGAAAATGGAGAGAGGCCCTCCTATGTCTGCATTGTGTGTCTGACTGCAGGAAATCTTATATTTAAAGCATTGGAGTCTGGCAGCTGGATTGTGTTATTGCTGGGAAGCACATTCCATTTGTTTTTATGAAATCCCAGGAATGTACAATAACAAATAGTGGGTTACGCCGAGGATTGGATTCATTTAGCAAATTAACATTGTGTCAGATCTCAGCCAACTAAATACTGCTAAGTACTGGGGATTTGGCCATGGGGATATAGACGTGTGCGTCAGTGCTAATTGCACAATGGAGAGACTCTGTCACTTAATATCTTTTATCTATTTATCTTTTGATACAGTTCAGAAGTAAAGTACAACGAAGCAGCGCATGGGGTGACACCTTCTTAACCAGGTTACACATTCCGCTGTAAGTTTAGGGGGATTCCATTGGCTTGTTATGATTTTGTGATTATTTCCTTTTTGGACACTAATGACAAACTTCACATCTTAAAGAGAAAATAAAAATATAACCTGCCTTTTGACATGAGCTCATTCGTTGGGGTTTATGTAGAGCATAGACACTAAGGGGGTTATTTACTAAACCTCAAATTTATCTGGTCAGCCTTGTCGGGGCAAAAACACGAATTTTTCATGGAAAAAAACCCCTACATTTTTTCGAGATTTATTATACCCCAATGCTGCAAAAAGCCAGAATCCGAAAATCTGCCATCTCAGACCTGTCAAGGTCGTGTATACTGTAAGTCAATGGGAGATGTCCCCTATCCCAACTGGAAGATGTTGTGGTCTGTGCTTGGGAAAAAACTATTTGGGCTTTATCTGTTTTTTTTTTTTTTTTACCAGTTCAATTTATTTGAGTTACTTTATTATTAAATAAGGCAATATCTGGGATAAGAGTTTGGTTGAGCATTGAAATTCGTATTTTAGTAAATAACCTCCTAAATTTCCAATTATATATTAGGGATGCACCGAATCCACTATTTTGGATTCGGCCGAACCCCTGAATCCTTTGCGAAAAAATACCGAACCAAATCCTAATTAGCATATGCAAATTAGGGGTGGAAATGGGAAACCATTTTTACTTACTTGTTTTGTGACAAAAGTCATGCAATTTCCCTCCTGCCCCTAATTTGCATATGCAAATTAGGATTCGGTTCGGCCGGGGAGAAGGATTCAGCCGAATCCGAATCCTGCTGAAAATGGCCGAATCCTGAACCGAATCCTGGATCTATATAATTTTTTTTTTATTATTATATTAGACATCCCTCATTCTACAGAAAACCAAGATACTGTGACCAGCCATTTCCCAGCCTCCTTTAGGCTCAGTGTCTTGTAGCCCCTCCCACACTTTGTTCCATTGTGACCTGATGGATTTTTGGATACAAGGTCCCTCCTTGCACAAAAATCCTTGTATGAACAAACATTGAAAGCAGAGGGACTATCACATGACAATGGAATTATGTGAGGAAGGGGTTGCATGACCCTAAGTGGTGGGGAGGGCAGTCTATCACGGTTTCCTTTCAATAAATGGGGGAACATATTTCCTTTTAAAATTCTTTAAATACCTAGGGAACATTAGCACAATAAAAAGTGTATGCAGGTATGGAACCTGTTATGCAGACTGCTTAGGAGGTTTTCCAGATAAGGGGTCTTTCTGTAATTTGGATCTCCATACTTTGTCTGCTTTAAAAAAAAAAGTTTATATGCCACACTCATTTTAATTGTTATTAAAATGACATGCTATAGACATGCTATATAATAGTAAACAGGGGCAATGTTTTCCAAGTCTAGCAACCCTAAACAGCGGATTGCTTTTTATTATTTCTTCATCGCTGTTTGGATGGTAAAAGAAAACATCTGCTGGATTGTGGGAAAATGCCGCCCTTTTTACGTACCCTTGAGATGTTTCTGCACATTTAAAGGGCCAGTAACAACAAAATAACAAAACATCCATTTTAAAATTGAATCCTATTTTTTTGAAGAATATTATCAATATTTACTAAGTAGAGACTACATAAATATAATGTAGTATTGCATTAAGTGAGTTTTCATTACCCGACGTCACTATAACTTTAATGCTCATTGCAGCAGGGCCCTTCAATACATTTTTTCTAAGGGAGTCTGAACAGGAAAGATGTACTTGGCCTTGTCTCTAATAGGAATGTTATTAATGTCTCTCTTTTATAGCTGTTTACTTTCATGTGGATGACTAGCAAGTGGTAGCTGATGATTGGTTGCTAGGGGTTACTGGACCTGCACAGAGGCCGATTTGTGCTGCAGGGTCCTAGCACCCGTCAACTTTGTGAGCAACCCCCTGCAGAAGCATGCACATGCATGCGCCAAAACGCTGGCGATTAGCGCATCTCATGCTGCCCCTACCATCTTGCCGCCCCAGACCAGAGCCTAGCCACAAATCGGGGCCTGGACCTGCAACTTTTATCCCATTTCAAGTGATGGGCGAATTTATTCAGCAGGGGCGAATTTGCTGCAGATTTCCGTGTTTCGCCGCTGGCGCAATAAATTCGCAAGATAGCCGTGAAAATTCAGCGAAGTCACAGGTTTTTGACGCCGGTGACAATTTAAATGTTGCGACAATTAAACGCATGCCCATTAACTTTAATGCACGTCGAACTGACGCTGGCTTTAAAATTCACGGTTTGCTTCTTTTTTGCCGTTTCGAAAATTTCTCTTGAAATTCGCAAATTTTGAGGCGAAACGAGACAAATTCGCCCATCACTACACATTACCCTATTTATATTTCTGGTTTAGCCTTCCTTTAAAGGACAAGAAAAGTGAAAATCTCTAGGGGTGTCTATTTGTTACGCAACCTCCAGTGATTAAAATCACTGACCTGTTTCCTCTGCCAATTCGGAGAAAAAGTCCTGGACAGCCAAGAGGTACACTGGCGGGGGGCCCGGGCGAAGAAGGTGGGGGGCACAGCCCAATAAGGTTCCACCACTGGAAAGGGCCAATAGAAGTGGCTGAAGATGGTACATGGCTATTAGGAGTTTACTCTGGGCTGGTCTATCAATAAGCAAAATAGGTGCTCTACAATGGTTTTCCACTTCATGTTAAAAAGCAGACAATATAAAGATGAATGGTACAATATTATTTATTATTTGATATTAAGGCTCAGACACATTGCTGTGGAAGTTCTAATGGCCTGCAGGTATCCCGTAAAATACATTACAAAATATATATATATATTTATAAATAAAAAATAAACTAAACAAAAAACTGGTTGGTAGAAAAATAAAGAAAATCTGCATTTAAAAAAAAAAAAAAAAATGAAGTCCTGTTGGGTAAATGTCCCTACGCCACCGTGGAGGAGGCTTTCACTTTGGGAGACAAGGCCTGCTTGAAGCGTCTCTTTAAATCCTGCATGTTGGGGGACTTTGGGCGGGGAATGATGGAGCCCCTCCTTTTCTCTGCGGGATTGGTGCCCTGCAGCTTGGTGATCTCCTTGCACAGGTGCTGGAACACGTCGCACACATCCTCGCAGCTTTCACTGGTGGAGATTTCCACAAAGGTGCAGCCCAGTTCATTGGCCAACTGGATGCCCTCATCATGTGACACCTCCCTCATGTGCAGCAGGTCCCCTTTATTGGCCACTATAATGACCGGCACCTTAGAGTCCAAATGAACCTTGCGGATGTGCTGGTAGAGGGGCCGGATGCCCTGATAACTCCTGAAGTCCGTCATTGAATAGACAAGAAGAAAACCTTCGGCCCACTGGACGTATCTCAGAACCTCCGGGGAAACGTCATCCTCCACCTGCGCACAAACCATATGGGAAACTGTCAGTCACATTCGAAAGTATTGCTTTTAGTAGGAAAATAGGAATTACGTCATTGGCCAAAATGTAGGTTGACATCCCAGGGTCAAAACATTTAAAATGTTCTCCTTGTGATAATGGATCGTTTCAAAGATGGATTTAAAGGAACAGTAACACCAAAAACTGAAAGTGTTTTAAACTAATGAAAATATAATGTTCTATTGCCCCGCACTGGAAAAACTGATGTGTTTGCTTCAGAAACACAACTATAGATTATATAAACAAGCTGCTGTGTAGCAGTGGGGCAGCCATTCAAAGTACAGGACGCACAGTATTAACATGTTTTGAAGAATCCATTGTATACTACAGAGCTTATCTGTTATCTGCTGTGTATCCTGAGCCTTTTCTCCTTTTTCAGCTTTGAATGGCTGCCCCCATGGCACCCTACAAATGTATAGTTATTGCTACTTTGTATTGCTCATCTTTCTATCCACGCCTCTCCTATTCATATTCCAGTCTCTTATTCAAATCAATGCATGGTTGCTAAGGTAATTTGGACTCTAGCAACCAGATTGCTGAAATTGCAAAGTGGAGAGCTGCTGAATAAAAAGCTAAATAACTCAAAG